>NC_028637.1:28237595-28277611 GCF_001406875.1 Solanum pennellii | reverse complement strand
TATATATATATATATATAAAATTGTTTCATTGTCTATAATATATTTGTATTTTAAAAAATTTGTACAAACCTTTTATTCATTAAATGTCATAGTTTTTCTTCTATTAAAGACCTCTACATATAAAATACAAATATAATACATCTTATACAATTAGTTGTGTACTTGATAAGTTAATTGATATTTAAACGGACGTATCTTGGAGTTCAAGGTAACAACGTATTTCACTCAAATAATTTGGATTAAATGATGTCTTGTCAAGTCCCTTATTAAAAATCATTCACAGTCGATGACACTACTTTGATATCCAAAAGACATATTTTGTTGTTTATGTTTCGATCGATATGGTTAAAACTTTTTTTTTGCGACTTTAAACTAATAGCAATAAGGATATATTTATTTACTTAATATTCATTATTATGGATTCATCCTACTTTGACGAGTAATTCATTGACTCTAATCAACCATTTGAAAGCTAACTTTTGATTCAGGTTGAGTCAATACTTATCATCCCACTTTATTCCTTTATTTATTAAGTGTCACTAATCTATTGAATGTCTTGATAAGATAGAAAGTTGAATAACTAAAACTCTAAGGTAGTGCGGAATCACCATAACTTTGAACACTAAAAAGTCCATTCTTGGACACCCTATTGTCTTTTAGCCATTGAAAACATTAGAGTCATCTATTTTAAATTTTAACGAATTATAATCTACATGACACCAATAGTTTAATGATTACATGAAACTCTTGAGTAACATATTTCAACATAATGAACAAAAGCATTAATATAAACAACAAAGATTAAAACATGTACTCAAAAATATAAATTAATAACATAAG
Organism: Solanum pennellii; assembly: GCF_001406875.1. Classification (NCBI taxonomy): domain Eukaryota; kingdom Viridiplantae; phylum Streptophyta; class Magnoliopsida; order Solanales; family Solanaceae; genus Solanum; species Solanum pennellii. The sequence continues at coordinate 28,276,770 of NC_028637.1, read as the reverse complement.
TATAAATTAATGATTATAAAAAATACTAGGTTCAATAATAATAGAATAAATGCTTATTTATAAACAACAAAGAGCAGTGTAGTAAATGATTATTGTGTCTTATCGAAAAGGTCACAAGTCATTGAAAAAGTTAGAACCTTTCATAATCGCCACAAATTTTATAAAATAATATTTTAAACCTATCAGTAATTCAAACTAAAATACTATATTATCATTTATTCTTAATAACATAAGCATAAATTAATGATTGTAAAATTACATACCAAGATCTGTAACATAAGCAATGATGTTAGCGAGTCACTCAACATGAACAAATATTTAGTTGTGAAGAAGAAGAAGATAAAGAGGTTTAGAATTTTCATTGTTTTAAATGAGACAAAAAACCTCTATTTATATACGAAAAAGGACAACATGAACAACTGTTTATTGTGCCTTATCGGAAAGGTTACAACTATTTCGAAAAGTTACAATCCTTCGGAAAGTTCACAACTATTTGGAAAAGTTGCAACCCTTAGGAATGTTCACAATCTTTCATAAAAGTTACAACTATTCATTAAAGTTGTAATTTTTTTTTATAAAAGTCACAACTTTTCAAAAAAGTCGCAACTCTTCAAAAAAGTCGTAACTCTTTATAAAAGTCACAACTTTTCATAAAAGTCACAACTCTTCAATAAAGTCACAACACTTCATAAAAGTCACAACTTTTTATGAAAGGGAAAGACAAGTTTTGGAAATAAATAAATTCAAAAGGGAATTCTTGTTTGTGTTGGCGCCACGTAGGCGAACCTATAATTTTCTTATATATATGTATATATTGGTTTCTATTATTGGTTGTCCGATGATACCTACTTAGTATGTGTTCCTTGAACTGACCATTAGTTCTATTTTCTTTGTTGTAATTTAGTGGAGTCCAGCTAGTTTACAATCGACTTTGACTCGTCCTTAGCTCTAGCCAGTCTGCAAGACGTCTGAGTTCATCTTGAGCTATGAGCTCGTGGATTCTCTCATTTATGTCATGATGTCCTTAAATTTTAGACATGTATCATTTCATTTACTTATTTTGGTATTTTCAATATTCTTAGAATTAGTATTTAGGGATCAGATGTGCTTGATGTGATGACTTTCAGATTTTGGGAAATGATACATTAATCGGTTTATGAGCTTCCACATAATTTTTGTTTGTCATATTTGAATTGTTGGTATATGTTGGGGTTTAAAATCCTTGGTTCGCCCACCTATGAGGTTAAGTGTGGGTGTCACTCACTACTCGTTTTAATCGTGACAAGAAAAAAGAGGTCTCGTAATTGATCTAACATAATTTAGTTGATGATGTGAACAATGGTGTGTATGTCATTTGCATCAACCTCTATCGTTTTTTTTACGAAAAAAAATTCAAAAAACTTTTAGTAGAATTGTGAATTTTAATATTATTTGTGAAATGACAAGCCTCTCCACACTTAGTAACACCAACTTGCTCCTCTACCACCACGACAATACCCATCACCACCTCCACCATACCTACCACCACTACCGCTATATCAACCATCACCTCCATACCGCCTGCTGCCACCCTAACAACCTTCACCACCATATTGTTTCCACCTAAAAATGTATATAAACCACCACCACCGTAGAAATCACTTCCACCACCTCTGCAATCACGGGATCCTGATTTGATAAGAGCACCATCTGGGCCGGTAACATTGATAGCCTTTATATGACCATCATTCCCACATTCCACATCAAGTTCAACCACTTCACTGACAGTTAAACTACGAACATCTTTAGATCTTATGCTACATTGATGAACAAAAAGCTCATTACCACCATAATCCGGAGAAAACTAAATTCCTTTTGGTCACTGAACCACTTCACTGTTCCTTTTTTCTTACGTTAATGATTATACAAACTTACAAAAGAGTTTATTATATCTAAAATTCACTTTTACTTTAAAAAATATGCACGAACATGATCAAACAGCTCGTGTTCAATGAAAACAATAAAGGTATCTAACACCTACACTTGATTTTTATTTCCATTTAACACTAATAATAGAGAACAATATGAATATAAGGAAAAAAATAATAAAATATGTTTAAAAATTAATTAGACTGAATTGTATCTATTAATATGAATAAATTTAAAGGCAAATTCATGCTTTTCTAAATTTATAACAACGTAATAGTAAATTTTATGATAGAAGTTTCTAATAGAAATCTTACCATATGAACAAATTAAATTAGTATCCAATTCATAATTTATAGATCAAGAATTTAATTTAGTAGGAAGAGTTTTTGTTGAATTCAAATTATTAAATAAAGCTCAGTATAATTTTTATCCAATATGTTTTATCTGTATTGAAAAATAATTTAGCTTTTAAGGGTATAAAATGTTGGAGAAAATACACTATAAGAAATCTGGAAATAAAAAAGAGAAGGAAAAATTTCTACAACTGGGAGATGATCAAGGAGGGCCATTTTCAGCGTGATGCGCTGGTGAGAGAGACCACCAAGAGGTGGATAGCCCAGCATATTTCCGTGGATCCTGAAGGTGCAGATTGGGTGCTGGAGCCCAGAGTCCTTATAAAGAAGCCAACCTCACATTTGCTGCCAAGTTCATCTGGCTATTGGTCTGTCACTGCCTATCACCCACTGCTGCTGACAACATTCTTACATGGGATAGAGCAGTTTTGGTAGCTGCTATGGTTGCGGGCTTCGAGGTGAATTTTCCGAAGTTGTTGGTGGCAGTCTTTCATGAGAGGGACTTTAAGGCCTCAACAACTTACCCTTTTCCCTGTATGATTTTTGAGTTGTGCAAGTCTGCTGGAGTTCCCAATTGGCACATCGATGTTTTCAGGACTCCTACTAGGATAGTTGATATCAGTGTCATCCATAATGAGGACAATGAGGAAGAACTAAACAGAGGGCCAAGAGTAGAGGTGCAGCCACTAGGTGAGTACTTGGAGGACATAGTAGAGCAATCCCAAGGGGATGATCAGGCTACATCATAGTCTACTGACACCCCCCCCGGTTGAGTCTATCTCGGACACTAGCAAATCTCCGAGTTACTCCTATTCTACACCATCAGCAGCACTGGTCCCGATTGCTAGGGTCCCGAATCTAGACTCCCGTATGGCCACACTGTTTCATCATATCCAATTGTGGATGCAGAGGTCCATTGCTGAGGCGGAGGATAGGGTCGAGAAAAAGATTGCCAAGCACATTGAGAGAAAGATTATGGCAGTCCACCAGCACCTTGATGCATTAGAGTTAAGAGTTCTCGCCCGGTCAGCCCCTTCTATTAATTTGTCAACTCTCCAGGCTTCTTAGGCGAGTCTGAGGCTGATGTAGATGCATTCTGGATGTTCGGGCACCTGAGCGTGAGACCACACCTGCGGAGCTTGCTGAGGACACAATGCTTAGTGCACTATTCCAGACCACTGATACGCCACCGCTTCCACCACGTGCATGCCAAGAGGCCCTGGTCCAGAGAGGGTGATGAGGCTCAGACTAGAAAAAGGGAGGGCACTGAGTTGGAGGCTGCGAGGAGAGCTTCTTTAGCAGATGAGCTGGCCCGACAGATGAGGGACAGTGAGTTGGCTTTGGGGCGTGTAGCTCCAGGTTTGAGGATGTTCAGAGGAGCACCAGTGAGGGTGCAAACATTGCTGTGAACACTATTGATTGTGTCCCTACTATTGAGGGAGCAGGTTCCGGGGAACCTGACCTGTCAACTTGTTGATCGTCGGTCCTATGCACCTTAGGTTTGCTTCACCTACCATCTTTTTTTTACATTTCTTATGCATTGGGGACAATTGCATACTTTCTTGTTGGGGGTGGGGTAAATGGAAAGTGAGCGCTAGGATGAAGTCTGAGTAGCCCAACTCACGATCCTCTCTTGGAGTTTTCTTGCATATGTTGTTTTTCCTCAAGAGACTGGTTATTTTACTGTTGAACGTTGAACAGGCATGTTTAGTATCTTTTACATAGAATGAATGGGAAATCTAAAGCATGATGTCTAAATACAATGATATCCCGTTCTAAAGAGAATGATTGCATGATTAGGCGTAGTGAATGTTGAATGTGTTGTCTCTAAGCATGACTTAGAGATACATCATTGCATGACCCTCAATCTAAAGCTCGAACTATGTGTCTGATAATCTAGTAGGGTAATGAGGTGTTAAGAGAGTGTGAGGAAAGTTGAATAGTCCACTGTTGATACCTATCTAGAACTTGTCCAGTTAGTCCTATAAAAAGTAATATATGTTAGACAATTAGGAAAGGATCATAGGCACTTATTCAAATTAGCCAATCTTTAGCCTAAGTGAAAGAAAATCAAATTAAATTAATCCCTTTTTGATCTATATGATTTGATCTTACAATAGATCTTTCTTTTATATCCCAGCTCATCGTTTCTAGGTATAATATGTTGGCCTTGGTCCCTCCTTGGACATGTGCACCTCAACTTAGGCAAAAAGCATAAGTTGAGGGTGGCTAAAGCACACAACAATCTCGTCTTTTCACTGACCCAACCATGTGTATTGTGTACCTCAACTCGTGGCAAAGCAATGTGCTGAGGATGGCTATTATGAGTAATGTGCCGAGAATTTGGGTAGAAAAGATCAATGAAAAAAATGAGAAAATAAATAATGAAGAAGGAAGTGACTCAATCAAAGTTGAAATCAAGTGAAGAATTTAAAAGAAAATAAAAATAAAAATTAAAGGAGAGTCATTTGCACAAAAGGAGAAAGAAAGGAGAAAACAAGGCAAAGAATACAAGAAAAAGGATGAATAGGGCATAATAGACATTGAAAGAGGTAGAACGCTTAGTCATAATGTTAAGGAAGGCAACAAGTCACTAAAATTTATCCATATGGATCATACCTGACCCTGAGCGTACGTTACAAGCCAAGAAAGTCCTATTGTGATCCTGAGAGATAAAAGAAGAGAGGTGTCGGTGCGTGGTGAGTCTGTGTCATGGTCTAATCCTCATGAAAGAGCCTAGTGAGCCTAAGAGAGATATCATGCCTAAAGGCAATGAAAATAATTAGGATTGATAGCCAGATAATTCTGAAAGCTTAAATGAGATTACTTTTGTACAAAGGTGTTGTGGTGAGTCATAGTGCGTCGCTTGAGGACAAAGAACGAATTTAAGTTGAGGATGTTTATATATCATGGTTTCACGGTACATTTAACGCTTTTTCCTTAAGTTTAGTGTGTGTCTAGGGTCTTTTTGTAGTAATTTTAATGTATTTTTATTTGTTTTTGCAAGAAAATTGTCCAAAATGGAAATGTAGAAGACTGTGCTAAAATGAGTGCAGAAGTGATGACCTACGGAGGCATCAACGGCACTTTGACCCATCGACGGTCTGTAGGTGGTGATCGTTGACAGGAGGTTCAAGTTGCTGAAATCAAATCGGGGAATTCTAACTAAGTGTGGGTCTAATAAAGGATCGACGGTCCGTCGACTGATCGATGAACCATCCTGGCAAACCGTTTATTGTAATAGAAAATAGTCTTAGTACCCGACGTGAAGAAATCAAAGTATAGAGGAACGGAGGCATCGACGGACCATAAGTCCAACGACGGACCGTGCTTTTGGTCCGTAGATTGTAAGAAAAATAATGCAAAAGTGGAGGGTGAAAAAGATTCTAAGTGTGGTTCAACTAAGGCAGTTGACGGTCCGTCGGTCCATCGAAGGACCGTCAGTTTGTTCGTCGATTGAAGACGCGTTTTGGACAGATTTTTCCTTATTTAGAACTCCTATTATTTTAGGACATTATTATTATAAATAAGGTTAAAACACTCCTTTTGGGGTTAGACTTTTTGGTGTTTTTCATACTTGTGTTATTCGAAGTTGAACTTTGCTTTTTGATAAATATTTCAAGTTTCCGCAATCGATTCTTAAGATACTTTCTTCAATTCAAGTGTTATTTCTGGATTTTCTTCAAACTTGTCAAAGAAAGGACATGAATTTTTGGTTAGTAACTATGAATTGTGTATTTTTAAGCATGGAAAACTAAATCCACAACTAGGGTTGTGAGAACCATGGGTAACTAAAAAGGAAAAACAAGCTAAATAACAATTCTAGAATAGTTTCTTGCATGTATTGATAATTTTTTCGTTTAGATGTCTTTTTTAGCGGTGGCCAATGTTAGAAATCACCTTGTTGCTACTTGTCAAACCAAGGAGGTAGTTAATAAGAAAAGAATTAACAACATAGATTTAATAGACACTATCTAATAGGCTAGTTTAATTGGTGCAAAGTAGTAACTTAGTCATACATTGAATATGATGTTTAATATGAGGTAATGGTAAGGTTTATTAAAGTAAACACGTAGCCGGACCAAGGTACGGAGTGAAATTCTCTAGTTGACAGACCAAGGAATTAGGGATACATAATATACAACTTTGCATGCAAGATACTAGGAAAGAGTTGTTATACCTAGGATTACCGCGTTATGAACCTATGGGGAACACTTACACCCAAGTTTCTTTCATCACTTGATAAACACTAAAGCCACAAACATGCTATTTGTTTTACTTAGAAATTATTAAACACTTTTATTACATAAAACCCACCTTTTATTTAATTGTTCTTTTGAAAGGATTTGACTCAATAGACGTAATCATAGATTAAAGTTAAGTCTAAACCAGATTCCTCGTGGGATCGACCCCAACCTAAAAATTGGATTCTTTTCTTTATACGGCCGCTTATACTTCTTTAGGGAAGTATAATTTGAGCATATTAGTCCTCGAAATATGATGACTCACCTTTGAAGTTGCTTAATGTGCACGGAGAATCGATTTTAAGCGTGATCTTGATGTTGAATACCCAAATATATATCATGAAAGGATGTAGCACAGATTAGCAGAAAGTAGTTTAAATGTACTAGCATGCATGACATAGATATTATGCTGAAAAAAATATATATGAGTGGAACAAAGTGTAAGTTAGCAATTACAAAATTTAAACAAGAATATAAATGTTGACACATAATAAAAAGGTTAAGCTGAATAAACTGACAAAGTACTAATCATGAAGATATCATGATGAATGGTACACTGATATAACTTTTATAAATCTGGTCCAATGCACTAAGAGTCTGACTTTGGGAGATACTATTAACCAATATCTAAACGACGTGATCTAAAACCATGACCCCGTTGGCAAGTCGATAGATCAAATGATGGCCCGTGTTGTACCATAGTTAATGGCCATTGTCAGCTTCTATGTCAGGGTCATTTTTGCCATTTCGTTATTCGTTGAGGAACTTTAGCTACGTCCTTTGATGCTTAAGATACATTTTTTTACTAATAGAAAGGTAAAGAGACACCAATTTTTTCAAGAACAAACAATAGTGTTCTTCATGTTTTAGATCCAAAATCCAAAGGATTTCTCTTAAGATTTCTTCACTAGGGATGTAGGATTTCACAAGTTTGTTCCTTTCATCCATCAGGTCCCTGAATTATGTCAATTCCTTGATTCTTAATAGACTGTATAGACCTAGGGTGGAATAAATCTTAGGGATTTGTTGTGATTTCAGCTTCTATAGATTCCATAGTGCAAGTAACATGTTTCTTTAGAAACGTTGCATCAATAGTGTTTTCTCCATCCTTAGAGCAGTAGGCCAACATCAATAGTGTTTAGTAAATTTTTTGCTTCATTTTCTCTTTTTTATGTATAAAAAAATAAATCGAAAGTCGTTTTTTTAAAATACGAGTAAAATTTCCAAATTCTACTTGGGAAAAAAATGAAAAAATTCATAACAAAACACTAATATCATAAAAAATATGTCATTTTAAGAAAGTGTATACAATTTATATACCATGAAATTTATGAGAAAATGACAATGAACATGAAACACTAATTTCTTTTTACCATACTCATATTAGTTGATCTTGATATATTCAATTCATATTCAATCAAAATAAGATTTTTACCAATCTAACAACTGTTCGTTAATGCAAGATATGCCTATTTTAAGAAGAAAAACATTGAATGACAATTCACCAATTAATTTAGTTCCTCTAAAAAAACACTCAAAACTTTTGTTTAAAATAATGGAGAAAGTTGAAGAAGATATGGTGTTGTCATATGTAGTGCGACGTCATTGGTTAGAAGATGACTGTGAAGTTCTCAAATTTAATTTCCGATTTATGTGAATGTATTATTCTATCTTCATATGTAGACTGTCAAGTTAAGTATCAAAGTTTTAAAGGCATTTTAGATGTCTATATCAAACATATTTTGCTGATGATGAACATACAAAGACATATAAAGATTATTGGACATAGCAAGTAAAACTAAGGATACTCCATCTTTTTCATAAATCCCTCTCTTTTCCTATTTAATTATTTATTACTTATGATGTTTAAAGAATTATGAGTTTTCACTTATGTTTTGTTTGATCCAAATTTGTATCATGGTTTGTCGTGAAATTGTGTGTGGATTAGCAGCTATTGGATAACTTGGCATATTATGCACATAACAAAGATCAAGAAGGTGAGTCCTTGGTGAGGAGGAGTACGAGAGTGAGAAATAAGGCTTGCAAATTCAAGAACGATTCATACACTGATTTCAAAAGGAAACACCGAAGAAGGACAAAGAAAACATAAGAATATTTTGGAAATAAATAGTGAAGCTTATTAGAAGGTGCTCAAATATATACATGTTTTTAGGTGTATTAAATTTCTTTTGTTTTATAGTTCGGATAATTCATAGTTTATTGTCAGTGTAGATTGGAGACCATAATTAATCCTCAACCTTATCATGTGCCTTTTTTCTGAAGACTTTGTGTTTTGAAGAAAAAAAAATGTCTCATAATTGAATTAACATAATTTAGTTGATGATGTGGACAATTGTTTGGTATGTGATTTGCATCAACCTCTTTAGTTTTTTCAGGAAAAAGTATTTAGAAAATTGTTAGTATATTTGTGCATTTTAATATTATTTCATTTTAAAAATGTCTCATATCCTATCACCCTCTACTGCTCACTCTTCCTAGGAAAACGTTAGCAGAACATTGGGAGTAATTGTCTTTTATTTAGTGACGGAACGTGGTCGGTCATGACTATAACTTCTCATTGAATCTCCATTATATCACACATATTTTATCTTTTTATGTTTTGTAATGGGATAAAGCACAGGTACCCTTAGAATATGACCAAAATCTTAGAGACACACCTAAACTTAAATAGGGTCCTAGTACCCCCTCCCTCCCCTCCCAAACTCATTTTTTTCATACTTTTTTGTGCACCTGTAATGACCCGGACCCAAAAAGTTAGTTTTTTTAATAATTTTGAATAGTCATTTGACTATAATTAATTAATTTGTGGGTAATTTGTTTATTGTTAATAATAACGGGTCATGTCTGAAATATAAAAATAGATTAGTAGGAATTATTATTTTTAATGCATAATTAATTTAGAAAAATGACCTAAACATGCGACTAAAATCAAAGAAGTTTGAAAAGAAATATGAAGGAATACTCTGGCGCCGTTGCATAGGAGCAATACCTTGAGGTACTGATTTTCAATATGATATTGTTGGAGATAATTAGCGAATTCCTAATTAACTGAGGGTCATAGTAGTATTATTTTATTATTATTATTATTATTATTATTATTATCATTATTATTATCATTATTATAAAGTGTAGCCTACATGTTCAATTCAAATCATATGTGTTCTTCGTGGTTTAAGAAAAAATAATTCGCAGTATTATTGGTGATTGAATAATAATTAGTTGATAATGATATAGTGATTACACATTATGCTGTTGGTAGCTTTGGAGAATTTAATATTAATGCTTCATTTGGCAGTATGCCAATTCCAGTGGAATATTAATATATTGACATCAATTATCAATAGTTTTAGGGTAATTATTGGACGGTGATTGCAACTAATTATGGGTAAATGGTGTGTGATTGGATAATTGTTGGAAATAGAAATTTGGCAACAATGCCAATTTAATTATCATAGGTATTAAGATTACATTAAGGTTATAAATATTTTAGGCTTTAATTTGCCGTTAAGGTCACTGGTCTTAGGAGTTAGTGGATGATTCTTTTTAAACGTAATTGGATTATCATGTTATGATTCTAGTTTTGATATATTGAGAAAAGTGATTAAATGTTAAATGTATTGTATTGTATGAATATCTATAATTTATACTTATAGGAGGAACTAATGCTTAACCCTAGACTTGGAGCTTGAAAAAAAGTTTATGATGGTTAAAATGTTATTTGACATCTAGAGTTACGAAATTGATGATTAATCCTAGAGATTTTTAGGTCAAGGCTAAACACATAGTAATGTGAGTGTTGTTAGTCTTGAAAATCTTATTGTGAATATCTACTTGAATTGATTGCATTGAATTGGAAGTCTAACAAGATAGAAAGACTCAAGCACCGGAGTAATTGCTCGATTATTTGAGGCAAGTGGATTTCTAAACTCTTGCTAAGTGTATGGAATGCGTGTATTTCCTTGTGGTATTTGTTTGGGAGTAATGAGATTCGGAAGGGTTGACTTGTCCACTTGCTTAATTTTAATGATAAAAATTGATAATAAAAGACAATATAATTATTTGTTTGTATATGATTTGTTGAGAATGATACGAGTACCGGTGTTATAATGAGAATGTTTGTTATTATAGAATGCGGATGGAAATCGGAGAATGCCAAAAGATATGAGCATTAACTAATATATTATGGATTTGATTTAGTATGTGTGATTGTGTTCTTTACTGAACCCATATATTTGTGACAAATTGAGGTGATTATATATCATAGCGACATTTGATTTATTGAGATGTTACATCATCTTTTTTATTTGATATCATATTGTGCACTTGCATTGACATGAGACTGGTTATGACTAAAGGTATAACACGTGAGATCGTACTTGTTGAGATCGAGTTATGATTATTTGGGAACGTGGAGATCGTTCGTGCGATAGAAAAGTTATGATTATGATTTGGGCACGTGGAGATCGTCCATGCAAAATTTTTTTTATTTATGATAGTGCGTTGAGATCATCCACACAGACATGAGGAGATCGTCCGTGTTGATATATGGACCTCGCGAGTCCCCCATGGGTCATGAACTATGGATGTATTTCAGAGAAGTATCATGTATATACGGTTTAGAGAGAACTTAGTATTCTGAGGCATATCACTTCATGGTGTCATATTGCATTGTATCCCATGACATTCTTCATTCTTGATGATTATGTGTTTATTGGTGATTGGGAAGTACTTGATATCTGATTACCTCTATTTGACGAACTTTATCTTGTGTGTTGCTTATATTGTAAATTCCTTTTTGTGAAAATTTGTGATTATTAAAATGATTTTGAAGAGTTGGACACTATGAACACTGTGAATTGTTAGGTTGGACTAATTTTTATGTAGATTGTAGTTGTGGAGGTTCGGTTAGTGTGAAAGGAGTACCCGTATTTTATCCCCTTAACTTGTTTTTAGAAGTTTACTTGCTGGGTACTGTGTGGTTTGGTACTCACCCCTTGCTACTACAATTTTTTTTTAGATTACTACACCGGACCTTTGTGCTATATCTCTTCCCCTTGTCCAAGGCTTCTCATGGACATTTGTGAGGTAACTGCTTGCTATCTCAGCAAACCTTCTACTCCTCTTTATGATCTTGTTCTACTCGAAAAACAATGTCATATGAGATTTATATTTTTTCTTTGAATCATTTGTAATACTTTTGAGGATTTTACACGTGACAATCAAATTTTGGGGGTATTTCTGAGTAAATTATGAATTTTCTGCATTTTATTGTAATGGTCGAGTTTTAGACTAACTTGTCTTGGTGGAATAAGATGAGTGTCATCACGTCAATTTTTGGGTCGTGACAGCACCTTTTGTGCTTATGTGGCAAGTTCAACCGCCATAGTAAGTTGTGTTTGTACACTAGCCTGCCACGTGTGTAAATATATATGTATATTTTTGTAAGAAAATTAATATTACTAAAAGATATTCTTATTTTCTAAATCTTGTGTTTAAATTAAGTGAATACATTTTTTTTACCTTATACAGAAACTTCTAATTTTTACCTTGATTCTATGTTTTTCTATTGATTTTATTTTTCATTGTATTTCATTTTCATGTTATTTCAAATCTAATTGCAATTGTCTTGTATTAAAAATAACTTAATATTGAATTGATATAAAAATAGATGAAGAAAACCAAATCAAACATCAAACAATAAAATGTCAAATATAAAGGACACTTTTAAATTATTTCTTTTTTAAAAAATATATAATCTTTTTAAAAATATTGAAAGTAAAGATAACAAATTAATTTTTAAAAGTTTATGTGAGAAACAAATTAAAATAAATATTTTATAAAGAAAGAAATAAAATAATCAAGCCTATATAAGTTTTATATCTATCTATCTATCTATTTATCTATCTATCTATCTATCTATCTATCTATCTATCTATATTTATACTAGCTTAAAAATATGAACTCGCTAACTTGAATGGTAAAATACTAAAATACCATCAAATTAAAACACTATACTTAGTATACATGTTATATATTTAATATTGTATTTATCTATGCAATATTATATCAAAAGCATACACTTTTTCACATTGCTGGGCAGTGCCTCTTATGGAAGGTTCTGATTTTTTTTATAGAGTTGAGACTTTTTCGATGAGTTATGACATATTCCAAAAGTTGTGATTTTTCCTAAGGGTTGTGACTTATAAGAAAAGACGCGATAAAACTTCTTATAATATCCTTTCATGTTTTTAAAAAGAGTGGGTTTCTCACACTTTTAAACTACAAGTTTTATAATTTTCTATTCTTCTTCTGAAAATAAGGAAAATTGTGAGAGTTGTTAAATCATGCGATTATAATATTTTTTGGCTTTATATTCTTTTTCTATTAATAAGGAAGATTGTGAGAGTTTTTCAATCATTCATTTACAATATTTTTTCACGGGTAAAATAGATAGATCAACAAACATTGATTCGACAAGGCAATGAAATAAATCAACTTCAAATGAAAAGATTATCTGTATAATTCATATTTACTCATTTTCATCGTAATAAAATATACTTTTATAGGAACTTCTACTTGAAAAAATGACCAATGATTTATGTTGCACGAACTACAAATTAGTATTTAAAACCTAAAAAGTCTCAAAATAAGGGGGAAAATGTACTTGATCAAACACTTATTTGAAGAGTCCAAACTACATTTAGTAAATAATCTTTCCTTTCCAATTTATTTAGTGTATTTTTATTTTTATTCAGTTTAATATATAATGTTATTTTTTTCTTTTGATATGACACATCTTTAAGACCACAAATTGAAAATAATATTTAATATATTCAACATACTATCGTTAAATTGAAATTCCTCTTTATTTTTGTAAAGTTTCATATAAAATTAAAATTAAACTAATCTATAGATATACAATTTTTATTTATCTATACTACCTAACTTAAAACAACAATGTAGTATATCCTTGATATTTTATATTGTATTATATTTATTTGTATGTATTATACTATATTATATAAAGTCATACACATTTTCACAATTGAAGGGTTGTAATATTTTCGAAGAGTTATAACTTTTTAGATGTGTTGTGAGCTTTTGAAAAGGGTTGTGACTTTTCTATAGCGTTACGACTTTGAAGAGTTAAAATTTTTCCGAATGGTTGTGAAATTTCCGAAGAGTTATGATTTTTCTTATGAGGTGTGACTTTTCCGATTGGTTTTGAGCTTTCTAAAGGCTTGTGATGTCTTTTTGTTAAAGCGCAGTATGTAGTTTTTCACACACTACCCTCTGTTGGCTATATAAAGACGGGTTTCCTCAAATATCTTAACTACATTTTTTTTTAAAAAAAATATTCGTTATTATTGTTCTTCTTCATCTTATAAGATCCTATTTAGTATATCTTCTATATGTTTATGATGGAACAATATGCACGTACTATTACTGCAAATTATAACTATAAGCGATGGGGTTTACTCATATTTAAAAATGTTTTTAATTTTTCTTTTCTTAAAACCTCAAAATAGATTTATAAATGTGGACAATCTCAAAGATTAATTAAATTAGTATATTCCCTAACATGAATGTTAAATTAATCTAATATTCCAACTAAAAACATCAAATTTAGTACATCTTCTACATTTTATAATGATAGTTATATTATATTATGTTATATTATATTATAAAGTAATAAGACCAACAATAAAATAATAATATAGTACCACTTTGAAGAGAAGGGATGTGATAATTTTTTATTTTAATAATGTTAACTTTATATTTAAAAATAGTGTGCTACCTAATTTGACATTCACGTGCAATGCCCGTGCGTCAAAACTAGTAATCAATAAATATGTGACTAACTAATTATAAAATTACTATTTAATGAATGACATTTGTCCAATTTGGGAACTCATGACTTGTATTCAAGTGTGTTTGAACACTCTCTATCCCATTTTAACGTATGTAGTATATTTATCCCATTTTAAATTAGTTTTGGGGGGTCGGGGTGGAGGGTGAAGTAATAGGACACAGATAAATTTAGGTGCATCTTTGAAATTTTGGTCATAGTCCACAAGGGTACTTCCTCCTTATCCTTGCTATAATTTATGTAAACTCTAGGCCATTTATCTACCCAATTTATTAGCCCATAATCTTTCTATTTATTGCAAGGAAGAATTTCTCCCCTATAAATAGAGATGATCTTACTCTATATGTCACGACCGGAGGTACCCCCGCGACGCAGACACGTAACCTAGACCCTCAAGTGATCCCAAGCTAACCCTGCTGGCATGATTAAGAGCGTACTAAAGATAATAAACTATTGCGGAAGCTAAATCATACTTAAAATGAAAAGATGGGGAATACCTATATTCTATAACTGAGATATTTGAAAAGAATGAGTTTAATACAAAAGAAATGTTAACTCAGTACTAAGTTGAATCTAACTCTGTCAGAAAATAGCGTCTTAACTGGACTAGAAATACTGGGACAAGTCCCAGAAAAATCTAGCAAAAACTAAAACTAAATGTCTATAGACTGAAATGAAACTCATGACTGTTGTCCTAGGATAATGAGGACTCACCACTGAATCTGCTGATCTGGAGATCGGGAAATCGATCTATGCGTAATCAGGATGCTGAGAACTAGAACCTACATCAAGAGAAGATGCAGCGCACGTATGCGTCAGTACTTGAAAGGTACTGAGCATGTAGGATAGAGTAAAGCTAAAATAGAACATAAATGAAAAAGCAAAAAAGCAAGTATAATAATGTGACATGATAAACTGAATTTTAAGCTAACTGGATACAATGACCAATTTATAACAAGTTGAAACTGAATACTGAATATATTGATAAATGGTCAGTGCAGAGAGTCTTACTGAACTGTGGAAGCTAATAATGACCGATAATAAAACCACATGAGCTAAATGTGGAGTCCGATGTATACGCCCCATCGCGAGGACCCAATATACACTTTCAAAGGTATAAAGGCATGCTGGCGTGATTACTAAACTCATTGCCCACAAAGGAGACTTATAACCTACTTGTCTAGTAATCCTGGGACTAATTGGGTACATTGATCCCTAGTCTAACTCGGTATTATGCTACTCTCAATGAATTCTGCAAATTTACAGATTATGTCTGAATTTCTATAAATATTGGATAGCTCGAAAGTGAACATGTAAACAAAGAATGCAACAATTAATCTGGTAATTATGCATTCATAACTGAGGCATGTATATCTGAAGTGTCTGAAATATCTAACCTAGCATGTGTAATTCAAGACATAAAGAAATACAAAGCAAGGATTCTGAAATTCATGCGATAATCTCAATAACGACATGATAATCTGATTTGGAACATATATATAATAAATTCATGAAATTCTAACAAAGGTCTAGAAACCCTATGTTTAATTATGATAAGAGAATCAAGAACCTGACTGAAAACTAGGGACCTAAAAAGGAACCCACTAGCAAAATTCCACATACCTGGTGATGAAATAAACAGAAAAATACTTAAGTTTCAGGGCTGGAACTGCTAAAACTTGTGACGTTATTGAAATAGGGTTCTTGAGTTTTCTCTCCTCTCTTTCTTCTAATTTTATAAGTTTTGATTTAATGATTTGACTTGGACCTTCGATGCCACCGTTGTCCTACGGACCTTCGATGCCACCGTTGGTTGCTCCTGCAGATTTTTCTGAAAAAATTGTTTTTTGGTCTATTTTTTCTACGGGGTGTTATATTATCTCCCCCTTGGGAACATTCGTCCTCGAATGAAGACTAAATTTGCTGAAGTATAGGGAGAGAGCTGCAAACCCCACTGCTAAGCACTAAGAACTGAGTTTCTGATTGAATAGA
The DNA here is from genome assembly GCF_001406875.1 of Solanum pennellii. Classification (NCBI taxonomy): domain Eukaryota; kingdom Viridiplantae; phylum Streptophyta; class Magnoliopsida; order Solanales; family Solanaceae; genus Solanum; species Solanum pennellii. The sequence goes on along the minus strand of NC_028637.1, from coordinate 28,260,382 downwards.
GTTCCAAGTACATGCAAATACGTTCAAAATACAACTACAAACTGAGGGAACATGATTCTAAGACTGAACTTACACTTTAATGACTAGAAAACTTTAGAGGAACTATTACCTCAAGCTGGAGAGGAATCGGAAGGAAAGAGGTGAGGACACTTGGCTTTCATAGCTGCTCTACTTCCCAAATACCTCCCTCTACGGACTGACTCCTCCACAAAATATTGACTGAAGCGACTTCTTTGTTTCTCAACCTTCTAACCTGACGGTCAAGAATTTCAAGTGGTACATCCTCATAAGAAAGACTATCTTTAACCGCCACACTCTCTAATGGAACTATAGAGGCTGGGTCACCCACACAATTCCTCAGGAGTGAGATGTGGAAGACCGGATGCACTACTACTAATTTTGCTCGCAACTCTAACTCATATGTCACCTTGCCAATCCTTTTCAATATCTTGTACGGGCCTACATATCTAGGGCTGAGCTTCCCTTTCTTTCCAAATCTCTTCAACCCTTTCATAAGTTAGTCTTTCAGAAAAAGCCAATCATAAACTTGCAAATGTAGTTCCCTTCTAATTACATCTGCATAAGATTTCTGATGACTTTGGGTTGTCTTGAGTCTATCTCTAATGAGTTGCACTTCCTCCAAAGTATAAAGGACTGAATCTGGACCTATCAAAGCTGCTTCACCTACTTCAAACCAACCAACAGGAGATCTACATCTACGCCTATATAAAGCCTCATAAGGGGTCATCTAAATGCTGGAATGATAGCAATTATTGTAGTAAAACTCTATAAGAGGAAGGTGATCATCCCAACTACCTTTGAAATTGATCACACAAACTCTCAACATATACTCTAACGTCTTAATGGTAGCTCTGCCTTCCTATCCTTTTGTGGATAAAATGTTGTACTAAGGTTAACTTGAGTACCAAGACCTCTCTGACTAGAAATGAGAGGTAAACTGAGGACCTCTATCTAAGATGATAGAAAAAAGAACCGCATGCAACCTTACAATTTCATTGATGTAAAGCATGGCATAGTCCTCCGCTGAATCTGTAGTCTTGACCACTAAAAAGTGAGAAGACTTAGTCATCCTATAAACTATTACCCAAATGTAGTCATGCTGTATTCGAGTACGAGGTAACCCTGTGATGAAATCCATATTGATCACATCCCATTTCCACGTAGGAAAATCCATCTCTTGAGTCATACCTCCTGGTTTCTGATTTTCTACCTTGACATGCTGGCAATTGGGGCACTTACTCACAAAATCTGCTATATCCTTCTTCATGCCATTCCACCAATAGACTTCTCGCAGATCGCGGTACATCTTAGTGGCACCTGGATGAATAGAATACCTAGAGTTATGGGCATCTGCAAGAATATGCTGTCTCAGCTCGCCCACATCAGGAACACACAATCTACCATGGATGGTACCAAAGTAAACCATCTCCCCCTTGGGATAAAACCTTCACTCTCTTATTATGAACTGCACCCTTAAGATAAGGAAAGATTGGGTAACTGTCTTGCTTTTCCATAACCTCCTTTACCATAGACGATTCTGCCATATTATGAACGGTTACACCGCTGTCTGATTTGATCATGAGGTGAACTCCCAAGCGAGCAAGCCTGTGAACATCCTTCTCTAGCTCCTTCCTTTCTTCCTCAACATGGGCTACACTACCAATAGATAATCTACTAAGAGCATCTGCTACTACATTAGCCTTACCAGGATGGTAATGCACACTCATATCATAATCCTTAAGGAAATTAAGGCATCTCCTCTGGTAAAGATTACACTCCTTCTGGATGAACACATACTGAAGGCTCTTATGGTCAGTGAACACATATACGTGAATACCATACAAGTAGTGTCCCCAGATCTTTAGTGCAAACACCACTGCTGCAAGCTCAAGGTCATGAGTTGGATAGTTCATCTAATGAATCTTAAGTTGTCTAGAGGCATAAGCTATCACCTTACCTCGCTGCATGAACACACAACCTAGGCCAACTCTGGATGCATCATAATAGATCACATAACAATCTGAACCTTCTGGTAGAGTCAAGACAGGAGCTGTAGTCAATCTAGTTTTCAATTCTGCAAAGCTTTTCTCATATATCATCTAACCATTGAAATTTGACCATCTTCTGAGTTTACCTAATAAATGGTGAGGCTATGGATTAAAATCCTTCTGTGAACCTTCTGTAATAACCCTCTAGACCTAAGAAACTTCTAATATCCGTAGAGGAGGTAGGTATGGGCCACTGTTTGACTACTTCTATTTTCTGTGAATCCACTCGGATCCCTTCGCTAGATACAATATGATCAAGAAAAGCAACGGATTGCAACCAGAACTCATATTTACTAAACTTAGTGAATAACTGGTGATCCTTGAGAGTCGGCAGAACAACTCTCAAATGACTTGCATGTTCTTCCTCACTCCTAGAGTAAATGAGGAATTCATCAATAGAGGCGATAACGAACACGTCTTAGTACTGTTTGAAAACTCTGTTCATCAAATCCATGAAGCTGCAGGAGCATTAGTTAGTCCAAATGACGTAACTACAAATTCATAATGACCATACTGAGTTCTAAAGTTTGTTTTCGGAATGTTACTTCTCTAACTATAAGTTGATGATAACCCGATCTGAGGTCTATCTTTGAGAAATGGCTAGCACCCGGACGTTGGTCAAACAAGTCATCAATCCTGGAGATGGGATACTTCTTCTTGATTGTGACCTCGTTCAAGTGTCTATAGTCAATGCACAATCTGAGAGAACCATCTTTCTTCCATATGACAACATTGGTGTACCCCATGGTGAAATACTAGGTCTTATGAAGCCCTTATCTAGAAGGTCTTTCAACTACTCTTTCAATTCCTTAAGATCTGTTGGAGCCATTCTATAAGGAGGAATAGAAATAGGCTGGGTATCTGTAAGGAGATCAATTCCAAAGCCTATTTGTCTTTCGGGAGGGACTCCGGGAATATATTCTTGAAACACTTCTTAAAATTCACAGACTCGTGGAATTGACTCAAGAGTTGGAGTTTCAAGGCTAGAATCTTTAACCCGAACTCGATGATAGATATAACACTTAGATTTCATCTTTTAGGCCTTAAGATAAGAAATAAATCGACCCATAGGCGCTAAGCTACTGCCCTTCCATTCTAAGATTGGTTCGTCTGGAAACTGAAAATGAACAATCCTAGCTCTACAATCGACTAAGGCATAACATGAAAGTAACCAATCCATGCTTATAATAATATCGAAGTCTACCATTTTTAACTCTCCTAGATTTGCATAGGTGACTTTCTTAGAGACTGTTACAGGGCAATTTCTCTATACCCATCTAACTATAACTGGGTCACCCATTGGAGTAGAGATTGAGAAAGGTTCTGAGAATGTTTCTGGACTAACACTGAATTGGACTGCTATAATGAGTTACAAAAGACAAAGTCATGTCTGTTGTGTTTCCACTAAGTGAACACATGTGAATCACATCGTTGAGTTGGTAGGATGCCAATCTCACCTATCACTACCAGTTACTGACATCACACCAAATATATATTTCACCTCATCAATGAATTTTTGTGGGTCCTTGCAAACTTGCGACCCTAAGAAACATAGGCGAATTCATCCTAACAAAATCACAAACACTTGTTGCCACTAATAAATCATTTCTATTAGTAGCAACTAGAACCTTCTTATTGTTCCATGTTCTCATACTTTGAGCCAAAAGTTGAATTGGCATTCTGAAACTGTACATTTGAACTTCCTTATCAGGTACTAGAGGAACTGCATTAGCATTACGTGCATTAGCATTCCATGCCTAAGCTCTACGAGAAGGCATGATCCTTAGCGCTCACCATTGAGTTAGAATAGAATTAGATCATACCTTACGCACGATAATAGTAAAAAAAAATGTGAAGATTTCCCTAAAACAATTTATAGCCTCCCTCTCATTAGATGTGGTGCACTTCAGATCCATGAAAAGGACTATACTTAGTGCGGGCTTTGATATATCCTAGAACTCTTAAACTTAGTGCTCTGATACCAAGTTTTGTCACGACTCGAGCTATCCACGAGACGCGGACACGGAACCTAGGACCACAAGTTATCCCAAGCTAATCCTACTTGCATGATCATGAGCATATTAAAGATAATAAATTGTTGCGTGAGATAAATCATACTTAAAATGAAAAGATGGGGAATACCCATATTCTATAACGTAGATATTTGAAAATAAGGAGTTAAATTCAAAAATATTAACTTAGTACTATGCTTAATCTAACTATGTCTGAAAATAGCCTCTAAACTAGACTAGAAAAACTAGGACAAGCCCCAGCTAAATCTAGCAAAAACTGAATTCTAGGAATCTAAACCAAAATCACGAGAAGATGAACCGCACGTATGCGTCAGTACTTGAAAGGTACTGAGCATGTAGGATAGAGTAAATTTGAAATAAAACATAACTGAACAAGCAAAAGAGCAAGTATAATCATCTGACATGATAAACTGAATTCTGAGCTAACTGGATGCAATGTCCAATTTATAACATGCTGAAACTAAATACTCAAAATACTGATAAATGGTCAATGTAGAGAGTCTTACTTAACTTTGGGAGCTACTAATTACCGATAATAAAACCACATGAGCTAAATGTGTATTCCGATGTATACGCCCCATCAAGAGGACACAATATACCCTGCCAAAGGTATAAAGACATGCTGGCGTGATCACTAAACTTATTGCCCACATAGGGGACTTACAACCTACTTGGCTAGTAGTTCTGGGACTAATTGGGTTCGCTGAAACATAGTCCAACTCGGTATTATGGTACTCCCAATGAATTCTGTAAATTTACTAATTATGTGTAAATTTCTGTAAAATACTGGATAGCTCGAAACTGAACATGCAAACCTAGAATCCAACAATTAATCTGGTAATTATGCATTCATAATTGAGGCATGTATATCTAATGTGTGTGAAATATCTGACCTAGAATGTGTAATTCAAGAACAAAAGAAATAAAAAGCAAGGGTTCTAAAATTCATGCGGTAATCTGATTTGGAGCATATATTTAATAAATTCATGATGTTCTAACAAAGTTATACAAACCCTAGCTTTAATCATTATAACAGAATCAAGAACCTGACTGAAAACTAGGGACCCAATGGGTGAAAGGAACCCACTAGTGAAATCCCACATACCTGGCGATGAAATCCAAGGAAAAATATTTATGTTTCGGGTCTGTAACTGCTGGAACTTGTGGCGTTCTTGAACTAAGATTCTTGAGCTTTTTCTCCTCTCTTGCTTCATATTTTATAATTTTAATTTAATGATTTGACTTGGATATGTTTTAATTATTTTCTAGTCTTAAAATGACTAAAATCTGATGATTTAGGGTAAGAACGACATAACTTAGGGTTTAAACAGAGTCAGAAAGGTTAAAAAGACCCCTGGTAAAGTTGTTGTCGGGTAAAATAATGGCCAGGACTGAGGGTTCGTCATTTTCCCGATGCCCCGTCGTTGGGTCCGTCGTAAGGGCATGTTCGACAGGTCTTTACTAAAATGGGCATAACCTTTTACTAAGAGGTCTGGTTTTATCTAGGTCGGTGGCTATTGAAAGATAATTCAATTATGTATCTGTGGGTAGGTCATGGGACACCTAATTCATTTTGTGCTAACAGTTATTTTTTTTTAAGTTGACCCAACTGGATTTCCTCTTAACTGTCTGCAAATTTTCCACCTACGGTCAGATTTACGGACCATGTTGGTCATCCGTAGCTCTAGTCAACGAGTGGGTGAATGGGGGTCTTGATCGACGGTCATGGACTACGGACCGTCGTCTAACCTATGGACCGTCGGTCAGTCCGTCCATCAAGACTTAGCAAATTTTTCGCCGCTGAGTTTTTGGGAGTTTCTGATCCCATCAACTGTATTATAAGACGAACCGTCGTATGCCCTACGGACCTTCGATGCCACCATTGGTTGCACCTGCAGATTTTTAAAAATAAAATTATTGTTGGTCTTTTTTGGCTACGGGGTGTTACACTATAATTAGCAGAACATTGAGAATAATAGTATTTTGCTTAGTAACAAAATGGTGGTCAACCATGGCCATAGCTTCTCATTGGAAATCCATTATTTTATCTTTTTTATGTTTTGTGATTCATGTACCTCTATGTAACGACCCGCAAGTACCCCTAGAAGTTAGGGAGAACCCTTGGTTCGTCACAAGGCGTACTGGACCTTTGAGGTCTTGTACAAGCCCTTTAGCTATCGTTCATTACATATGACATGAAAAGTAGTGCATAATTAAATATACTAAGTATGACATATGCAAAAACATGCATAAAGGAATATTTTAGTAAAAACACATTTTCATGCCAATTAAGTAAAACATTCATGAACATAGAAGTAAAAAAACATAAAAATCATCATAACACTTAGAGAAAGATTTCTAAAATTTTAACATAAAAAGGAACATTTTACAGTAAGGTTTCAAAATGTTACAGTGAACTTTTTTTATGATTACAGTAAATCATTTTAATCAAAAAACAATGAACTCCCAAAGCCAAACCAAAAGGAAATGAACTCATTTCCGTAGAACTTTCCCTTGTTAAGGTTATCCTAAGACTCACTAAGGTAAGATATGAAGGAAATGCACACACACCTCCTTCATTACACACCTAACTGATCCCCAAGACTACCCCTTCTAGTCTTACTCACCTCGGGAGAACAAGCCCCCAGTCAATGACAAGACATTAGAAGAACACTCAAACAACACATCAATACTTCCCTTTCGGAATGCCTACTTAGTGAAATGAGTAGATAGAGTCCCATTCCACCACCAAACCTAAGTAGTACACTCTTTTAGAAGACTTATTACTTCAATTCATATAAGACTCATCAAGAATCCCCTTTTGGAATGCCTACCTAGTGCAATGGATAGATAGTGTCCCATTCCACTACCTACCCTAAGTAGCATACTCTTTTAGAAGATTTATCACTTTCATTACTTTGGTTGGGGCTAGCTTAAACGACATAGACCATGATAGGTAGATATGGAATACCGATACTTCCCTTATCGGAGAAGGGTTCCCCCACTTTCCTAGAGTGAGGTCTTTCCTTCTAGATTTTACATGGCTTTCCCAATATCTACACCTATGTGGGTGCATAGCTAAGGCAAAGGAGATTACTACTAAGTAACTCATTCTATACTAACGAGGAGTACTTATCTCAAGGGGTATATTGGAATACAACATCTCAACTAACGAAGTGTAACCACCTCTCCTTCAAATCCTCTCGGTGCTAGGCATGACTCCCCAAAGATTCTCAACATTATACACTATAGGTTAAGGATAACTCGTGAAAACCACATCTCAACTCATGAAGGTCATTCATCCTCCGACCTATCTTAAAAAGCTCTTAGGATGTGGTGAGGTTTCTAGTAAACACATCATGTCAAATCATGAAGAGTCTTCACTTCAAAACTCCCCTTTTGACTTAACTTAGCTTCGGTCATTCATTCAAGTGTGTATACATTTGGACACACCTTGCATATAAACATCATTTCATTTAAATTAACTTATATACATTCTTAGGCCTTTATTTTGTCACATTACACACTTTAACATGCTCAATTTATACTCTTCCTTCATTTAGGCATAATCTAGGCAAAACATAAAAGTAAAGCTTCATAATGCATATCAACATGAACCTCATCACAATCACATAATTTAACACACAAATCCTTCAAATCCATACTAACAATACATACCAAATACAACAAGTAAACACCGCCACAAAGAAGATGGACCAATAGCACTCAAGAATATTTCATAATAAGAGTTATAAAATAAAACCAACTCACCATTTAACCAAGATCTCACCACCTATAATAAATTCTTCAATATATTATTATAATACTACCCTTAGGGAATGATATAAAACATAATAACAACAAAAAGAAGCCAAAGTTCAAATAGAATAGAATCATGCTCATTTAACTCATTTCTTAAGTCAAAGTTTGATAAAAAGGTTTAACATTTTTCATTGATGCTTTATCATTAAAATCACCAACTAACGTTAAAAACATCTTATTTGAATCATTTAAAAAGTTTTCATGCAAGACCTATATTTAGAGTTAAAGATAGAAGAAGTTAGAGTTGAAAACCCTTTTTGAAACTTCATTAGAAATGACTCCTTGAATGGAAGAGGGTTGAAGGATGACCACAATACCTCAAATAGAAGAAACAACAATGTTTTTGATGAATAACTCGACCACCAACAGCCCTAAAACTCTTTCTTGAATTCTAGCTTCTATGGAGTCTTAGAGAGAGTGTTAAGAGAGAGGGGTTTTGGGTTTTAGGAAATGGAGTCTAAAATTAGGTATTAGGGTTTGAAAAACATCAATATACCTAACATATCCTAAAAGTATCATCCTAGTTTCATAAAAAGCATAGGGTGAATTTACCAAACACCCCAAATCATTACAGGAAAGTGACAGCTTTTGGCAGTCTTCACAGACGACTCTAACCAACAGACCATTTGTCCATCAACGACCCATTGGTGGTGGTAGACTGTTGGGTCTGAGACTCTCAAAATATTCTGGCCTACAAGTCTAATCAACGGATAAAGTCGACGAGACGTTGGTTGGGCCACTGGCCGTCTATTGGTCTCGTTGGTGGACATTGCCTAGGCATTCTTCTACCCTAGTCTTGGGCCCTTCACTTGGGCCCATTGTGGGTCCTAGGTGGGGTCGTACCCGGATGACAAACCCCAAAATATAGTCTTCTAGGTCTTAGGAATATCTCACACAAATTTCAAACAAAATGAACACGTAAAACTCACTCAAACACATGATAACACACAAGTACTATCAAAGTCATATCTTCCGAACATCATGGACGTTCTTGGATGTTTGACCTCCAAACTCTACACTCTGCCTAAGAACATCAATACAACTAATTTCAACAAAAAAAAACTAATTAACAATCACAAAGCTTTAAGTTCACCTTAGTTCATTTAAGGGTGTTACATTCTAGGTCATTTATCTACCAAATTTACTACCACATAACTTTCCTATTCATAGCAAGGTAAATTTTTCCCCTATAAATAGTGATGGTCTTACTTTCTTAATAGTAATTTGAAAGTAATTTCCTTTTGTTTAGTAACTGAATGTGGTCAGTTATATTGGCCACAACTTCTCATTGAAACTCCATTACGTAAGGATCGGGTTTCGTCGTTATACAAAAGTCAATGGGAGAAATTTTGAGGCTGGAAATCTTATTCGTAGTATTTGGAATTTTCCAAACCTATTCAAGAGTTTGACTAAATTCGAGGAATTCAGATGTAGGGATATCTAGTAACAATAGGGTAATTTCTTTATCATTTTGATTAAATCAAGGGGTAGATAACATTTTAAGGGATTCGTATGAATTTATAATTGAACTTGGGAAAGTAGAACTCTAGGAAATGATTTTAGCATGAAAGAGGATTTCTGAGTGCCGTCTATTAAAGGTGTGTTGTGAAATGGGGGTCTTCGAATTATTTATATAGCTCAATGTGTTGTGCAAGCCAATTTGTTGTTGGATTTTGACATTATTGAGGGGCCTCTTTGGCGGGCGTGACGCGACTTGAAGTCCTAAATAACCACTAAACAATTTTATTGTGCACTTTTTTATTCTTAGGGCTAAGGAACGAACCCCATGCGAGTTTCCGCAGTTTTCTACCATTCTTCAAATTAAAGGAAAGCTTTTTACTTCCCGGATCCATTTTTCGATCCGTTGAACGTAATAGAATGTCTAATTACAGATGGGGGACGGTTTTGAATAAGAAACCATGGTGGAAAAAACTTCAGATTTGATACTTGGGATCATGAGTATGTTCTAGGGTTTTTAGCATTGTTAGTAATCTGGGTAATAAATGATTCTTTATTCAGTCCCATATTATATTATTGTTTGTAAACCAAGACCAAGAAGAACGAATCCATAAATGAAAAGGTTCAAGGTTTCAAGCTTGTTTTGAAACAGGTGATGATTGTGATTCTATGATTTGTCAGTTTGTGCTTCATTTTGATGCATGTATGTATGCGAACATTGCATTATTGATCAAACTTTCTGTAAATTAATATGAAGGAATACCTATATTCCATGAATCACTTCTTGACTATATGATATTGAGAATATACTTGTGCTTGTTACTGTGATGTGTCAAAAGGATTGTGGTCCATGTTTTGGCATAGCTAATTGGGATAAATTGTCACGTTTTTGCATAAAGATTGAATTGATTTTCACATTTGGACATAACTATTGGATCGGGTGCCACGTTCTAGTATGCTAACAGTTTGAGTTTGGGTTGCTTGAGAGGACCAACTACTTGACATAATTTTCTATCTTGAGAATTGTGAAATTGTACGTTGTTCATAGATATTGAAAATATTGTATATGTCCAATAAATTACATGTATATGATGTTGTATTGACTTGGTTATGTTACACTTAGTGGGATATATGGGTGGTCTCATCAGTACATTGTGGTTGTGTACTAATACAGAACTTGTCCTTATTTTTGTTTAGTATAGGGCATATTCGGCTATTGAAAGACCTTGTCGTGAAGATTGGTAATGTCGTTCGAATTAAAGGGTAAGCAAATTCTTTCGGGCTTCAATGAGTTCTCTTTTCGTCTATATCAACATTTAGGACTTACACTCTTCTAGTTAGTTAATATTTCATTAATTTGGGGTTTTATCCCTTCTTGTTTAGATTTTGTATTCCTCGCTTAGTTATTTAGGTACATTGAATTCAAGTTCTAGTGATTGTTCAATTGCATTATTTTGGTTAGTTTGTTAAAACCATGGAGTTTACGGGGAATCCATTTTTCATTGTCATGAAACCTTCTTCTGTATCTTTAAATGTTTAATTTTTCATAAAAGTTTTTATTGGGTTGTAGTGATGGTTCTCCCACTGGAGGGTTAGTATGGAGGTCAATAACGAAGGTGTGGGTCGTAACACATTATTTAACTCATTATTCTATCTTTGTATCTCTTCTAACTCATGTAACCTAGATATCATTGATCTACCAAATTTACTACCCCATATTCTCTTTATTCATTGCAAGGAAGAATGTCTCCCATTTAAATAGTGATGGTCTTACTATGTTATCACAATGTTGGAGTAATTGCAATTTATTTGTTACTGAACGTGGTCATCCATATTGGCCATAAATTCTCCTTGAACTTTATGATTTTACTCATTATTGTATCTTCTTATGTCTTGAAAATCATGTAACAACTAGGTCATATGTCTATCAAAGTTATTATTCCATAATATTTCTATTCATGGACAGAAAGAATGTCCCCACTACATATAATGATGATCTTATGTTTTTTGATGTATAAGAAAATATAAAGCGCATAAAAATGATTAAATAAAAGTTCTTATTAGTTGACGGAATATGTTCTTTTTATGAAGCTTTTGATTCAATTCTTGTCTCATATTTTTTGACTTGTACTTGGAGATTGAGGTATGTCTTTCGGGAAAAAACAAGTTAAGAATTTATTGCTAGACTGGTGAAAAAACTTGTTGTTGTAGGCTTAATCTCCTTAAAAAGAGCAAAATATCTATTCATGTCTCAACGGGTAAATTAATTTTAATTGTAATTTTGTAATTTCACCAATATAAACCACTTGACTTCTCCATATAAATATATATCATCATCCTGTAAGTTTTTTATTTTATTTTTTTGACAGAAACTATACTATGTAAAAGTTGAAGAATATCTATGCATAAACCTAAGTTTGTTTTCTCTATTCCTGTTTTATTGGCATATTTTTTTTGCTTACAATCATGTTATCAACTTTTCTTTTGAATCGTAGGTCTATTAAAAATAATATTCTTATGGCACAAAGATATGGGTAAAATATGTTTACATCTTAATAATACTTTCTTCAAACTCACTTGTGTGATTACACGAAATGTTCTTTACTAGAAAAATCAACTTCACAAGAGGTCTGAATAAATCCATATTTTTTATTGTACATCAATTAAAAAAATTATTTATCCAAAAATAGGGATAAGATATGTGTACATCCTACTTCCTAGATTGAACTGTAAGATGAATATGTTTTTCACTACTAAAATTTTATATTGGGCAAGATTTCATTTACATAAAGTTATGGCGATGTTAGAAGAATTGATCATAAATCTTGACAAATTGCCTTACAAAAAGTCATTGATCATCAAAAATTTGTTCTCAAACCTGGATGAATCAACATAATATATTCAGCATTAACAACAATATCATATTATTTAATTTATCTCTTGATATATTTGGGATAGTTCTGAAGGAAGTGGAATTGGTACACTCCCTACTAGTACATTTTAGCTCTGTCCATTGATACTTTGTAATTTCATCATTCTCTTTATATTACACTAAAACTATGCTCATGAAAGCTCAACGATATATTTATGTGTGTGTAGAACTTTTCCACCCCATTTCAATGGAATGTTTTTTCTTTACTATTCATGAATAGCTTGATTCTATGGGTTGAAATCTCTCGTTTCGACAGGGTTATACTAGGTGAAGTTTAGTATTTTAGCTAAGAAATTTTTTGATGAATTAACCAATTATGGGATAACGAGTGATGAACATGTATAAGTTGTATCTATGAGAAAGGAAGTCGTGAAGGACACTACAATAGCAATTTGGAATGTTAGTTTATCCATCAAAATATTCTTAAATTCCTTTGAAGGTTAGTTAATATTTCTCTTTTTTGACCTTTCTAGTAAGGTTGTGACTTAAAGAACTCTAATAACCATTCCTATATTTCATATGCAAATCTAGGAAGTCTTGCTTTTTGCTCCAATTCTTTGTCCTCAATCAATTGAAATGTTTCTATTTTTCGTGTTATCCCAATACGTTGTTTGTACATTTATGATGAAGTATCTAAGCTATATTTCTTTGCACTTCTCAATTTTTATTGTTTTAACAAGCGACGGACCCAAACTATACCGTGGGGTGCACGGACACCCAGTAACTCCGAAAAGAACATATGTATATATGTATACATATTTTTAAAAATTGGTAGAAATTATGATATAGTTAACAGTGCACCCATAAAAACATAGATTTGTCCTTGTGCAATCTGTAGAAAGTAGATATACCACCTTGTAGAGAAGTGTTCGAATCCCACTTAATCCTCTTTTTATTTTAAGTTTTGCTTAAACCTTATATTTTAGTTATGTTTATATTGATGCACCCAATGTTTCCAAATCCAAGGTTCACCTCTTGTTATAATGCTATTGTGAGATAACTATAACCATACAAAATAGTAAATTATTTGAAATGTACTGCATCTCCATTAAAGACTCATTGTCCTTCACTTGCAAAATAATTTTGTTACTTAAATAGTTTTGCTTTTAGAGAGTAAGATACGCCAATATTGAAGAAGAAAGTCTACTTAAGGTAAGAATTCTTCATATTCCCTTTAGCTAATGATGAATGAGAATGTGGACCATATTTCGCAAGATGATAATTTTATGCCTTCCTAATTTTATGAATGGTATTCCTTTTTGTATCTAAAAAAGGTTAAAGGTATAGTCAATAAGTCGGAGACCTGGCATCGATCTATCATCCTCATCTACTTTTACTTAGTTGCACATTCTTCATGCAAGGCGATCAAACCAAAGGTAGGATTTTCTACCTTTAAGTCATTGTCATAAGTACTTGAACATGAGCGGGTTTCAATGTTTACCAGAATTCGCTACGATATAATTCGATTAGTTAGGGGGAACATAATTTCTTTAGATTTTTTTGATAACGGTGTATATAGACTTTGCTAGTTTAAGAGTTAATCATCCTTGGTCATTGTGCATATTTGGAGTTCATTGGGAGAATCAACAAAATTGATTCATAGTCCTCAATATTTTGGAGGAGCTCGAAAACTCTTCAGGATTACTTCATCTTTGGTGATCAATTAATGTCATATCCTTATCTACAATAGATGGAATTTGGATTTCGTATATCCCTACACAATAAAAATTTAAGTAGTAGTGAGGGGGCATGGAGGTATTTTCTATATGAGGAACTCAAAAAATCATGGAAATTTCATACATTAACTGTTTTGAAGATAGAACATGATTGACATTTCATTTCATAATTAATATTTCTATAACTTCATAATTACCCCTAAATCCCTTTTTTAAAGATCAATTTTTGGTCATATAGACCATTTACTTATTATCAAAAAATAAAAATAAAGTTTTGGCCCAAGCCCAACTAATCCGATTAGAGTAAAGCCCACATTCATTAACCCTATCCATAAAAGATAACTTCAACTTCCTTTTTAGCTTACCCTCATTTCTTCTTACTATGTTGCTTCCTTGCACACGGCTGAATGTTACACTACTCCTTATTCTCTTGTGGGTTGTACAAGCTCCCTATTCCTACGTTCTCATATCTCTTCTTGTCATACAAGATGTGTCATTCAACCAAGGTAACGTAACTCCTATATTTTCATTTCCTTTATTCATCATACTCTCTGTTGCTTATCCATGTTGAAGAATTTGTTGTTGAATCAAAGGAAACTATTTGGTTTCTTAAATATATATTATTTAAGTGAAATCTACTTTTTTTTTGGGCTACCCCGTGGCGTCAAAAATCTTATTTTTTTTTCTATCTTCTAGTCTTCTTTTTGTTAGAACTGTTCTAATAATAATGTTGTTGAATGTACTTTAAGTGGGATGAAACACATAAATCTTCGATAGATGATGTTAAGCACATAGTGCAGCAAAATGGCTAAGTTAAGTTTTTTCCCCTTTTATGGTCTTTTTGTTGTAGTGACGAGTACTTCCCGGTGGAGTGCGAAATATAAATAGAATCTCAAGTGGGCTCCAAGCCATCGTAAATCGAATTCACAATGGATAACAAGAGTGTTCAATCCTATACGACTAATGTTCGCAAAAAAATTGCAAGCCCTCCTGTAAAGCATCAGAGCTGTAAAAATAGGTAGAGAACTAGTATAGAGTCTTTTAAATTCATATTTTAAATTTTTTCCATAATATCATATATGGAAATTACTTTAAATATATATTCATATAACTATGATAGTCCACCATATGAGAATTACATCTCTTAGGTATAGTTCATTAATTTAACATTCCGAAGAAAAGAAAGAGATAACTAGAAAAAAGTGTTTTTATTTAAATAAAAGTGTAGGAATATTAATACAAACTTTTCCTTATTTTGTTATGTGCAACGCCAACAAATAAATTATAAGGCAGTACCACTTTCGTATTTTTATGAAAAAAAACATTGTGTGCTTAACCAAATAATTTTTGAACTTCCTTATCTATTTCCTGTAGCATCCCAGGTATAATAATTGTATGATCTATCTTGAAGTGTTAGTCTATTCAGGGACGTCAGAACAACAGAACGGTGAGTTGATTTAGCGAGCAAAATGGATTCAGTTTCGTTACTTCTGATAATGATGGCAATGAGCTCTATCATAATCAATCTAGCATAGATGTGAAGGTTTTCATAGTTTAGATGATGTTGATTTTGTTGAACTCAATGTTGAATGTGGGTAGGATTGTCGTACTATGACTTTTAATATTATCGGTCTAGATGGTGCTTATTTCAAAGGAGGACCAAGTTATTGTGGAGGTTTTGAGGGTGATTTATATGTTGGTGGTTGTGGATATTGATCTTGAGGTGGGATACATGGTGGTGGATAAGGTGGTTAGGGAGGTAGCAAGTATTATGGAGGTGATGGTTGATATGACAATCGTTGTGGGAGGTATGGTGCATGTGGAGGTGGTAGGGAGGAAGTGGGTATTGCAAGTGTGAGTATGCTGGTCATTTTCAAGGAAATATAGTCAAGGTTACGTATATGGAAGCAATGGTGGTGGTTAATATGGTTGAAAGACGGAGGAGGTGGAGGTGGTGGTGGTGGTAGTGGTGATTATTAAAAGTTAGGGGAAGAAGGGTTGGTAACATTGACACCCTTTATATAAATATCATTCCCACCACCTCCGTCGCCATTGTCATGCAACCATATCTCCCACCACCAGACCCCTGCCATATCCACAACTTTTGCTACATTCCCTTTTGAAATGAAAATCTTCTAAAAACTTGTAACACCCACTTCCTCCTCTACCACTACCATTATAGCCATCGCCACCTCCACCATACCTCCAACCACCACCGCCATATAAACAATCACCTCTATACGGCCAGCCTGACAACCTTCTCCACCAAAATATTTCCCACCAAAAAATGTATATAAACCACCACCTCTAAAGGAATAACTTCCACCACCTCTGCGATTACGGGATCCTCTTTTCATAAGAGCACCATCTGGGCCGACAACCTTGGTAGCCTTCGTATGGCCATCATTCCAAGATTCCACATCGGTTCAACCGCTTCACCGTCAGTTAAACTACAAAAGCCTTTAGATCCTATACTAGATTGATGAACAAAAAGCTCATCATCACCATAATACGGACATAATTGAACCCTTTTTGGTCGCTAAACCACTTCACGGTTCCTTTTTTCTAAAGCCTTTGATTATACCAACCTACAAAAGAGTGTATTATATGTAAAATTCACTTTAACTTTAAATAATATACACGACCATGATCAAAAATCTCATATTCAATGAAAACAATAAAGATCTCTAACACCTACACTTCATTTTTATTTCCATTTCAAACTAATAATAGTAACAATGAGAATACAATGGAAAAACTAATAAAATATGTTTCTAAAATTTATGAATCCGAATAGTAGCTATAACAATTAATAAATTCAAAGGCATATGGATGCTTTTTCTTAATTTATATCAACCTCATGACAATTTTATGATAGAAATTTCTAATAGAAATCTCACCATATGAATAAATTAAATTAGTATCCAATTCATAATTGATAGATCTATAATTTAATTTAGTACGATAAGTTTTTGTTGGATTCAAATTATTAATTAAAGCTCAATATAATCTTTTATACAATATATTTTATCTTTTTAAAAAATAATTTACTTTTAAGGGAATAAAATGAATCAATATTTTAAAACTATATTTTCCAATGAACATTTAGCATTTTGAAATTCATAAGTTCATAATAAACCTATTTCTATACATATAGTTTGCACCAGATATTCTTGAACAATATTTTATATATAACATATATTCTAACTCTTACATGCTCTTTAATTAGTTATTTTATGTTACTCTATTGATTTGACAAATCATTAGATGAATTCTTGACTAGTTGAGTTCTTGAACTGATTATTCAGAAAACTAATTGAAACACCAATGCTATTAAAATTGGCCGATATTTTTTAATTTTATCAAAATTGTCTCATATTATAAATGATATAGAAAAGAAACATTATCCTTTCAACAATTCCTTAACCCTAGTTTCTAAAAAAAGTAACCCTTGGAGCCATCGTAGATCTCCCTTTTTGTCAACACCTTCTCCACTTGCCTAAACAAATGTCCTGCCACGACCTTACTTCTTGAGTTTGATGGTATCTACTATAATATCTAGTATGTAAGACAACCCGTACCGAGAAGGTAATGTCGTGAGTGCAAGGGTACAACTAAAGTTAAATAATAGTAATAAAAGAAACCGACAGAAGCGAAGTACACGAAAAAACAATATATAATAGAAACCCTTACAAAACCATGATGTCACGAGTACAAAGCTATCTACTTTGAAAAAATACAATTCCAAAAAGTGGACACCAATTGTCACATCTCGAGGCTACCCCCTAGACATAACACGGGACCTAGGATCATGAGTGACCCAAAACTAACGCTGAATCTGGCATATCATGAAAATACTAAAATAGTTAAGTAAAACATGTACTTTTAAGAAACTACAATTAAGGATACCTGAAAATGGGGAAAACCTAAACACACTAAATATAAGTGAAATAAACTAGGGTTTCTGATAACTGCAACAACCACTTAACACCTCAAACTAAATCTACTACTATGTCTGAAAACCCTCTAAATGATTTGAGTTGATCGGACATGCCCCCAACTAACTCTAATAAAACTGAAACAAAAAATAATGAAAAAAATGAAAGCATGTTATTGTCTTCGAAATATGACGACTCACCTTTGAAGTTGCTAAATGTGCACGGAGAATGGATTTTAAGAGTGATCTGGATGTTGAGTACATAAACTTATATCTTAAAAGGATGAAGAACAAAGTATGAGAAAGTACTTTGAATGTATTGAGCATGCAGGATATAGGTACTAAGATGAAAAATATATATATGAGCAGAACAAAGTGTAACTGAGTAATTACATAATCTGAGCAAGAATATAAATACCGAAACATTTTAAAATAGTTAAGCTGAATGAAGTTACCAAGTACTAATAATGAAGAGAACATGTTGAACAATACAGTGATATGACTGTTGAAAACCTGGTCCAATGCACTTAGAGTCTTACTTTGGGGATACTCTTAACCGAGACATAAACCACGTGATCTAAAACCATGATCTCGTCTAACAGCCAATAGTTCATATGATGGCCCGTGAGTACCGTAGTTAATGGCCTTCATCAAATTTTATGTCAGGGTTGTTTTTGTCGTTTCCTTATTCATTGACTCAATTAAGCTACATCCTTTGATGCCTAAGCTACATCTTTTTACTAATAGAAAGAGAATGAGGCGTCGGTTTCTCTCAAGAACAAGCAATAGTGTTCTTTATGTTTTAGCCCCAAAATTCAAAGGACTTCTTATTAGATTTCTTCACACAGGGTGTGGGATTTCACTAGTGGGTTCCTTTCATCCATTAGATCCATAGAATTATGTCAGTTCCTTGATTCTACATAGATTGTATAGACCTAGGGTTTGAATAAATCTTAGGAATTTGTTGTGATTTCAATTGCAATAGAATCCATAGTGCAAGTAACATGTTTCCTCAAAAAGGTTGCATCAATAGTGTTTTCTTCAGACTTAGAGCAGGAGGCCAAATTCAACTTGGGAAAAAAATTAAAATTTCATAACTAAACAATAATATCTTAAAAAATGTTATTTTAAGAAAGAGAATACAATTTATATACCATGACTTTTATACGAAAATGAAAATGAAAAAAAACACTTATTTATTTTTATCACACTCGCATTAGCTGAGCTTGATTCATACAAATCATATTCACTCAAACTATGATTTTTATCAATCTAACAACAATTCATTAAGGCAAGATATGCCTATTTTAAGAAGAAAAAAATTGGATGACAATTCACAAATTAATTTATTTCCTCTAAAAACAACTTAAAACTTTTCTTTAAAAATGGAGAAAGTTGAAAAAGATATGTTGTTGTCATGTGTAGTGCGACGTCATGGGTTATATGGCTGCCAAATTCTCAAATTCGATTTCTGATTTACGTCAATGTATTCTTCAATTTTCACATGCAGAACGTCAGGTTAAGTATCATAGTTTAAAAGGAGTTTTAAGTGTCTACATCAAACAAATTTATTGATGAAGAAGATGATGACATATAAAGTTACAAAGACATACAGAGATTATTAGATATAGCAAGTCAAACTATGGTAGACTCCATCCTTTTTCCTTTTAAATTTTTCTTCACTTATAATGTTTAAATAATTATGTGTTTTCACTAATATTTTTTTTATCTAAATTAATATGATGATTTTCATAAAAACAGAATTTTGTAGATACAAAATATATCCAAAGATATGTTATATTTTTGGGAAAATGCACAAGTACCCCCTCAACCTATGCCCGAAATCCCAGAGAAACACTTATACTATACTAAGGTCCTATTACCCCCCTGAACTTATTTTATATGTAATTTTCTACCCTTTTTTAGCTTACATGGCACTAGTTTGAAAAAAAAAGTCAACCATCGTTGGGCCCACAAGATAGTACCACGTAGGCTAAAAAGGGTTACAAAAATTATTAATAAAATAAGTTCAGGTGGGTAATAGGACCTTAGTATAGTATAAGTGTGTCTCTGAGATTTCGGGCATAGGTTGAGGGGGTACTTGGGCATTATCCCTATATTTTTAGAAGTAATTAGGTGTTGGAACGCAAGCAAAGTATCACTAATTGGTACAATATGCACTAATTTTTATTTTAGTTTTTCAAATAAATGTTCTTTATTCCATTTTACTAGTACCTGGAAAAAAAAACCTGTATCATATATATCAAAACTGCATTGTAAAAATATTTAGGGAAAAATTGTAACAACAATACTATTAACTATATATATTTTTAATAACAAATATCCTAGCTAATTCATGTTTTTTCTTATAAAAGCACTAAATTTTTTTAGCTTTGACAATTAGCCCCAAATAATTTTCAATTAATTTTGGCTATTGTCCAAATTTATGTTGTAAATTTATATTTTTTTGGTACACTGAAAAAACTTAAAACGAAAAAATAAATTTTGATGTGTCAAATTACTTAATTCTCCCAATATATAAAAAAAAATTATCTTGTAGTTGGTGACTTTGCAAATTAGAAATTCTTTCTTTATTTTAAAATATAAAATTGGATTGAGAGAAACATAATATGGAGGAGTGAATTACAAGGTAGGGTCAAAACCTCACCAATAAATTTAAAATTCGGGTAATCAACCAACATAGCTACTATGAATCTCAAAATAGCAATTCTTTGTATGTTACAATCTTTATTTCTCAAAGAATCTGTAAGATTCTTTATAAACACTATTCGAATGCATATTTTATCCTCCATTTCTATAAATTGTTTATAATTTTAATTAATAGCAATATGAGAGTGAACTTATATGTCCATATTGTTTTATTATAAACTAGATAATTTATCCGCGCTTTGCGCAAGCGTAAGTTATTATTCTAACTATGTTAACAAGCTTTTTCAATAATCGCTTTTATAAGGAAAAAAAAGTAAATTATTGTAGGTTTTAGAACATTTCTAGAGAATCTAAATGATTTGACATTATCACATATCTCAAAAATTTTAAATTCATAAGTAATGATTAAAAATATCTTCATATCTAACTATTTTTATATTTTTATAATTTATCATATTATAATTGTGTTGTTAAAATTGATTGATGTTTTTATGTAGTGATTAAGCATCACTTTTTTTTTTGTATATGAAAAATATAAAATGTTATACTTTTATGGTTATAATAACTACTTGTGTAAATATATTTAGGTTACATTTTTTTATACTAAATATTAGTTTTAAATAAATTAAGATTGTAAAAAAATGTACACTGTAACAACACAAATAATTTGTTTTAGAGACATCCTACTTGTGTGAGGTCGAACGTTCACAACCTGTTATTATTAATTTGTTACTCTAACGAAAATTCATAGAAGAAGAAAAATAAATTTGGAACAACAAAAGAATTATATTATTGACCGTTAAATAAATTCATTCTTCATTAAACTGTGAAAGGCCCTTCTGGATGCTTCATCAACTTAACGTATGACTTTTTCAAGAATATCAAGTATGATTTTTGCATTATAAAAATACAAATAGATCAAAATGTTGTATTCTAGACACATGTTAAAGAAACATTCTAAAACATTAAAAAATTAATAATGAGTCTAACCTAGATAAATCGAATGCTCGCCAATGACTTGGGACATGAACGACAACAACTCTATTTTAATAGACATATCTATTGTAGATCAAGATATTACTTTTATTTAGGGTAGATTTTTTTTCATATTCATCAAATTAATCTTGACAAAAAAAATCCTAACTTACAACAAAAATATTTAGAAGAGCAGAATGAAAAAAAAAAAGGAAAACACTAAAAGGACAAAAGTCTTTATCATAGTCAGATTATACATGTCAAACAAAAAAATCAATACAATTGTAAGAACACAACAAAACAGCGAAGAAAAATATACCTTGAAGGGATAAAACTATGGGATACTCAATAATGATAAGAAAACAATCTAACCAGAAAAGTTCCTATGTTTTGAATTAAGATACCTCAAAAAAAATTACTCACTTCAATCATTTTCGATCCTTAAAGTACTCATAATATGCAGTGATAA
Organism: Solanum pennellii; assembly: GCF_001406875.1. Taxonomy (NCBI): domain Eukaryota; kingdom Viridiplantae; phylum Streptophyta; class Magnoliopsida; order Solanales; family Solanaceae; genus Solanum; species Solanum pennellii. The sequence continues at coordinate 28,238,341 of NC_028637.1, read as the reverse complement.
AATTCCGAAAGAAAAGATAACAACATAAAAACAAAAAAATTATGGGCATGCAAAGTAATTAGCTTTCAGAGGGTTTTATAAGAACACAAAATCTCATCCTTTTATGTGAAGGAATAAAGTTGTTGATGAAGATATCTAAGATTTGAAATGGCTTTTTTTAATGTATTTTCAACAATTTCAATAGACAAAACTTTCTTGAATAATCAATTGGTATTTGTTATTTAATTTTACTAATAAAAACTTATAACAATAACTTTGCATATACATTAATAACTAAGTTTAAAGCATATATGCAAAAACAACAATTAATAAAATAAGTACAAACTAATGATTGTAAAAACATCCAGGTATGGAACATTAGAATGAAACATAATGAAAAAAGATCGAGCCCACAGACTACACAGTGTAGTTCCCTATTTAGAGACAAAAAAGGGGTACTGTAAAAATATAATTAGTGTGTCTTATCGGAAAGGTATGAACTCTTTTGAAAAGTTACACCCTTGGAAAAGGCACAACATTTCGTAAAAGTCACAATTCTTCACAAAAGTCACATCTTTTTGTAAAAGTCACAATTTTTCATAAAAGTTGCAACTTTTCATGAAAAAAGTTACAATTTTCATAAAAGTCACAACTTTTCATTAAAGAGGAAGGATAATTTTGGAAATAAAATGAATTTAAAGAGAATCGTTGCTTGTGGTTGTGCCACATAGGCGGGCCTAGGGTTCTCATATATATATATATATATA
>NC_028637.1:28234027-28236784 GCF_001406875.1 Solanum pennellii | reverse complement strand
TATATATATAGAGAGAGAGAGAGAGAGAGAGAGAGAGATGATTGACAGCAAAAAGGTTATATAATTACTGATATCATTAATTATGCTATGATTATGTAGGAAATTTATTTTGAATTTATCAAACAAGAAGCTGAAGAAAGAATAAAGTTAAATGAAGAAAAAAAGAGCTGTAAATCTTAATGAACAAATGTTGAAGATTTAATCACGATTTCATAAAATATCATCATCGTGACACCCCGTAGGCAAAACAGACCAAAATTCAGTTTTTTAGAAAAATATGCAGGTGCAACTGAAGTGCCATCGATGTACCGTAGCCTGACCCACGTTTCGTCTTGCACAACCGTCGATCAGATCAAAAACTACCAAAACTCTAAGCCTAGGAAAATTTATAAGTGTTGGTCGACGAATGGACTTACGGTCCGTAGGCCAGACTACGGTCCGTAGTACATGACCATCGATCAAGACTCCCTTCATACACTCTTTGGCAAGAGCCACTGATGACCAGCACGGTCCGTAGATAGACATACAATTCGTAGGTCTGACAGTAGGTTGGATTTAGCAGACTCTTAAGGTTGGAGTGCCGTTGGGTCAATTTCAAATGGTCATTTCTCTTGGCACAAAATTAATTAGGTGTCTCATGACCTAGCCACAGATAGATAATTAAATTAGCTTTACCGAGTCACCGACCTTTCTAATATCAGAACTCCGAGTAATAAGTTATGCCAATTTTAGTAAAGGTTTGTCGAACAGGCCCAACCGAAAAACCAAACGACGGGGCGTGGATCAAACGATGGACCATCTGTCCTGGCCATCGTTTGGTCCAGCAGCAACTTACCCAGGGGTCCTTTGGTCTTTTCCCACTTCGATTAAACCTTAAGATACGTCGTTTTTAACCTAAATTATTAGGTTTTAGTCAGTTTAAGAACTTACCTAAGTCAAAATCAGAAATCAAAAGTAAGAAAAAATATAAGCAAGAAAGGAGAAAAAGCTCAAGAATACTAGTTGAAGAGCGCAGCAAGATTTCCTTAGTTCCAGCCTTAAAATTTGAGTATTTTCCGTGGATTTCATCACCAAGTATGTGAGATTTCACTAGTGGGTTCTTTCACCCATTGGGTCCCTAGTTTTCAGTCACTTCTTGATTCTCTTATCCTGCTTAAACCTAGGCATTCTAGAACATTGATAGAACTTCATGATTTAGTTAAATATATGTTTCAAATCAGATTATCATGTTATTACTCAGATTATCGCATAAATATCAGAACCCCAGCTTTGTATTTCTTTAGTTCTTGAATTATACATTCTAGGTCAGATATTTCAGTTATGCAGATATACATGCTTCAGTTTTTTATGCATCATCAGATTAAATGTTGCAATAGTTATCCAGTATTTACAGAAACTAAGACATAATCAGTTAATATACATATTCATCAAGGACTAGGGCTTAGCGTACCCAATAGTCCCAGAACTACTAGCAAAGTAGGTTGGAAGTACCGTCTGTGGGCAATCAGTTTATTGATCATGTCAGCATGCCTTTATACCTTTGGTAGGGTATATTGGATCGTCTTTATGAGCGTATACATTGTACTCCACATTTATCTCATGTGGTTTTATTATTGGTTATTAGTAGCTACCACAGATCAGTTAGACTCTCAGCATTGACCACTTATCAGTATATTCAGTATTCAGTTTCAGCATGTTATAAATTGGTCATTACATTCAGTTAGATAAGAAATTCAGTATATTATGTTCAGTTTATTATACTTGCTTTTGTTATTGTTTAGTTATGTTTTATTTCAGCATTACTCTATCCTACATTCTCAGTACCTTCAAGTACTGACGCATACATGCGCTACATATTCTGGTCATGTAGGTTCAGGTTCTCAGCATCCAGATCACGCATAGAACGACTTCCGATCTCTAGTTCAGCAGATTCAATGGTGAGCCATCATTCTCCGACGACAACAGTCATGAGTGTCATTTCAGTTTTCATTCATTTAGTTTCAGTCTTTTCTAGATTTAGCTAGGGCTTGTCCCAGTACTTCTAGTCCAGTTTAGAGGCTTATTTCAGACATAGTTAGTTTCAACCTAGTGTTGAGTTAGTAACTTTATTGTATTAAACTCATCAGTCTTCATATTATATAAGTTTTAGCATATGGGTATTCCCCATCTTTTCATTTTAAATTATGATTTAGCTTTCGCATCAATTTATTATCTTTAGTATGCTCATGATCATGCCAACAGGGTTAGCTTGGTATCACTTGTTGTCACGACCCAAAAATCACGAGTCGTGATGGCACCTATGTTCCCAACCGATAGGTAAGCCAACCCAACAAGTATCACCAATTCAACTTAAACGTGAGAAAGATAATATCAAACTAATATCTAACATACTAAGTATTCAAATAAATGCGGAATATAAATAAAACTACCCCAAGATTTAGTGTCATAAGTACAAGAGCTTCTACAATATGATACAATTCCAAACTAATATAAAAATCTAAACATAAGAATTATCCTATCAGCATAACAAAATAACCTACTAAATAGAGGTAGACTGAAGGTGTGGGCCGCAGAATATCCCAAACAGCACACCACAACTCCAAGATAATTCAAACTCATATCCAATCTCGAAGAACGTTCCCAAATTGAAAGTCAATCACTCAATCTGCACCACAAAAGTGCAGCAAGTGTAGTATGAGTACGAAACCACGTGTACCCAGTATGTCTCATTGACCGACAACGAAGAAGTAGTGACGG
>NC_028637.1:28202342-28226693 GCF_001406875.1 Solanum pennellii | reverse complement strand
TATATATATATATATATTTTTGAATACTAACCCAATTGCTAACAATGTAATATAATTTAGTAATCATCACCAACTTACCCATTATTTCTTATCACCCATTATCAATATAGCATAAAATAATAACATAATCCCAAGCACTCCGACAATATATTACTATATATAGAATTGAAAAGAACGAATATCTCATATCTTTACCTGAACAATGGCTATGATTTTTCTCCCTCTCGCTGGTCGCCTGTGGTAAGGTTTCGCATCCATTTTTTTTTTCTAAACAAGAGTTTATTAACCGTGAAACCCCACTAACCTATTATCTATATTACTTATTTAATAAAAGTTTCATCAATTGGGTACTCATAGTTATCTAATAGTTTAAAAATACCCCTTTAAATTTTTAAATGGAGTCAAACTAGTCCTAGTTTTCAAAACGACCTAGCGGGTCGTTACACTTGTGGTCTTTGGTTTCATGTCCGCGTCTTGGGGGTAGCTTGGGGCGTGACATTGATGTGGCGAGATCTGACAATCATTATTGTCTTTTCGAATATTAGCTTCTCAAAAAGTTCTATACATTGCTAATCTATATACATGTTGTGGTTTCTTATGCTTAAATTTCTACTTTAATTATCAACTAAAACTTGGGCGATTAAAAAGAATACTTTGTTTCTTCTATTTCAAGTGACGTTCTTTCCCTTTTAATCTATTATTAGAAAACAACATTTTCTTAATTGAAACATGAGGAAGTTGAACCTCATATATTTTATCTTTCAAAGACATGTTTACTTTGACTCTACATGGAACACGTATTTCTAAAACTAGTTGTATTAAATACGTTGTAATCTTTGTGTTATTATAATACTTCTCACTAATGATAAAATAAAAATTTTATAGCTCGATTATTTTCAAGTAAGACAGACGGGACAGAAAGGTGTATCTGACATGTAATATAAAAAGTCCTTTTTCTTTCTTTTTAAACTGATTATTGTGAGGTTAAATTTATAGTATAAAGATCATAGTACATGGATTTCATATTCTTTATAAGTGAGAATATTTATATATTTTTTTCGATTAGATTACATTATTTCAAAAAAACTAAGCAACATATTGATTTATACAGTATTCAAAATATTTTAGAACAAGATAGGTTTTTCGAACTTGGAAAATGTCAATTTATTTAAAGATATCTGATTATTTTTTAGCAAAATCTTTGTTTATTACCCTAATGAAATTGTTCAATATTTTGTCTCTCCTGAAGTCAAAGCCTTTATGTTGAGAAACCCTAATTTCGTCGCGAAATTGTATGTGGATTAGCAGCAATATGAGAACATGGCATATTCTGCACATAACAAAGCTCAAGAAGGTAAGTCGTTTGTGAGGCGGAGTATGAGAGTGAGAAATAAGGCTTGCAAATTCAAGAACAATACGGATAATAATTGCAAAGGGAAACTGAAGAATGACAAAGAAAAAATAAGAATATTTTGGAAGTAATCAGTGAAGCTTACTAGAAGGTGGTCAAATTTATTGATTTTTTGTAGCTATACTAAATTTCTTTTGTTTTGTATTTCGGGTAACTCATAGTTTATTGTCAATGAAGATTGGAGACTAAATTACTCTATTAACCTTATCATGTGCCTTTTTTTCTCAAGATATTTTGTTTTGAAGAAATTTAACAACTCTTTTTTGGTAGTTTTGAATGCTAAAACTTATTGTCCCATAAAATAGTTTTCGACAGATTTAGTGGATATTTTTGAATATTCGTAACTATAATTATGAAAATAGTGGGGTAGTTTTTATAATTGAGTTAGTTGATTCTTAAAGAAGGTAACTTTAAAATTAATAATGGGTAACTTTTACCACTTTTATAATTAGCATTATATGATAATTAGGGAGTGAATAATCTGTACAAAGATTAATAGTTTGAGGGGAGAAAACTTACGCGTGCAGCAAACTGAGGCATCTGTGACCTCTTAGGTACGATCATGGTTAGACTTCAATGTTTTTTAAGGTATGTGGTCGTGCAGTAGTATAAATTAGTAGCCACTCATATTGTTGACTTCCTGTACTGGTACAAGACAAAAATTTAGGTATAACAGTTGGTTTGACTTATATTTGATAATTAGGAAATATTTTTGGGTGAGATATTACTGTAGGATGGTCACTTATAATAAATCAATGATGAAAATTCATTGAACAATTTTATATGAACATATAGAATGAGTCTTAGATTTTTTTCAATTTTGTTCAATTATAAATTAGACGTATTGTTTTTAAACATTCAACTTATTCGTAGACTTTTCTTACAATTATCATATTAAGACCCAAGTTTGATATATTGGGATGGGTAATTCAATATTGAGTGGATTATATTATATGAAAGCTATTAAGGGTGTAGTTTTTGGAAAAAATATGACTTAACCTTAGACTTGAATTGTGATAATTACATAAAATATAGAATGACTCTCATGTCAATCATTGGACAATGATTACCCTATCATTGGACAATGATTTAGACTATACAGTGAAATATTGGAATATGTTAGCTGTCAATTATTCACAGCATTTCACTAATGTTCGTCCTTATGTAGATTATTTAGTTATCACATTATAGTTTAAGTTTTAATTTACTAAAATAGGTAATTAAGCATTAGATGTATCTAATTATTAAAATTCCATTTAAGTTATGCTAATTGGAGGAATCTAGACATATCCTTCAGTTTGAACTTTAAAAAATTGATTATAGAATTAGGCGAGTTTTTTTGGTTCAGGCTGAATAAAGAATAAATTGAGTGTTTATAGACGCGTTATCTTACAAATTGTGCATATATGCTTGATAGATTTGAAAGGTTCATCTCGAGGAAGGGAAAAATTTTGGAGAAGTAGTTTTCTTGGCTTTGATTTTTCAGTGGAGGTAGGTTATGTTTTATTTGTATTGGATAGAGAAACTCTCAATTGCGATTGATATTTATTGACTGATATTGTGAAGTTTACTATGTACTTGATTTTGTGGGTTGTGGTTGGCCTAAAATTCTGAGACTGTTGAATTTTTAATATTGAACCCTCTCTATTAAAATAACGCCTTGAAAAAAAATAAAGCGTGATGAAATAAATTAATGAGATAATTGGATCGAAGTGTCAGGTTCCGACACGGTATTATTGGATCGGAGTGTCACATTCCGACAATATTATGGGATCGGAGTGTCTCATTCCGACGCAGTGTATGGGATTAGAGTTTGACGTTCCGACATGATAACATTCAAGGAAAGGAAATCTTGAATTAACTTAATATACTCCATCTCAAAGAACCCATTTTCCAAATCAGTATGGTGTGGAGGCATGAGTCTTCGTAGGTGTGCTTGATATTGTGATTGATTGTGTACCTACTATGGTGTTCTTGTCACTAGTTCGTGTTGTTTGTTGCTTTCCACCTGCCAAGTATTGTAGTTGATTTTATATTATTATTCAATATATATTGGTTTCTATTTTAGGTTGGCCGATGATACCTACTCAGTACGTGTTCCTTGTACTGACCCCCTACTTCTATTTTCTTTGTTGTTGTTTTGTGGAGTGCAACAAGTGTACCATCATCTTCGAATTGCCCTCAGCTCTAGCCAGTCTCAAACACATCAGAGTTCAGGGTGAGCTATTATTTCTAGCTCGTGCTGGATTGTCTCATTTATGTCATGATGTCCTTAAATTTCGGAAGTGGATCAATTGATTTACTTGTTTCCGTACTTCCAATATTCTTAGACTTAATATTTGGATATTAGATTTCCTTGATGTGACGACTTTCATGTTTTGGGAAATAATATATTAATAAGTTTTGGAGCTTCCGCATAATTTTTGTTTTCATAGTTGAATTGTTGGTAGATGTTGGGCGTGATTCCTTGGTTCACCCACCTAGGATGTTAAGTTTGGGTGCCACTCACGACTTGTTTTGGGTTGTGACAAACTTTGAATCAGAGCATTAGGTTAGATGATCGCATCACACAAGTACAGGTCTAGTAGAGTCATGCGGAACGGTAAGGGGACGTCTTTACTTTTTTCGACAGACTATATGACTTTTGGAAAACTTATTTTTTGCGTGCTGTAACTTGTATCCAATTGATATCTAGGTCATACAAGTTGGTTCTGACCTTCTCAATCTATTTCGCATATGGTTAGGCTTAGAGCAAAAACTGTGCCATCATTAACACCTGCAAGACAGGGTGCGTCTGAGCCAACCATTGGGGCTGTAACTCAAGGAGGAGGAGTGGCGAGATGTCGTGGTAGAGGTTGCGGGAGGAAGCACATTAGAGGCAGAGGACAAACACCTAGTCCTGCAAGGGATAGAGAGGTTACTCCTCCAACAAACTGAAGAGGTAGTGAGAGAGGGTGAAGAAGGGGAAGATGAGAATATTTAAGAGAAGGAAGTACCATCCCAGCCTACTCCGCAAATGATTAATCAGGTTATCACCTATCTTAGAGGGTTATCTCAATAGGTCTCGACACCCCCAATGTTTTCTGCACCAACAACTCAGGTTCAGGGTTATAACATACAGCTGTTGTGGCTCCCCGCATAGATATATCCTTGGAAATAGGCACGTTTCCTCGATTGACTACAGGGTCTACATGACAAGTTACCATCATGACCTTTTATTTAAGTTCTTAAAGTTGAAAGCTCCAATCTTCAAGGGTGCTGAATTTGAAGATGATTATGATTTCCCGGTTTTTTTCATGAACGGCTACATAAGATGGACATACTAGAACGATTCGGTGTTGAGTTTGTGACCTACCAGTTTCAAGGGGATGCCAAAATGTGGTGGCGATCTTATGTTTAGTGTCGACCAGCGAAGGCACCACCTACGACTTGGGCATCATTTTCAAGCTTATTTATGGAGAAGTATATAGCCCGGTCTTTTAGAAGTAGGAGCAGATATGAGTTTGTAAGCCTAGAGCAAGAAAGGATGTTTGTTTCTGCTTATGAGGGCAAATTTCTTGCACTATCCAGGTATGCCACTAAGTTTTTCTTCAGTCCTCAAGAGCGGATATGCCGCTTTGTGAACGGATTGAGGTCAGATTTGCAGATTCCAGCATTATAGGTAGCTGCTTCAAAAAAATCGTTTCACAAAGTTGTTGATTTTGTGATAGAGGTAGAAGAGGTGAAGCCGGACTACTTTACCAAGGTGTCGACATTGAAGAAGTTTCATAAGGGAGGTGAGTTTAGTGGTTCTTACTTCAGAGGGCATAGTTGAGGGGGTTATCCAGACCATCTTATTCAGTTTTCATTGAAAGATTCCGCTGAATGTCCGTCGCAGACCAGTCAGCCTTTTTCTGAGTTTGGAGGTTATCTCTAGATTTCTTCCTCTTCATAGACACCTACACTAGACTCAAAGACTTGTTATGAATGTGGAGAGGCTGGACATATTAGGAAATATTGTCCAAGACATAGTTATAGATCCTCACTAGTTAGAGGTAGAGGTGGTCATGGTAGAGGCCGTCATTATGATACTCAAGACCTTGTTTACTACTGCACTGATTCTTGACTTGCAAGTGGACGATAATAATTTTAATGTTTATTGTGATGAATCTTATTCAGACTAAGGTGCAGTGCTAATGCAGGAGAGGAATATAATTGCTTATGCTTCGAGGAAATTGAAAGTACATGAACGTAACTATCCGAACCATGATTTGGAGTTGGTTGTAGTTGTATTTTCATTGAAGCAGTGGAGGCATTACTTATATGGGTTCAAGTGTGATGCTTATACAGATTATCGCAGTTTACAATACGTTTTTACTCAAAAAGATTTGAATTTGAAGCAGAGAAGGTGGATGCAGTTATTGAAAGACTATTATATTACAATTTTATATTATCGTGGAAAAGCTAATGTTGTGGCAGATTCCTTCAGTAGAAAAATAGGGAGCATAGGTAGTTTAGCCCACTTACAGGTTTCTAGAAGCACATTGTCTAGAGAGGTTCAGACTCTAGCTAATGACTTTATGAGGCTGGATGTACTTGAGAAAGGAGGATTTTTGGCCTATGTGGAGGCAAGATCTTCTTTTCTTGACAAGATTAAGGGAAAGCAGTTTGTTGATGAAAAACTAAGACGAGTTTGAGATATGGTATTCTGAGGAGAGGCTAAAGAGATTGTGATTAATGAGGAAGGCTTATTGAGAATAAAGGGGAGAGTATGTGTGTCGTGTTTTGATGATTTGATACATATTATTCTTGCAGAGGAGCATAGTTCAGGTATTCGATACATCCTGGTGCAACCAAGATGTATCGTGATCTGAGAAAACATTACTGGTGGAGTAGAATGAAGCGTGACTTTCTGATTTTGTTACACAATGTCCGAATTGTTAGCAGGTAATGTATGAACATCAGAGGCCTGGAGGGACACTTCAGAGAATGCCCATTCCTGAATGCAAGTGGGAAAGAATTGCAATGGATTTCGTAGTTGGTCTTCCAAAGACATAGGGTAAGGTTGATTCTATTTGGGTAATTATTGACAGCTTAACTAAGTCAGCTCACATTATTCTAGTCAGGATAACTTACAATGCAGGGCAGTTAGCCAAACTATATATCTATGAGATTGTTCGATTGTATAGAGATCCACTTTCCATTATATCAAATAGAGGTACGCAATTTACTTCTATGTTTTTGAGGACCTTACATGCTGAATTAGGTACTAGACTTGACCTTAGTACTGCATTTCACCCACAGACTGATGTTCAGTCTGAGCGGACGATTCAAGTGATAGTGGATAAACTTCGTGCGTGCATGATAGATTTTGGTGGTCATTGGTATCAATTCTTACCCTTAGAAGAGTTTTCGTACAACAATAGCTATCACTCGAGTATTGATATAGCCCCATTTGAGGCATTGTATGGGAGGAGATGTAGGTCTCTTGTTTGTTGGTTTAATGCATTTGAGGTGAGACCTTGGGGTAACGATCTTTAAAGAGAATCATTAGAGAAAGTGAAATTCATTCAGGAGAAGCTCTTAGCAGCTCAGTGTATACAAAACGAGTATTCAGATCTGAAGGTTAGGGACATGGTGTTTTTGGAGAGTGAACAAGTCTTACTGAAGGTATAACCCATGAAGGGTGTATTGTGGTTTGGTAATAGAGGTAAGCTTAGTCCTAGATAAATTGCTCCATTTGAAGTTCTGAAGCGTGTCAGGGAGGTGGCCTATTAATTGTCCTTACCTCCAGGTTTGTCCGGAGTGAATTCAATATTTCATGTGTGTATGCTGAAAAAATACCATCGTGATGGAAACTACATTATTCGAGGGGATTCAGTTCCGCTTGATGAGAATCTATCTTATGAGGAGGAGCCTGTTATTATTCTAGATAGGGAGGTCAGCAAATTGAGGTCTAAAGAGATTGCATCTATCAAGGGTCAATGGAAGAATCGGTCAGTTAAAGAGTCAAAAACTTGGGAGAGTGAGACGGATATGCATGAAAGATATCCACACCTTTTTATATCTTTACGTACCCTTTCTTCCCTTGCCTTCCTTTGATCATTCGAGGACGAACGATGGGTAAAATTGGTATCTAGTGTAACAACTTTTTGTTTGGTCATTTCGAATGGGAATGATTTTTGTTTCATAAAATGGTTTTCGATAGATTTGGGGGATATTTTGGAATATTCGTAAATATAATTATGAAAATAGTCGGGTAGTTTTTATGAATGAGTTAGTTTATAGTTAAAAAAAGATAACTCTAAAAATAATGATGGGTCACTTTTACCACTTTTATAATTAGTCTTAAATAATAATTATGGAGTGAATATTGTGCAGAAAGATTAAGGGTTTGAGGGGAGAAAACTTACGTGTGCGGCAAACAGAGGTGTCTTTGACTTCTCTTGTATAATCTAGATTAGACTCCAAGTTTGTGATGATATGTGGTTGTGCAGTAGTATAAATTAGTAGTCATTCATATTGTTTACTTCTTGTATTTGTACAAGACAAAAATATAGGTATAACAATTGGTTTGACTTATATTTGATAATTAGGAAAAGTTTTTGGGTGAGACATTACTGTAGGTTGGTCACTTATAATAAAATAATTATGAATATTCATTGAACAATTTTATATAGACATATAGAATGAGTATTAGATTTTTGTTTTCAATTATGTTCACTTATAAATTAGGCGTACTGTTTTTAAACATTCGACTTATTCATAGACTTTTCTTATAATTATCATATTAAGACCCAAGTATGTTATATTCAGATAGTTAATTAAATATTGAGCGGATTATGTTATATAAAAATTATTAAGGTGTAGTGTTTGGAAAAATTATGACTTAACCTTAGACTTGAATTTTGAGAAGTATATAAAATATAGAATGACTCTCATGTCAATCATTGGACAATGGTTACCTTATCATTGGATAATGATTTAGGCTATACAGTGAAATATTTGAATATGGTAGTTGTCAATTATTCACAACATTTCACTGATGTTCGTCCTTAGGTAAATTATTAGTTATCACATTAAAGTTTAAGTTTATATATACTGAAATAGGTAATTAAGTATTAGATTTATCAAATTATTAAAATTCCATTTAAGTTATGATAATTGGAGGAATCTAGACATATCCTTCAGTTTGAACTTTCGAAAATTGATTATAGAATTAGGTGAGTTTTTTTGGTTTAGGCTTAATATAGAATAAATTGAGAGTTTATAGACTCGTTAGCTTACAAATTGTGCATATATACTTGATATATTGGAAAAGTTCTGATTCATTGAGAAAGGGAAAGACATCGAAGAAGTTGTTTTCTTGGCATCGATTTTTCGGTAGAGATAGGTTATGGTTTATTTCTATTTGATAGATAAACTCTCAATAGCGATTGATATTTATTGAGTGATATTGTGAAGTTTACTATATACTTTATTGTGTTGGTGTATATCGTGATTTTGTGGTTTGTGGTTGGCCTAAAATTCTGAGATTGTTGAAATGACAATCCTCTTCACAGTTTTCACCCACTTGTGCCTCTACCACCACCACTATACCCATCGCCACCTCCACCATACCTCCCACCACCACTGCTTTATCAACCATCACCTCCATACCGCCTGCTGCCACCCTAACAACCTTCACCACCATAATATTTCCACCTAAAAATGTATATAAACCACCACCACCATAGGAATCACTTCCACCACCTCTACGATCACGGGATCCTGTTTTGATAAGAGTACCATATGGGACGGCAGCATTGATAGCCTTCATATGACCATCATTCCCATATTCCACATAAAGTTCAACTGTTTATCGACAGTTAAACTACGAAAGTCTTTAGATCTTATACTAGATTGATGAACAAAAAGATCATCACTACCATAATCTGGAGAAAACTAAATCCCTTTTGATCACTGAAGCACTTCACTGTTCCTTTTTTCTTACACCAATGATTATACCAACTTACAAAAGAGTTGATTATATCTAAAATTCACTTTTACTATAAAACATATACACGACCATGATCAAACAGCTCGTGTTCAATGAAAACAATAAAGAGCTCTAACACTTACACTTGATTTTTATTTCCATTTCAAACTATTAATAGTGAACAATATGAATATAAGGGAAAAACTAATAAATATATTGTAAAAATTGATTAAACTGAATAGTATCTTTTAAAATGAATAAACTCAAAGGTATATGCATGCTTTTTCTCAATTTATAACAAAGTCATGACAATTTTCTGATAGAAGTTTCTAATAGAAATCTCACCATATGAACAAATTAAACTAGTATCCAATTCATAATTGTTAGATCAAGAATTTAATTTAGTAGGAAAAGTTTTTGTTGGATTAAAATTATAAAGTAAAGCTCAATATAATTTTTGTCCAATATGTTTTATCTGTAGTAAAAAATAATTTATCTTTTAAGGGTATAAAAATCAATCAACATTTTAAAACTATATTTTCTGATAAACATTTCACATTTTTAAAATTCATGAGTTCATAATAAACTGATTTCTATCCAATTAGTTTGCACCAATTATTCTTAAACAAGATTGAATATATAATATATATTCTCACTTTTAACTACTCTTTAATATTTCATTTTATGTTACTCTATTGATTTGACACAACACCAAATAAATTCTTGAACTTATTATTGAGAAAATCAATTGAAACACCAGTGCTATAAAAATTTACCGATATTTTTAATTTTATCAAAATTGGCTCATATTATAAATGATATAGAAGAATTACATTAACCTTTGAACGATTTCTCAACCCTAGTTTCTAAAAAAGTAACCCTTGGATCAAACGGGATCTCCCTTTTTGTCACCCCTTTCTCCATTTGCCTCAACAGAAGTATTGTCATAACCTGACTTCATGAGTCTTGATGGCACTGACTAGAATAGCTAGTATGTAAGAGAAACTGTACCAAGAAGTTAATGTAGCGAGTGCAAGGGTAGGACTAAATATAGATAATACTAATCAAAGAAAGAGACATATGCGAAGTAAAATCAAAATTCTATATACAATAGAGACCCTACCAAAACCTTGAAGTCACGTGTACAAAGCTATCGAATGTAAAAAAATAAGATTCCATAAATCTGACCCCAACTATCGCACCCCGACATTACCCCTAGACATAACACGCGACCTAGGATCATGAGTGACCCAAAGCTAACTCTGAATCTGGCATATCATAAAATTACCGAAATAGTTAAGTAAAACATGTACTGTGCAGAAAGTACATTGAAAGATACCTGAAGATTAGGGAAAACCTAATTGTACTGAACATAAGTGAAATAAACTAGGGTTTGTGATAAATACAATAACCATTTAACAACTCAAGTTGAACCTACTAGTATGTCTGAAAACCCTCTCAATAAGTTGAGTTGAAGGGACGTGCCCCCAGCTAACTCTAATAAAACTGAAACTAAAATATGACAAAAATGAAAGCATGTCTATTGTCCTCAAAATATGATGACTCACCTTTGAAGTTTCTTAATGTGCACGGAGAATCGATTTTAAGCGTGATCTGGATGTTGAGTACCTAAACCTTTATCATAAAAGGATGTAGCACAGAGAATGAGAAAGTACTTTGAATGTAATGAGCATGCATGATATAGATACTAAGGTGAAAAATATATATGAGTAGAACAACTTGTAACTGAGCAATTACAAAATTTGAGCAAGAATAGAAATACCGAAACATAACAAAAAGGTTAAGTTGAATTAAGCGACCAAGTACTACTTATTAAGATATCATGGTGAACGGTACACTGATATAACTGCTATAAATCTGGTCCAATGCGCTAAGAGTCTGACTTTGGGAGATACTATTAACCGATACATAAACAACGTGATCTAAAACCATGACCCTGTTTGCCAGTCTATAGTTGAAATGATGACCCGTGGTGTACCGTAGTTAATGGCCTTCGTCAAATTTTATTTCAAGATCATTTTTTCCATTTCTTTATTCATTGAGGCACTTAAGCTGCATCCTTTTATGCCTAAGATACATCGTTTTTTTAACAGAAACAGAAAGAGAAGCTAGTTTTTTTCAAGAACAAGAAATAGTGTTCTTCATGTTTTAGCTCCAAAATGCAAAGGATTTCTCTTTAGATTTCTTCACCACGGATGTGATATTTTACTAGTGGGTTCCTTTCTTCCATTAGGTCCCTAGAATTATGTCAGTTCTTGTAACGACTCTTTTGGTCGTTTTGAGTACTAGAGCTTTTTATTTCATAAATATTTTTTTCCGATAGATTTTATATGGGTGTTTTGGACTATTCATAATTATAACTATGAAATTAATGGGGTAGTTTTACTAATTTATTTAGTTAGTGGTTAAGAAAATAATGATAAAATAAATAGTGGGTCACTTTTACTACTTTTTATAATTGGTTATATAAGAATTAGGGTAGTAAATAAACGATGGAAAGAGTAAGGGTTTGAGACAAGGAAACGACGACATCAAGAGAGCATCGTGCATACTTCTCTTGCGGGTACGTTTTCTGTATATGAATAGTGTACATGTAATTGGGTTGTCTATAGTCATGGTTAATGCATGATTACTTATTTATTTATTTATTGTGGACAAAGAATTGTGGAGAGTTAGGAAGTAAAAGGAATGAGGGTAATTATATATATTATTATATATGTATGTAACTGAACGGTGACTATATGGTTACTAATTCGTTATTAATATGGTGGGATTGTCGTTAGTTCGTCTGTCATTGATTTTCTAACCAGTGGCTTGCATTTTTATATGTTAATATTTTGTTCTCACATTATAAATTATATTTTAATAAATTAAGATAGGTAATTAAATATAGGTATATTGTGTTATTTAAATTCTATTAAAGTTATGCTAATTAGAGGAATTAAGTCTTATCTTTAGTTTTGAACGTTAGAAAAAGTGATTAGAGATTAGGTGAGTTGTTGGGTTTAGGCAGGATATAAAATAATATGAGTGTTTATAGATTCGATAACTTATAAATTATGTATATAAACTTTATAGGTTGGAAAGGTTCGGAGACATTGAGGAAAGGAAAAGTATTGGATAAGTAGCTTTCTTGACTTCGGTTCTTCGGTCGAGGTAGGTTATGGTTTATTTCTATGTGATAGATAAACTCTAAATTGCGATTGATATGTATTGAGTGATATTGTAAAGTCTCCTATGTACTTGATTGTGTGGTTGTATGTTTTTACTGTGTGGTTTGTGTTTGGCCTAAACTTATGAGACTGTTGAATTTATAATCTTGAAACCTCTCTATTAAAATGAGGCCTTGAATAAAGAAGGCTTGATGAAGTAAAATAATGAGATAATTGGATCGGACTGTCACATTCCGACACGGTATTATTGGATCGGAGTGTCACGTTCTGAGACGGTATTATGGGATCGGAGTGTCACGTTCCGACATGATATATGGGATCGGAGTGTCACGTTCCGACACAATAACATTAAAGGAAAGGAATCTTGAATTAAATTAATATACTCAATCTCAAAGAACCTATTTTTCCAAATGAGTATGGTGTGGAGGCATGAGTCCTCATAAGTGTGCTTGATGTTGTGATTGATGGTGTACTTATTATGGTGTTGTTGTCAATGTTTCATGTGTTTGTTGTTTGCCATCTGTTAGGTATTGTAGTTGATTTTATATTATTATTCAATGTATAATGGTTTCTATTTTGAGTTGGCCGATGATACCTACTCAGTACGTGCTCCTTGTACTGACCCCTACTTGTATTTTCTTCTTTGTTCTTTTGTGGAGTGCAGCAAGTGTACCATCGACTTCGACTCGTCCTCAGCTCTAGTCAGTCTCAAGCACATCAGAGTTCACGGTGAGCTATTATTTCTAGCTCGTGCTGGATTCTCTCATTCACGTCTTGATGTCTTTGAATTTCGTACATGGACCATCTTTTTAATTATTTTGGTTTCTTAAATACTCTAAGACTTGGTAATTTGAGGATAGATGTTCTTGATGTGATGACTTCAAGATTTTGGGGATAATAAGTGTTAAACTTTAAAAGCTTAATTAATTTGTTACATTAATAAGTTTTGGATCTTCCGCATTATTTTTGTTATTCATAGTTGAACTATTGGTAAATGTTGGGGTTTAGATTTGTTGGTTCTCTCACCTAGTAGGTTAAGTGTGGGTGCCACTCACGACTTTTTTTGGGTCGTGACAAACTTGGTATCAGAGCGTTAGGTTTGTTGGTATCATCACACAAGGATAAGTATTGTAGAGTCTTGAGGAACGGTATGGGGACGCCTTTACTTTTCTTCGAGAGGCTATAGGACTTTAGGAAAACTCCATTCTTTCTTTCTTTCATGCTATTACTTGGATCCAATTGGTATCTAGGTGATACAAATTGGTATCTGACATTCTCACTCTATTTCGCAGATGGTTAGAACTAGAGCAACAACAGTGTTATCACCAACACCGGCAAAACAAGGTGCGTCTGAGCCAACCATTGGGGCTGTAACTTGAGGAGGAGCAGTGGCAAGAGGCCGTGGTAGAGGTCGCAGGAGGATGCCCACTAGAGGCAGAGGACAAACACCTTGTCCAGCTAGGAATAGAGCAGTGACTCCTCCACCGACAGATGAGGTAGTGAGAGAGGGTGAGGAAGGGAAAAATGAGCAGGTTCAGAATAAAAAAGTACCACCCCAACCTACCCAGAGATGATTTATCGGGCTCTTACTTATCTTAGCGGGTTATGATCAAGGCCAGACACCTCCATTGTTTTCTGCACCAGCACCTCAGGTTCAAGGGGTACAGCATGCAGCTGCTATGGCTCCCCGCATGGATGCATAATTGGAAGTAGCCACATTTACTCGATTAACTATAGGGTCTATAATGACAGGTGATCAGCATGAACTTTTCATTAAGTTCTTAAAGTTGAAATCTCCAGTCTTCAAGGGTGCTGAATCTGAAGATGCCTATGATTTTCTGGTTGATTGGCATGAGCTTCTACAGAAGATGGACATAGTAAAACGATTCAGTGTTGAGTTTGTGACCTATCAGTTTCAGGGGGATGCCAAAATGTGGTGGCGGTCGTATGTTGAGTGTCAACCAGCAATAGGAATAACCTATGACTTGGGCATCATTTTCTAGCTTATTTGTGAAGAAGTATATACCCCGTACATTGAGGGATAGGAGGAGAGATGAGTTCCTGTGCCTAGATCAAGGAAGGATGTCTCTTGCTGCTTATGAGGCCAAATTTCGTGCACTATCCAGGTATGCCACTCAGCTTCGCTTCAGTCCACAAGAGCGGATTCGCCGCTTTGTAAAAGGATTGAGGTCAGATTTGCAGATCCCATCCTTACAGGTAGCTGCAGCAGCAAAATCCTTTCAGAAAGTGGTTGATTTTGTGGTAGAGATAGAGAGGGTGAAGCCAGACGACCTCACCATGGCGTCGACATTTAAGAAGTTCCGCAAGGGAGGTGAGTTTAGTGGTTCTTACTCCAGAGGGCAGAGTTCAGGATGTTACCCAGCCCGTCCTATTCAGTCTTCACTACAGGCTTCAGCTGGGGGTCCATCGCAGACCAGTCAACCGTTTTCTTAGTTTGGAGTTTATCCCAGACTTCATCATTTTCACAGAGACCTATACTTGACTCCAGGAATTGTTATGGATGTGGAGAGGCTGGACATATTAGGATATATTGTCCAAAACAGAGTTACATACCCCCAGCAGTTAGAGGTAGAGGTGGTCATGGTAGAGGCCGCCATTCTGGAGGACGTGGAGGCCAAGGTAATGGTGGTCACCAGTTCAGTCGGGGTGGCGGGCAAGTTGGAACTACTGTAGCGCAGCTTGGTAGGGTCAATGGACAGACAGGTGATAGGGACCATTGTTATGCTTTCCCCGGGAGGTCTGAAGCAGAGACATCTGATGCTTTTATCACAGGTACTCTTTTGGTCTGTGATTGCATGGCTTCTATATTGTTTGATCATGGATCCACGTTTTCATATGTATCTTCCTCATTTGCTACTGGTCTTGATTTATATTGTGATTTGCTTGACATGCCTATTGGCGTCTCTACTCCTGTGGGTGAGTCTGTGATAGTTGAGAAGGTGTATAGGTATTGCCTTGTGACTTTTGTGGGGAGAAATACTTATGTAGATTTCATTTTTCTAGAGATGGTTGATTTTGATGTAATTCTGGGTATCACTTGGCTTTCTCAAAATTTTGCAATCTTAGATTGTAATGCTAAAATTGTGACATTGGCCAAGCCTGAGACAGATTCTCTAGTGTGGGAAGGTGACTATATTTTTTCACTCCAGTTCGTATTATCTCTTTTCTTCGTGCTAAGAGGATGGTGAGTAAGGGTTGTTTAGCTTTCTTGGCACATCTCACGGATGATACTTCCAATGTACCTTCGATTGAGTCTGTTTCGATAGTCCGTGAGTTTCTTGATGTTTTTCTTGCAGACCTTCTTGGTATGCCACTGGATAGGGATATTGATTTTTGTATTGATCTGGATCCGGGTACACGCCCCATTTCCATTCCCCCTTATAGAATGGCTCCAGTTGAGTTAAGGGATTCAAAGGCCCAACTTCTGGAGTTGTTAGGTAAAGGTTTTATTAGACCAAGTGCATCCCCTTGGGGTGCTCCTGTTTTATTTGTGAAGAAGAAAGATGGAAGTTTTCGGATATGCATAGACTACAGGCAGCTGAATAAGGTAACTATTAAGATTAAATATCCCATTCCTCGCATTGATGATTTGTTCGATCAGTTACAAGGTGCTTGTGTCTTCTCTAAAATTGATTTGAGATATGGTTATCATCAATTGAAAATACGGGCAACTGATGTGCCAAAGACTGCTTTTCGAACCAGGTATGGGCATTATGAATTCTTAGTAATGTATTTTGGGCTTACGAATGCCCCTGCTGCTTTCATGAGCCTGATGAACGAGATTTTTATGCCATATCTGGACCTCTTTGTTATTATATTCATTGATGATATACTGATATACTCAAATAGCAGGAAAGAACATGAGGAGCATTTGAGAATTGTATTGGAGTTGTTAAGGGAGAAAACGCTTTATGCCAAATTCTCCAAGTGTGAGTTTTGGCTCCATTCTTTGTCCTTCTTGGGGCACGCGATTTCTAAGGATGGAGTGATTGTGGATCCTTCTAAGATTGAAGCAGTGAAGAGTTGGGTAAGACCTCCTAATGCTGCAGAGGTAAGGAGCTTTGTTGGTTTAGCTAGCTACTACCGTCGATTCGTAAAGAGATTTTCTTCTATTGCTTCCCAGCTGACAAATTTGACTAAGCAGAATGTTCCATTTGTATGGTCGGATGAATGTGAAGAAAGCTTCAAGAAACTCAAGACTTTGTTGACTACTGCACTGATTCTTACCTTGCCAGTGGAAGGTAAGAATTTTATTGTTTATTTTGATGCATCTTATTCTTGTTTGGGTGCAGTGCTAATGCAGGAGGGGAATGTAATTGCTTATGCTTCGAGGCAATGGAAAATGCATGAACGTAACTATCCGACCTATGATTTGGAGTTGGATGCAGTTGTATTTGCATTAAAGCAATGGAGACATTATCTATATGGGGTCAAGTGTGAAGTTTATACAGATCATCGTAGTTTACAGTATGTCTTTACTCAGAAAGATTTGAATTTGAGGCAGAGGAGGTGGATGGAACTATTGAAAGACTATGATATTACTATTTTGTATCATCCAGGAAAAGCTAATGTTGTGGCAGATGCTTTAAGTAGAAAAGCAGAGAGCATGGGTAGTTTAGCCCACTTACAGGTTTCTAGACGCCCATTGGCTAGAGAGGTTTAGACTCTGGCTAATGACTTTATGAGGCTAGAAGTACTAGAGAAAGTAGGATTTTTGGCCTGTGTGGAGGCAAGATCTTCTTTTCTTGATAAGATTAAGGAAAATAGGTTTGCTGATGAGAACCTGATCCGAATTCGAGATATGGTATTGTGAGGAGAGGCTAAAGAGGCAGCAATTGATGAAGAAGGCGTCTTGAGGATTAAGGGAAGGGTATGTGTGCCCCGTGTGGATGATTCGATTCACACTATTCTTACGGAGGCTCATAGTTCAAGGTATTTTGTACATCCTGGTGCAACAAAGATGTATCGTGATCTAAAGCAACATTTTTGGTGAAGTGGAATGAAGCGTGACATTGTTGATTTTGTTGCCCAATGCCCGAATTGTCAGCAGGTAAAGTATGGACACCAGAGTCCTTGAGGGACACTTAAGAGAATGCCCATTCCTGAATGGAAGTGGGAAAGAATTGCAATGGATTTCGTAGTTGGTCTTCCAAAGACATTGGGTCGGTTTGATTCTATTTGGGTTATTGTTGACAGGTTAACTAAGTCTGCTCGCTTCATTCCGGTTAAGATGCCTTACAATGCCGAGAAGTTAGCCAAACTCTATGTCTCTGAGATTGTTCGATTGCATTGAGTTCCACTTTCTATAATATCATATAGAGGTACGCAATTTACTTCTATGTTTTGGAGGACATTACATACTGAATTAGGTAGTAGACTGGATCTTAGTACTGCATTTCACCCTCAGACCGATGGGTAGTCAGAGAGAACAATTCAAGTACTGGAGGATATGCTTTGTGCGTGTGTGATAGATTTTGGTGGTCATTGGGATAAATTCTTACCCTTAGCAGAGTTTTCGTACAACAATAGCTATCATTCGAGTATTGATATTGCCCCATTTGAGGCATTGTATGGGAGGAGATGTAGGTCCCCCATTGGTTGGTTTGATGCATTTGAGGTTAGACCTTGGGGTACTGATCTTCTGAGGGAATCATTAGAGAAAGTGAAATTTATTCAAGAAAAGATTTTAGCAGCTCAGAGTAGGCAGAAGGAATATGGAGATCGAAAGGTTAGATACTTGGATTTTATGGAGGGTGAACAAGTCTTGCTGAAGGTTTCACCCATGAAAGGTGTGATGCGATTTGGTAAGAGAGGTAAGCTAAGTCCGAGGTATATTGGACCATTTGAAGTACATAAGAGCGTGGGGGAGGTGACCTATGAATTAGCCTTGCCTCCAGGACAGTCAGGAGTGCACCCGGTATTTCATGTGTCTATGCTGAAAAAATACCATGGTTATGGAAACTACATTATTCGTTGGGATTCAGTTCTTCTTGATGAGAATCTGTCTTATGAGGAGGAGCCTGTTGCTATTATAGATAGGGAGGTCCGCAATTTGAGATCAAAGGAGATTGTATCTATCAAGGTTTAGTGGAAGAATCGGCCAGTTGAAGAGTCCACTTGGGAGAGTGAGGTTGATATACAAGAAAGATATCCACATCTTTTTACAGATTCAGGTACTCTTTCTCGCCCTCACCTTTCTTTTTGATCGTTCGAGGACGAACGATGGGTAAATTGATATCTATTGTAACGACTCTTTTGGTCGTTCTGAGTACTAGAGATTTTTATTACATAAATATATTTTTTCTGATAGATTTTAAACGGGTGTTTTGGACTATTCATAATTATAATTATGAAATTAATGGGGTAGTTTTACTAATTTACTTAGTTAGTGGTTAAGAAAATAATATTAAAATAAATAGTGGGTCACTTTCACTGCTTTTTATAATTGATTATATAAGAACTAGGGTTGTAAATGAACTATGGAAAGAGTAAGGGTTTGAGACAAGAAAACGGCGACATCAACAGAGCATCGTGTATATTACTTTTGCGGGTACGTTTTCTGTATATGAATAGTGTACATGTAATTGGGTTGTCTATCGTCGTGGTTAATGTATGATTATTTATTTATTTATTTATTGTGGACAAAGAATAGTGGAGAGTTAGGAAGTAAAAGGAATTAGGTTTAATTATATATATTATTATATATGTACGTAAGTGAACGGTGACTATATGGTTACTAATTTGTTATTAATATGGTGGGATTGTCGTTAGTTCGTCTGTCATTGATTTTCTAACCAGTGGCTTCCATTTTTATATGTTAATATTTTGTTCTCACATTATAAATTATATTTTAATATATTAAGATAAGTAATTAAATATAGGTATACTGTGTTATTTAAATTTTATTAAAGTTATGCTAATTAGAGGAATTAAGGCTTATCTTTAGGTTTGAACGTTAGAAAAAGTGATTATAAATTAGGTGAGTTGTTGGGTTTAGGCTGGATATAAAATAATATGAGTGTTTATAGATTCGATAACTTATAAATTATGCATATATACTTTATTGATTGGAAAGGTTCGAAGACATAGAGGAAAGAAGAAGTATTGGATAAGTAGCTTGCTTGACTTCGGTTCTTCGGTCGAGGTAGGTTATGGTTTATTTCTATGTGATAGATAAACTCTAAATAGAGATTGATATGTATTGAGTGATATTGTAAAGTCTCCTATGTACTTGATTGTGTGGTCGTATGTTTTGACTGTGTGGTTTGTGGTTGGCCTAAAATTATGAGACTGTTGAATTTCTAATCTTGAAACCTCTCTATTAAAATGAGGCCTTGAATAAATAAGGCTTGATGAAATAAAATAATGAGATAATTGGATCGGAGTGTCACGTTCCGACACGGTATTATTGGATCGGAGTGTCACATTCCGAGACGGTATTATGGGATTGGAGTGTCACGTTCCGACACGATATATGGGATCGGAGTGTCACGTTCCGACACAATAACATAAAGGAAAGGAATCTTGAATTAACTTAATATACTCAATCTCAAAGAACCTATTTTTCCAAATGAGTATGGTGTGGAGGCATGAGTCCTCATAGGTGTGCTTGATGTTGTGATTGATGGTGTACTTATTATGGTGGTGTTGTCAATGGTTCATGTGTTTGTTGTTTGCCACCTGTTGAGTATTGTAGTTGATTTTATATTATTATTCAATGTATAATGGTTACTATTTTGAGTTGGCCGATGATACATACTCATTACGTGTTCCTTGTACAGACCCCTACTTGTATTTTCTTCTTTGTTCTTTTGTGGAGTGCAGCAAGTGTACCATCGACTTCGACTCGTCCTCAGCTCTAGTCTGTCTCCAGCACATCAGAGTTCAGGGTGAGCTATTATTTCTAGATCGTGCTGGATTCTCTCATTCACGTCTTGATGTCTTTGAATTTCGGACATGGGCCATCTTTTTACTTATTTTGGTTTCTTGAATACTCTTAGACTTAATAATTTGAGGATAGATGTTCTTGATGTGATGACTTCTAGATTTTGGGGATAATAAGTGTTAAACTTTAGAAGCTTAATTAATTGGTTTCATTAATAAGTTTTGGATCTTCCGCATTATTTTTGTTAGTCATAGTTAAACTATTGGTAAATGTTGGGGTTTAGATTTGTTGGTTCGCTCACATAGTAGGTTAAGTGTGGGTGCCACTCACGACTCATTTTGGGTCGTGACAGTTCCTTGATTATACATAAACTGTATAGACCTAGGGTTGAATAAATCTTAGGAATTTATTGTGATTTCAGCTGCTACAGAATATATAGTGTAAGTAACTTGTTTCCTTAGAAACGTCGTATAAATAGTATTTTCTCCAAACTTAGAGCAGGAGGCCAACATCAATAGTGTTTACTAAATTTGTTGCTTCATTTTATATTTTTATATATAAAAAATTAAATTGAAAGTTCTATTTTTAAAATTATGAGTAAAATTTCCAAATTGTACTTGGGAAAAAATGAAAAATTTCATAACAAAACACTAATAACGAAAAAAATATGTTATTTTAAGAAAGTGAATACAATTTATATACCATTAAATTTATGAGAAAATGACAATGAACAAGAGACACTCATTTCTTTTTACAATACACACATTAGCTGATATTTATATATTCAATTCATATTCAATCAAATAAGATTTTTCCCAATCTAACAACTATTCATTAATGCAAGATATGCCTCTTTTTAGAAGAAAAAAATATGATGACAATTGTCCAATTAATTTAGTTCCGGTTAAATACACTCAAAAATTTTTTTAAAAAATGGGACAAAGTTGAAGAAGGTATGGTGCTGTCATATGTAGTGCGACGTCATGGGTTAGTGTAACGACCCATTTGATCGTTTTGAGTACTAAAACTTTTATTTCATAAATGACTCTTCTTATAGATTTTAAAAGGGTATTTTGGACTATTCGTAACTAAAATTATTAGTTTAAGGGGGTAGTTTAAATATTTTTATTTAGTTGGTGGTTAAAGGAAATAACATTAAAATTAGTAGCAGGTCCCTTTTGTTATATTTATAATTAGTCATATAATGAGTAGTGCTTAATATTCTTAAATTGGAAAATGTACAAACTTCGAAGAGGAGGAGGATGACGACTCAGGTAAACAATCAATGCCCCAACTTATTCAATTGTTATTAAAAGTATCATCCTATGCCTACCTTGTTATAATATGATCCCTTATAGTGAAATATATAAATTCATATAAATAATTGACGTCAAATTGTGTAAAACTTAGCAATTGGCAGTGATTAGGTAATGATGAGGCAATAATTTATGGTATTGGCAAGTACGTATGGATGTCAGATTATTTCTTTTACCGAGCATAAACTAGTGTAGTAAATTAGTTAAAGTTGATGTTAATTTTTATTAGTTATCTTGTTGTTATTACTATATTAAGTGAATTGGATTAAAAGTTAAAATTAGTCATGTCTAAATCTCATATGGTTGCTGCATGATCATTGGTTCTGTGAATTGGGAGGGTATAATTTTTATTACAATTTTATGGATTGTTGGTTCTTGGAAAAAAGAATATAGGAATAGTCTTCTGCCATTGTTCCATAGTATGCCACTGTTTAAGGTTCATCATTTATTAATTCCTATAGGTATTATATTTTAAATCAAGCTTTGATATTAAGATAGATAATTAAATGTTAGGTGTATCGAGTAATTTAAATTCCCTTAAAGTTGCGCTAACGGAAGGAATTAAGACTTACCCTTAGGTTTGAACTTGAGTAAATATTATTATAAATTAGGTGAGTTGTACGGTCTAGGTTGGACATAAAATAATATGAGTGTTTATAATTTCGTTAACTTATAAAATATGCATATATACTTGATAGATTGTACAATGTTCGGAGGCATTCAAGAAAGGAAAAGCATTGAAGAAGTAGTTGGTTTGACTTCGTTTCTTCGGTGGAGGTGGGTTATGGTTTATGTTATTTGATAGTTAACTCTTAATAGTGACTGATATGCATTATATGATATTGTGAAGTATTCTATGTACTTTACTGTGTGTTGTATGGCATGGTCGTGTGTTTTGTAATTGGTCTGAAATCCCGAGACCGTGAAATGTATAATCTTAAACCATCTCTATCGAAGTAATGACTTGAATAGAAGGGTCGATGAAATATTATTAATGAATGAAATAGTGGTGATATTAAATGATAAATTAATGGTATTATTGGATAGGAGTGTCACGTTCTGACACGGTATTCTTGGATCGGAGTGTCACATTCCGACACGGTATTTTTGGATCGGAGTATCACGTTCCAACACGGTATTCTTGGATCGGAGTGTCATGCTCCGACACGGTATTCTTTGATCAGAGTGTCACGTCCCGACATGATAATATTAAAGGAAAAACATGTTAAATTAATGGAAGATACTCAACCTCAAAGAACTCAACTCCCAAAATGGTTTGGTTTGGAGGCATGAGTCCTCATGTATGATCTTGATACCGTTTACTTAATACGTGCTTACTTTATTGTTATTGACACTTGATCATGCTGTATGTTGTTTATCACATGTTAAGTGCTATAGTTGAATTCATACTATTATTCTTTGTATATTAGTTTTTTTGGGTTGACCGATGATACTTACTCAATACATGTTGCCTCGTACTGAGCCCTACTTGTTTTCTTCTTTGTTTTCCTTTTATGAAATGCAGCGAGTGTACCTATGACTTCTGATTTCCCTCAGCTCTAGCCAGCCTCCCGGGTATCAAGTTCCAGTGTGAGCTATCCATTCAAGCTCGTGTTGGGTTCTCTCGGTCATGACATGATGTCCTATACTTTCGGACACATACCATTTTATTTTTTTATTTTGGTGTATTTGATATTCTTAGACTTAGTATTGGAGATTACATGTCCTTGATATGATGACTTTCAGGTTTTGGAAAATGATATTCAGTAACATTTGAGTTTCCGCGTTATGCTTGTATTTTGTAAGTTAGGTTAAATTAATTGGTTCGCCCACTTAAGAGGTTAAGTGTGTGCCACTCATGACTCGTTTTGGGTCGTGAAAAACTTGGTATCAGAGCGTTAGGTTCTTTGGTCTCATCACACAAGGACAAGTCTAGTAGTGTCTTGAGGAACGGTATCGGGACGCCTTTACTTTTCTTTAGGAGGCTATAGGACTTTAGGAAAACTCCATTCTTTCTTTCTTCCGTGCTGCTACTTGAGTCCAATTGGTATCTAGGTGATACAAATTGTAATCTGACCTTTGTTACTCTAGTTCGCATATGAATAGTATTAGAGTAGTAGAATTAGAAACACCAAGCACCACTAAGAGAGTATGCGGCCTTAAAAATATATATGTTTCCACGATTCACTATAAACATTTAATTACTAGTGACTAGTATGATCTTTATATTAATTTCTTAAGGTTGAAACCCCTATTCTTCATGGGTAGCATTTTCTAACTTCTTCATGGAGACAAATATTCTCCTGATCTAAATGGATATAAGTTCGATGTGGTGAAGTAAGATGACTTTGTCAAGGTTACAACATTCAAAAGGTTCATAAGAAATGGCTAGGTAATGAATATCATTACTTTGAAAAATATAGTTAGTAAAGTTCTCATAAGATATATGGATTGCTTAGTGACTAATGAAATTTTCTTGAGTCAATTGAGAGCAAAATCTCTACTACGATTTTAAAGATTAAGTGTGTATATATACATACATATATATATACATATATATATATATA
>NC_028637.1:28197625-28202183 GCF_001406875.1 Solanum pennellii | reverse complement strand
CTATATATATATATATATATATCTATATATATATATATATAAAGGCCATGATATGACTACCACAATAATATGGATGTTTGCTTGGTTAAAGTTATGATGTATGATATTTTATTCTCGACCTGATCTAAGAATGAATTTAATAATAGTTTGAGTTTATTTAATGGTAGAAATGTGAGGAACTATTTGGATTGCATTATTTTAAGAAATATTTTAACGGTGGATCTTTGATACAATACTAATATATTTAGGTTGTCAAAAATATTTTGAGGGCTCTAAATGAGGACTGACGATTTTATCTTAAGTTTCAAAAGTTAGATTGATACTTGTTTGACAAACTTATAGTGAAAGAAAGTCTTATTAAGTATACTTGGGTGAACTAAATTGGAGATTTAAGTAAGAAAATACTTATAAAATTGAGTTAGTCCCTTAAATTTGATTGGTATACCTGTTTTAAGGTGTCGTGTCAAGGAAAAGGTCACTTCTTGATGATGAAAAGGTCTGGCTAAGCAAGATGGTAAAAAGAGAAAGTGATATATGACCTATATGATTTATGTTTGTTGTACTAGTATGGAAAATTTCATTTAGATCAGTTCTAGTGCTAACAATGTTTAAAAAGTGTTACACCGGTTGTGATATCCAATTTAGTATTTGCTTAAGAGTTGGACACTAGGACTAATCCTACTTGAAAAAAGGATTGAATTTATTCTCTTTATTTGGTTTCCAATTATATTAGAAAAAAAATTCGAATTGTAATCCTATTTGTAGTTGATTTTGACTTTATAAGGGAAAGCACAATTGTATATATTGAGAATGGTCTTGAGAGAAAAATTGAACTACTCATTAGTATTCTCCTTGAAATACATTAGGACATAAGAGAGGTTTTGAGAGAGGTTTTGAAAGAGCTTTCAACAAGAGAGAAGAAAAAGATTTATTTTGCTGCATACCTTTTCTCCAACTAGGAACCTTCAGATCGTGTTTCTCAATTAACTAACCGTTGGATCGGGAAAAAATATGAATCAAGTGTTCCTGACATCTTGGTGCTTAATTTTAATGTTGGAGATTCAATTCGGATGTCTGCAAGATCATTATTTTGATTCTGAACAACAGCTTCGTTTGGGTGGTGCTTGCATTAAAATATTAGAGGCATTGTATTTATAGTGTGTATTATGAGGTGTTTTACTATAATATTTAATAAGAGGAATATTAATTAATACAATGGAGGTGACTAGAGCTAATAATGATGATAAGGGATTGGTGAGGAATTGTGATTGGGATGAAACTATATAATTAAATTTATTCTTTTGTTTTGTTTTATTAGATAAATTTGTATGGTAATAAATACTTGTCAGTATGTAAGGTTGTGATTTCTACTATTCAGTGAGTAACGTGGTTGTATGAAAAGGTTGAGGAATGTTTGGTCACCGTTCACATAGAATTAAAGGAGCTAGATTCGTAAAGAAAAAAATGTGGAATGTAGTGTAGCCTTCAGAAAAGGTGAGAACAAGAATATCTTTCTAATTACAAGGGCTAAAGAGGTATCTTTAGGATGTTGAGAAAAGTGAAGAAATAGGAGCTCTTTTATAAACCCTTGGGGTGATTTAGTAATTTTATCTTGATGAATAGGTATTATCAAACTTGAAATTAGTTATATTGGCCTTGTTTGGGAACTCATATTTTTTTAAGAAATGATTAAATAGAAAGAGATATAGCCATAGTTTGAATATGTATTTGAAAAAAATAATTTAATACTAATTATGATTTAGGAGTATGGCAGATGATCGATGTGGTTATGATGTTTTGTTAGTATTAAAAGTGTTTAATTCAGTGGATATCGAGTTCGATAAACCAAGTATGTGTGCAATTATATTAGAGACATTCTATGAGGGGAGGTGTAGATCTCTAGTTTTTGATACTTTTGAGATGAGACAATGGGTATTAATATTTTGGAATAATCATTGAGATAGCTACCCTTTCTTCTTCTTGCCATCTTTTGATCGTTCGAGGTAGAACGATGGGTAAAATTGTATCTAGTGTAACGACCCATTTCATCGTTTTGAGTACTAAAACTTTTTATTTCATAAATGACTCTTTCAATAGATTTTAAAAAGGTATTTTGGAGTTTTCGTAACTAAAATTATTAGTTTAAGGGGGTAGTTTAAATAATTTATTTAGTTGGTGGTTAAAGGATATAAAATGAAAACTAGTAGGGGGTCCCTTTTGTCATATTTATAATTAGTCATTTAATGAGTAGGGTTTAATATTCTTAAGTCGGCAAAATGTACAAACTTCAAAGAGGAGGAGGATGACAACTCAGATAAACAATCAATGCCCCAATTTCGTTAATTGTTATTAATAGTATCATCCTATGCCTACCTTGTTATAATATGATCCCTTATAGTGAAATACATAAAAGCATATAAATAATTGACGTCAAATTGTGTAAAACTTAGCAATTGGCAGCGATTAGGTAATGATGAGGCAATAATGTATGGTATTGGCAGGTTTGTATGGATGTCAGATTATTCCTTTTACCAAGCATAAATAGTGTAGTAAATTAGATAAGGTTGATGTTAATTTTTATTAGTTATCTTGTTATTATTACTATATTAAGTGAATTGAGTAAAAAGTTAAAATTAGTCATGTTGAAATCTCATATGGCTGCGGCATGATCATTGGTTCTGTGAATTGGGAGGGCATAATGTTTATTACAATTTTATGGGTTGTTGGTTCTTGGAAAATAAGAAGAATATAGGAATAGTCTTCTGCCATTGTTCCATAGTGTGCCACTATTTAAGGTTCATCATTTATTAATTCCTATAGGTATTATATTTTAAATCAAGTTTTGATAATAAGATAGATAATTAAATGATAGGTGTATCGAGTTATTTAAATTCCCTTAAAGTTGTGCTAACTGGAGGAATTAAGACTTACCCTTAGGTTTGAACTTGAGTAAATAGTATTATAAATTAGGTGAGTTGTGGGGTCTAGGTTGGACATAAAATAATATGAGTGTTTATAGACTCGTTAACTTATAAAATGCATATATACTTGATAGATGTACAATGTTCGGAGGCATTGATGAAAGGAAAAGCATTGAAGAAGTAGTTGGTTTGACTTCGTTTCTTCGTTGGAGGTAGGTTGACTTCGTTTCTTAATAGTGACTGATATGCATTGAATGATATTGTGAAGTTTTCTATGTACTTGATTGTGTTATTGTATGGCTTGGTCGTGTGTTTTGTAATTGGTCTGAAATACCGAGATCGTGAATGTATAATCTTAAACAACCTTTATCGAAGTAATGCCTTGAATAAAGAAGGCTCGATGAAATATTACTAAGGAATGAAAAAGTGGTGATATTAAATGATCAATTAATGGTATTCTTAGATCGGAGTGTCACGTTCCGACACGGTATTCTTTGATCGGAGTGTAACGTTCCGACACGGTATTTTTTTTGATTGGAGTGTCACGTTCCAACACAGTATTCTTGGATCAGAGTGTCATGTTCCGACACGGTATTCTTGGATCGGAGTGTCACACCCCGACACGATAATATTAAAGGAAAAAAATATTAAATTAATGGAAGATACTCAACCTCAATAAACTCAACTCCCAAAATGGTTTGGTTTGGAGGCATGAGTCCTCATGTGTGATCTTGATATCATTGACTCAAATACGTGCTTACTTTGTTGTTATTGACACTTGTTCATGTTTTTTGTTGCTTGTCACATGTTAAGTGCTATAGTTGAGTTCATACTATTATTCTTTGTATATTAGTTACTATTTTGGGTTGACCGATGATACTTACTCAATATATGTTGCCTCGTACTGAGCCCTACTTGTTTTCTTCTTTGTTTTCCTTTTATGAAATGCAACGAGTGTACCTATGACTTTTGATTTCCCTCAGCTCTATCCAGTTGTAACGACCTGTTTAGTCGTTTTGAGCATGCAGATTTTATTTCTGAAAAACTGGCTGAGTCGACGGATCCCACGACGGAACGTCATGGGCACGACGGACCATCGTGGGGGTCCCGTTCCAAAACACTTAGAATTCTGAAATTTGGGTACTGAAATCGACTCTCTGAACTTCGTAACGGGATGGCAGGGCGGACCGGCGTGGGCACGACGGACCGTCACACATCTTCCACAGAAATTTAGTCTCTGAACTTTGTGACGGACGTGCAGGACGGACCGTCACTGTCGTGACGGACCGTCACAGCCTCCGTCAGCTCACTCGGGTCGGAATTCTGCTAAAGTTTTAAAGGGGCGTTTTGTACTTTTCATGCTTATAATTATAAAGTTAGTGGATTAATATTAATAATTCAATTACTTGGGGGTTAAAAGAGATAACCTTGAAACAAGTAGTGGGGTATTTTATCATCTTTTATACTTAATTATATGCTAATTAGGGTAAAAGAAAGAGGGTTTGAATAAGAAAAAGAAAAAGAATAGAGAGAGAGAGGGAGAAACGATCGATTGAGAGAGAGGAAGAACGCAACCTTGGGGAGATATCTTGTTGATTGCGATTCTTCGGTGGAGGTAGGTTATGGTTTATGCTATT
>NC_028637.1:28194089-28194442 GCF_001406875.1 Solanum pennellii | reverse complement strand
GGTGTATAGGTCTTGTCTGGTGACTTTTGTGGGGAGCAATACTCATGTAGATTTGGTCATTTTAGAAATGGTTGACTTCGACGTAATTCTGGGTATGACTTGGCTTTCTCCGAATTTTGCTATGTTAGATTGTAATGCTAAAACTGTAACATTGGCCAAGCCTGGGACAGATCCATTAGTGTTAGAGGCCAAGCCTGGGACAGATCCATTAGTGTGGGAGGGTGACTACACTTCCACTCCAGTTCGTATCATCTCCTTTCATCGTGCTATGAGAATGGTTAATAAAGGAGGTTTAGCTTTCTTGGCACACCTCAGGGATGATACTACCCAAGTACCTTCAATTGAGTCGGTTT
>NC_028637.1:28192413-28192910 GCF_001406875.1 Solanum pennellii | reverse complement strand
CACGTGGTTTCCATGGATGGAGTGATGGTGGATCCTTCTAAAATTGAAACAGTGAGAAATTGGGTAAGACCTACTAATGTGTCAGAAATAAGGAGCTTTGTTGGTTTAGCCAGCTACTACCGTCGATTTGTCAAGGGATTCTCTTCTATTGCTTCCCAATTGACGAACTTGACTAAGCAGAATGTTCNAATGTGAGGAAAGCTTTCAGAAACTCAAGACCTTGCTGACTACCGCACCTATCCTTACCTTGCCAGTAGAGGGTAAGAACTTCATTGTGTATTGTGATGCATCCTATTCTGGTTTGGGTGCAGTGCTAATGCAAGAGAAGAACGTAATTGCGTATGCTTCGAGGCAATTAAAGGTGCATGAACGTAACTATCCGACCCATGATTTGGAATTGGCTGCAGTGGTATTTGCATTAAAGCAATGGAGGCACTACCTATATGGAGTTAAGTGTGAAGTCTATACGGATCATCGTAGCCTACAGTATGTCTTTA
>NC_028637.1:28190627-28191890 GCF_001406875.1 Solanum pennellii | reverse complement strand
ATCATTCGTTGGAATTCAGTTCTGCTTGATGGGAATTTGTCTTATGAGGAGGAGCCGGTTGCTATTTTAGATAGAGAAATTCGCAAGTTGAGATCAAGGGAGATTGCATCCATCAAAGTTCAATGGAAGAATCGACCAGTTGAAGAGTCTACTTGGGAGAAGGAGGCTGATATGCAAGAAAGATACCCACACCTGTTTACAGATTCAGGTACTCCCTTTTGCCCTTGTTTTTCTTCTTGTGATCGTTCGAGGACGAACGATGGGTAAATTAGTATCTATTGTATCGACCTGTTTAGTCGTTTTGAGCATGCATATTTTATTTCTGGAAAAACTGGCTGAGTCGACGGATCCCACGACGGAACGTCATGGGCACGACGGACCGTCGTGGGGGTCTCGTTCCAAAACACTTAGAATTCTGAAATTTGGGTAGTGAAATCGACTCTCTGAACTTCGTAACGGAATGGCAGGACGGACCGTCGTGGGCACGACGAACCGTCACACATCTTCCACAGAAATTTAGTCTCTGAACTTTGTGACGGACGTGCAGGACGGACCGTCACAGTCGTGACGGACCGTCACAGCCTCCGTCAGCTCACTCGGGTCGGAATTCTGCTAAAGTTTTAAAGGGGCCTTTTGTACTTTTCATGCTTATAATTATAAAGTTAGCGGATTAATATTAATAATTCAATTACTTGGGGGTTAAAAGAGATAACCTTAAAACAAGTAGTGGGGTATTTTATCATCTTTTATACTTAATTATATGCTAATTAGGGTAAAAGAAAGAGGGTTTGAATAAGAAAAAGAAAAAGAACAGAGAGAGAGGGAGAAACGATCGATTGAGAGAGAGTAAGAACGCAGCCTTGGGGAGATATCTTGTTGATTGCGATTCTTCGGTGAAGGTAGGTTATGGTTTATGCTATTCGTAGTAAACTCTTAATAGCGAATGATATGTGTTGGGTAGTATTATAAAGTCTTCTATATGCTTAATTGTGTGCATGCATGATGTGATTTTATATATATAATTGTGATGAAACTAGCATGATGAGGCTATTGAATCTTGAACCCTAATTTTATTTTGTTAATGATGATGCCTTGGTATAAAAGAAGGCTTGATGAACTAAAAGATTGAGAATAGTGGATCGGGTGTCACGTTCCGACACCAGGATAGTATATGGATCGGAGTGTCACGTTCCGACACAAGAATAGTATATGGATCGGGTGTCACGTTCCGACACCAGGATAGTAGTAGTGGAGCGGAGTGTC
>NC_028637.1:28183562-28189398 GCF_001406875.1 Solanum pennellii | reverse complement strand
CCGCAACTCTAGCCAGTCTTCATCAAGCCAGATTTCAGGGTGAGCTATTGCTTCTAGCTTGGACTGGATCTTCCTCTTCATGTCTTGATGCCTTGAGATTCCGGCATGGACTAGCTTTTTACTTATTTTAGCTTCTTAGATACTCTTAGATTAGTAATTTGAGGATAGATGTTCTTGTGGTGATGACTTCCAGGTTTTGGGAATAAATAGTATTGAGTTTTTATAAGTTATGTAATCGATTTCCATTAATGAGTTAAAGTCTTCCGCATTATATTTTGTTATTTATGGTTGAAATGTTGGGGTTTAAATTTGTTGGTTCGCTCACATAGTAGGTTAAGTGTGGGTGCCACTCGCGACCCGTTTTGGGTTGTGACACCAGCCTCTCGCATATCAAGTTCCAGGGTGAGCTATCCATTCAACCTAGTGTTGGGTTCTCTCGGTCATGACATGATGTCCTATACTTTCGTACACATACCATTTTATTCTTTTATTTTGGTGTATTTGATATTCTTATACTTAGTATTGGAGATTAGATGTTCTTGATGTGATGACTTTCGGGTTTTGGAAAATAATATTTAGTAACGTTTGAGTTTCCGTGTTATGTTTGTATTTTGTAAGTTAGGTTAAATTGATTGGTTCGCCCACTTAAGAGGTTAAGTGTGGGTGGCACTCATGACTCGTTTTGGATCGTGACAGTTAGAAGATTACTGCCAAGTTCTCAAATTGAATTTCCACTTTACGTGAATGTATTCTTCTATTTTAATATGTAGAATGTCAGGTTGAGTATCAAAGTTTAAAAGGCGTTTCAAATGTCTATATCAAAAAAGATTTACTGAAGAAGAAGATGATGACATGTAAACATACAAAGACATATAAAGATTATTGAACATAACAAGAAAAACTAAGGATACTCCATCTTTTTCATAAATACCTCTTTTTCCTTTTTAATTATTTATAACTTATGATGTTGAAAGAATTATGAGTTTTCGCTTATATTTTATTTGATCTAAAATTATATAACGGTTTTTATAAAAAACAAAATTTGTAGATGCTAAATACATCCAAAGATATATTATCTTTTCTGAAGTTTAATTAGGTGTTGGAACACAAATAAAGTATCACTAATTGGTATAATATGTAATAATTTTTATTTTATTTTTTCAAATAAATGTTCTTTATTCCATTTTACTATTACCAAAAGAAAACAAAAGAACCAGTATCACTAAATATCAAAGCCGTATTGTAAAAATATTTATGGAAAAAATTGTTAAAACAATATAATCAACTATATAATTTTAATGACAAATTTCTTAGTTAATTCATGTTTTTATCATAAAATCACTAATTTATTATTATCTTTGATAATTGACCGCAAATAATTATTCATTAATTTTGGCTATTGTCCAAATTCATGTTGTAAATCTATTTTGGTTGGTACACTGGAAAAAAAAACTGAAACGGAAAAAAATAAATTTTAATAAGTCAAATTACTTGATTCTCCCAAGAGAAAAAGACGTTATCTTATTGTTGGTGACTCTCAAAATTAGAAATTCTTCCTTTTTAAAAAAATATAAAATTAGATTTAGAGAAAGAGAAAATGGAGGAGTGGATTACAAAGTACGGTAAAACCCTCACTAATAAATTTAAAATTCAGGTAGTCAACCAACATAGCTACTATGAATCTCAAACAAACAATCCTTTGTATGTCATAATCTTTATTTCACAAAGAATTTGTTAAGATTATTTATAATATCTCTTCGAATGCATATTTTATCCTTCATTTCCATCAAGTGTTTATAATTTTCATTAATAGCAATATGATAGTGAAATTATATGTCCATATTGTTTTATTATAAATTTATAGCAAAAGGTTATATAATTAGATATATTTAATTATGCAATGTTTATGTACGAAAAAAATTTCGAACTTTTTTTAAAGTAAGAAGCTGAAGAACGAATAAAGTTAAATGAAGAAAAAAGGAGATGATAAATTCTAATGACCAAATGGTGAGAATTAATAAAGATTTCATAAAAATTCTTGATGTGGTGAGATCTTACAATCATTATTGTCTTTTCGAATCTCAGCTTCTCAAAAAGGTCTATACATTTCCAATCTATATATATGTTGTGGTTTCTTATACTTATATTTGTACTATAATTATAAACTAAAACTTAGACAATTAAAAAGAATACTTAGTTTCTTCTAATTCAAGTGACGTTCTTTCCTCTTTAATCTACTTTTAAAAAATAATATTTTCTTAATTGAAACATGATGAAGTTTGAACATTATATATTTCATCTTTCAAGACATGTTTACTTTGACTCTACATGAAACACAAAATTCTAAAATTTCTTGTCTTAAATATGTTGTATTATTTATGTCACCATAGAACTTCTTACTATTGATAAAAAATAAAAATTTTGTAGCTTGATTAATTTTCAAATGTATGCAAATGTCATTTTTTTTTTGATAGATTAATATCAAAATGATGTTACATAAAATCGGAAAGAATGGAGTATCTATCATGTTATACAAAAGTCTTTTTTTTCTTTTTAAACTCATTATTGTGAGGTCAAATTTACAGTATAAGTATCATAATACATGGATTGCATATTCGTTACAAGTGCTAATATTTATATTGCTTTCAAGAAGATTTATATCATACTTAACAAATTAAACAACATATGGATTTATAAATTATTCGAAAATCATGTTAGAACAAGATAGATTTTTCGAACTTGGAGAATGTCAATTTCTTTATAGACATCTTAATGATTTTTAGCAACGTCATTGTTTATTACCTGAATGAAACTCTTCAATATTTTTTATCGCCAAAAGTCAAAGTCATTATGTTCAGAAACCTTAATTTTGTCGTGAAATTGTGTGTGGATTAGCAGCAATTGGAGAACTTGGCATATTATGCACATAACAAAGTTTAAGAAGGTTAGTCGTTGGTGAGGAGGAGTAGGAGAGTGCGAAATAAGGCTTGCGAATTCAAGAACGACCCGTATATTGATTGCAAAGGAAAACACTGAAGAATGACGAAGAAAATCTAAGAATATTTTGGAAGTAATTAGTGAAGCTTACTAGAAGATGGTCAAATTTATAGATATTTTTTAGGTATATTAAATTTCTTTTGTTTTATAGTTCGGGTAATTCATAGTTTATTGTCAATGTAGATTGTAGACCATAATTAATCCATTAACCTTATCATGTGCCTTTATTTCTCAAGATTTTGTGTTTTGAAGAAAAAAGTCTCATAATTGAATTAACATAATTTAGTTGATGATGTGAACAATTTTTTGGTATGTTATTTGCATCAACCTCTTTATTTTTTTTTAGGAAAAATTATTTATAAAATTGTTAGTATATTTGTGAATTTTAATATTATTTCATTTTAAAAATGTCTCCTATCCTATCACCCTCTACTGCTCACTCTTCCTTGGAAAATGGTAGTAGAACATTGGGAGTAATTGTCTTTTATTAAGTGACGGTACGTGGTCGTTCATGACTATTACTTCTCATTGAAACTCCGTTATATCACACATATTTTATCTTTTTATGTTTTGTAATGGGATAAATAACAAGTAGCCCTAGAATATAACAAAATCTTAGAGACAAACCTAAACATAAAAATGGTCCTATTACCCTCTCCTCCCCTCCCGAACTCATTTTTTTTCATATTTATGTGCACCTTTTGTGCTGGAGTGGCAAGTTCAACCACCCGAGTAAGTTATGTTTGTACACTGGCCTGCCACATGTGTGTGTGTGTGTGTATATATATATATATATATAGATAGATAGATAGATAGATAGATAGATAGATAAATAGATAGATAGATAGATATATAATATTACTAAAAACAATATTTTAAAAAATATTTTTGTTTTCTTTATCTTGTGTTTAAATTAAGTTAATACACTCTTTTTTACCTTATACCGAAACTTCTAATTTTTACCTTCATTCATTAGTTTTCTTTTAATTTTATTTTTTGTTGTATTTCATTTTATTTTTGTTTCAAATCTGATTCCAAGTGTCTTGTATTCAAAATAACTTAATATTGAAGTGATATCAAAATAAATGAAGAAGACCAAATTAATCATCATTTAATAAAATGTTAAAACTAAAGTTTTAAATTATTTCTTTTTTAAAATTAAACATAATTTTTTAAAATAATTTGAAAGTGAAAAGATAACTAATTAATTTTTAAAAAGTTTGATAATTAAATAAAAATAAATGTAAGTTTTATATCTATCTATCTATCTATATCTATCTATACTACCTTAAAAACATGAACTCGCTAACTTGAATGTTAAAATACTAAAATACCCCCAAATTAAAACACTATATTTAGTACATATGTTATTTATTTATTATTTAAATTATTTATGAAATATTATATTAAAATCATATACTTTTTGCTGGGATATGACTCTTCCGGAAGATTTTGATATTGTTATAGAGTTCTGACTTTTTCGATGAGTTATGACATATTCGAAAAGTTGTGATTTTTTTGAAGGGTTGTGACTTTTCCGAAAAGATGCGATAAAACTTTTTCATAATATACTTTCATGTTTTTAAATAGAGGGGATTTTCACACTTTTAAACTACAAGTTTGGTAAGTTTTCTATTCTTCTTCTTAAAATAAGGAAAATTGTGAGAGTTGTTTAATCATGCAATTATAATATTTTTTGGTTTTCTATTCTTCTTGTTTAAATAAGGAATTGTGAGAGTTTTTCAATCATTCAATTATAATATCTTTTTTGTGGGTAAAATAGATAGATCAAAAAAATTGATTTGACAAGGCAAATAAAATAACTCAACTTCAAATGAAAATATTATCTTGATAATTCATATTTACTCATTTTCGTAACAATAAAATATACTTTTATAGCAACTTCTACTTGAAAAAAAGACCAATAATTTCTGTTGCACAACCTACAAATTAGAATTAAAAATATAAAAAGTCTCAAAATGTGAGGGAAAATGTACTTGGTCAAAAACATATTTGAAGAGTCGAAACTACATTAAGTAAATACTCTTTCCTTTCCAATTAATTTAGTGTACTTTTACTTTTATTTAGTTTAATATAGACTTTTTTTTTCTTTGGGTGTGACACATCTTTAAGACAACAAATTGAAAAGAACTCTTAATATATTCAACATATGATCTTTAAATTGAAATTCTTCTTTATTTTTTAAAACTTCATATAAAATTAAAATTAGACCTATCTATATGTATACAATTTTTATCGGTCTATACTACTTAAATTAAAAACCAAATGTAGTATATCCTCTATATTTTATATTGTTTTATATTTATTTGTGTGTATTATACCATAATATAGTAAGATAGACACATTCTCACAATTAACGGGTTGTGACATTTTTGAAGAGTTATAACTTTTCAGAGGAATTGTGAGCTTTGAAAATGTAACGACCTGTTTAGTCGTTTTGAGCAGCAGATTTTATTTCTGGAAAAACTGTGTGAGTCGACGGAACCCACGACGGACCGTCATGGGCACGACGGACCGTCGAGGGGGTCTCGTTCCAAAACACTTAGAATTCTGAAATTTGGGTACTGAAATCGACTCTCTGAACTTCGTAACGAAATGGCAGGACGGACCGT
This sequence comes from Solanum pennellii, assembly GCF_001406875.1. Lineage (NCBI taxonomy): Eukaryota > Viridiplantae > Streptophyta > Magnoliopsida > Solanales > Solanaceae > Solanum > Solanum pennellii. The sequence continues at coordinate 28,183,768 of NC_028637.1, read as the reverse complement.
CGTGGGCACGACGGACCGTCACAGACTCTTGGTGAAAATCTAGTCTCTGAACTCTGTGACGGAGCAGCAGGACGGACCGTCGCAGGCACGACGGCCCGTCACAGACTGCGTAAGCCCAGGCTGGGTCGGATTCTGGAGTAATTTAAGGGGCGTTTTGGACTATTCCTGCTTTAATTATAAAGTTAGTGGGTTAATGTTAATAAGTC
>NC_028637.1:28145741-28181477 GCF_001406875.1 Solanum pennellii | reverse complement strand
CGGCAAGAGGCCGTGGTAGAGGTCGTGGGAGGACGTTCCCTAGGGGAAGAGGACAGGCACCTAGCCCATCTAGTACTAGGGCGGTGACTCCTCCACCAACTGAGGAAGTGGTAATAGGGGGTGAGGAAGGGGAGAATGAACAAGTACAGAATGAGGGATTGCCACCCCAACCTACCCCAGAGATGATCAATCAGGTGCTGGCTTATCTTAGTGGGTTATATGATCAAGGCCAGACACCTCCAGTGTTTTCCGCACCAGCACCTCAGGTTTCGGAAGTACAACAGGCAACTACTGCGACTCCCCGCATGGATGCTCCATTGGAAATAGGCACGTTCCCTCGTCTGACTACAGGGCCTGTAATGAAAAGCGATCAGCACGAACTTTTCAGTAAGTTCTTGAAATTGAAACCTCCAGTCGTCAAAGTTGTTGAATCTGAGGATGCCTACGATTTTCTGGTTGATTGTCATCAGTTACTACATAAGATGGGTATAGTAGAACGGTTTGGTGTGGAGTTTGTGGCTTATAAGTTTCAAGGGAACGCCAAAATGTGGTGGCGGTCACATGTTGAGTGTCAACCAACGGAGGCACCACCTATGACTTGGGCGTCATTCTCTAACTTATTTATGGAGAAGTATATCCCCCGGACTTTGAGGGATAGGAGAAGAGATGAGTTCTTGAGCCTAGAGCAAGGCAGGATGACAGTCACTGCGTATGAGGCTAAGTTTGGTGCATTATCTAGGTATGCCACCCATCTTTGCTTCAGTTTACAAGAGCGGATTCGCCGTTTTGTGAAAGGGTTGAGGTCAGATTTGCGGATTTCAGCCTTACAGGTAGCGGCTACAGCGAAATCCTTCCAAGAAGTGGTAGATTTCGTGATAGAGGTGGAAGGAGTGAAGCCAGACGAATTCACTACGGCATCGACATCAAAGAGGTTTCGAAAGGGAGGTGAGTTTAATGGTTCTTACTCTAGAGGACAGGGTTCCGGAGGTTACTCAGTTCGACCCGTTCAGTCTTCACTACAGACTGTAGTTGGGGGTCCACCTCAGACCGGTCAACATTTCTCTGAGAGACCTATGCTTGACTCCAGAGAGTGTTATGGATGTGGGGAGACTGGACATATTAGGAGGAATTGTCCAAAACAGAGTTATAGACCCCCAATAGCTAGAGGCAGAGGTGGTCATGGTAGAGGCCGTTATTCTGGAGGACGTGGTGGCCGAGGTAATGGTGGTCACCAAAACGGCCGGGGTGATGGGCAAACTGGAGCCACTACAACACAACATGGTAGGGGCAACGGACAAACAAACGAAAGGGCCCATTGTTATGCTTTCCCTGGGAGATCGGAGGCGGAGACATCTGATGCTGTCATCACAGGTAATCTTCTGGTTTGTGATTGCATGGCTTCTGTATTGTTTGATCCGGGATCCACATTTTCTTATGTATCTTCCTCATTTGCTAATGGTCTTAATTTACGTTGTGAATTACTTGATATGCCTATTCGTGTTTCTACTCCGGTGGGTGAGTCTGTGGTAGTTGAAAAGGTATATAGGTCTTGTTTGGTGAACTTTGTGGGGAGCAACACTTATGTAGATTTGGTTATCTTAGAAATGGTTGATTTTGATGTAATTCTGGGTATGACTTGGCTTTCTCCGCAATTTGCGATCTTGGATTGTAATGCTAAAACAGTGACGTTAGCCAAGCCTGGGACAGATCCGTTAGTGTGGGAGGGTGACTACACTTCCAATCCGGTGCGTATCATCTCCTTTCTTCGTGCTAAGAAAATGGTTAGTAAAGGGTGTTTAGCTTTCTTGGCACATCTCAAGGATGATACTACCCAAGTACTTTCGATTGAGTCGGTTTCGGTGGTCCGTGAGTTTCTGGATGTGTTCCCTGCAGATCTTCCTGGTATGCCACCAGATAGGGATATTGACTTCTGTATTGATCTTGAACCGGGTACTCGCCCCATTTCTATACCCCCTTATAGAATGGCTCCTGCGGAGTTAAGAGAGTTAAAAGCCCAACTTCAAGAGTTGTTGAGCAAAGGCTTCATTAGACCAAGTGCATCTCCTTGGGGTGCTCCGGTTTTGTTTGTGAAGAAGAAGGATGGGAGTTTTCGGATGTGCATAGACTACCGGCAGTTGAACAAGGTAACCATAAAGAACAAGTATCCTCTTCCTCGCATTGATGACTTGTTCGATCAGTTACAAGGTGCTTGTGTCTTCTCTAAGATTGACTTGAGATCCGGTTATCATCAACTGAAAATACGGGCAACGGATGTGCCAAAGACTGCTTTTAGAACCAGGTATGGGCATTACGAATTTGTAGTGATGTCTTTTGGTCTTACGAATGCCCCTGCTGCGTTCATGAGTTTGATGAACGGGATTTTTAAGCCATATTTGGACCTCTTTGTGATCGTATTTATTGATGATATACTAATATACTCTAAAAGTAAGGAGGAACATGAGGAGCATTTGAGAATGGTATTGGAAATGTTGAGGGAGAAAAAGCTTTATGCCAAGTTCTCTAAGTGTGAGTTTTGGCTAGATGCAGTGTCCTTCTTGGGGCACGTGGTTTCTAAGGATGGGGTGATGGTGGATCCTTCTAAGATCGAAGTAGTGAAGAATTGGGTAAGACCTACTAATGTGTCAGAAATAAGAAGCTTTGTTGGTTTAGCCAGTTACTACCGTCGATTTGTCAAGGGATTCTCTTCTATTGCTTCCAAATTGACGAACTTGACTAAGAAGAATGTTCCATTTGTATGGTCGGATGAATGTGAGGAAAGCTTTCAGAAACTCAAGACCTTGTTGACTACCGCACCTATCCTTACCTTGCCAGTAGAGGGTAAGAACTTCATTGTGTATTGTGATGCATCCTATTCTGGTTTGGGTGCAGTGCTAATGCAAGAGAAGAACGTAATTGCGTATGCTTCGAGGCAATTAAAGGTGCATGAACGTAATTATCCGACCCACGATTTGGAGTTGGCTGCGGTAGTGTTTGCATTAAAGCAATGGAGACACTATCTATATGGGGTTAAGTGTGAAGTCTATACGGATCATCGTAGCCTACAGTATGTCTTTACTCAGAAAGATTTGAACTTGAGACAGAGGAGATGGATGGAACTACTGAAGGATTACGATGTCACTATCTTGTATCACCCAGGAAAGGCTAATGTGGTGGCAGACGCCTTAAGTAGAAAAGCAGGGAGCATGGGTAGTTTAGCTCACTTACAAGCTTCTAGACGCCCATTGGCTAGAGAGGTTCAGACTCTGGCTAATGACCTTATGAGGTTGGAAGTAAATGAGAAGGGAGGATTTTTGGCCAGTGTGGAGGCGAGATCTTCTTTTCTTGACAAGATCAAGGGAAAACAGTTTAATGATGAGAAATTGATCCGGATCCGAGATAAAGTGTTGCGAGGAGAGGCTAAAGAAGCAACAATCGATGAGGAAGGTGTTTTGAGAATCAAGGGAAGGGTATGTGTACCCCGTGTTGATGATTTGATCAACACTATTCTGACAGAGGCTCATAGTTCAAGGTATTCTATACACCCTGGTGCAACCAAGATGTATCGTGACCTAAAGCAACACTTTTGGTGGAGTAGAATGAAGCGCGACATTGTTGATTTTGTTGCCAAATGTCCAAATTGTCAACAAGTAAAGTATGAACACCAGAGGCCCGGAGGAACACTTCAGAGAATGCCCATTCCTGAATGGAAGTGGGAAAGAATTGCAATGGACTTCGTGGTTGGTCTTCCAAAGACATTGGGTAAGTTTGATTCTATTTGGGTAATTGTGGATAGGTTAACTAAGTCTGCTCACTTCATTCCGGTCAAGGTGACTTACAATGCAGAAAAGTTAGCCAAACTCTATATCTCAGAGATTGTTCGGTTGCATGGAGTTCCACTCTCCATCATATCAGATAGAGGTACGCAGTTTACTTCTAAGTTTTGGAGAACATTGCATGCGGAATTAGGTACTAGGTTGGACCTTAGTACTGCATTTCACCCTCAGACCGATGGACAGTCTGAGCGAACGATTCAGGTATTGGAAGATATGCTTCGTGCATGTGTGATAGAATTCGGTGGTCATTGGGATAACTTCTTACCCTTAGCGGAGTTTTCATACAATAATAGCTATCACTCAAGTATTGATATGGCTCCTTTCGAAGCATTGTATGGGAGGAGATGTAGGTCTCCCATTGGTTGGTTTGATGCATTTGAGGTTAGACCTTGGGGTACTGACCTTTTGAGGGATTCATTAGAGAAGGTGAAATCTATTCAAGAAAAGCTTTTAGCGGCTCAAAGCAGGCAAAAGGAATATGTAGATCGAAAGGTTAGGGACTTGGAGTTCATGGAGGGTGAGCAAGTCTTGCTGAAGGTTTCGCCCATGAAAGGGGTGATGCGGTTTGGTAAAAGAGGTAAGCTAAGCCCAAGGTATATTGGACCATTTGAAGTACTTAAGCGAGTAGGGGAGGTGGCTTATGAATTAGCCTTGCCTCCAGGACTGTCAGGAGTGCATCCGGTATTTCATGTGTCTATGTTGAAAAGATACCATGGGGATGGAAACTACATCATTCGTTGGGATTCAGTTCTGCTTGATGAGAATTTGTCTTATGAGGAGGAGCCTGTTGCCATTCTAGATAGAGAAATTCGCAAGTTGAGATCAAGGGAGATTGCATCCATCAAAGTTCAATGGAAGAATCGACCAGTTGAAGAGGCCACTTGGGAGAAGGAGGCTGATATGCAAGAAAGATACCCACACCTGTTTACAGATTCAGGTACTCCTTTTTGCCCTTGTTTTTCTTCTTGTGATCGTTCGAGGACGAACGATGGGTAAATTGGTATCTATTGTAACGACCTGTTTAGTCGTTTTAAGCAGCAGATTTTATTTCTGGAAAAACTGTCTGAGTCGACGGAACCCACGACGGACCGTCATGGGCACGACGGACCGTCGAGGGGGTCTCGTTCCAAAACACTTAGAATTCTGAAATTTGGGTACTGAAATCGACTCTCTGAACTTCGTAACGGAATGGCAGGACGGACCGTCGTGGGCACGACGGACCGTCACAGACCCTTTAGTGGAATTTAGTCTCTGAACTCTGTGACGGAGCAGCAGGACGGACCGTCGCAGGCACGACGGCCCGTCACAGGCTGCGTAATCCCAGGCTGGGTCGGATTTCTGTTAAGTAATTTAAGGGGCGTTTTGGACTATTCCTGCTTTAATTATAAAGTTAGAGGGTTAATGTTAATAAGTCTAATTACTTGGGGGTTAAAAGAGGTAACCTTGAGTTAATTAGTGGGATATTATTGCCACCTTTATACTTAATTATATGCTAATTAGGGTAAAAGAAAGAGGGTTTGAATAAGAAAAATAGAAAGAACAAGGAGAGGGAAAGAGAAACGAGAGAGAGAGAAACGAACGAAGAGGAAACACAAGCTTTGGGGAATTTGCTTGCTTGATCACGAATCTTCGGTGGAGGTAGGTTATGGTTTATGCTATTCGTAGTAAACTCTTAATAGCGAATGATATGTATTGGGTAGTATTGTAAACCCTTCTATATGCTTAATTGTGTGCATGCATGATGTGATTTTGTATATAATTGTGATAAAATAAGCATGATGAAGCTATTGAATCCCAAATCTTGAAAAACCCTAATCTACTTTGTTAATGAGATTGATGATGCCTTAGTATAAAAGAAGGCTTGATGAACTAAAGTAATGGGGTTGATGATGCCTTGGTATAAAAGAAGGATTGATGAATTAATAGAATGAAATTAGGGGAGCGGGTGTCACGAACCGACACGTAGAATTAGGGGACCGGGTGTCACGAACCGACACGTAGAATTAGGGGATCGGGTGTCACGAACCGACACGTAGAATTAGGGGAGCGGGTGTCACGAACCGACACGTAGAATTAGGGGGACCGGGTGTCACGAACCGACACGTAGAATTAGGGGACCGGGTGTCACGAACCGACACGTAGAATTAGGGGATCGGGTGTCACGAACCGACACGTAGATTTAGGGGACCGGGTGTCACGAACCGACACGTAGAATTAGGGGATCGGGTGTCACGAACCGACACGTAGAATTAGGGGATCGGGTGTCACGAACCGACACGTAGAATTAGGGGGACCGGGTGTCACGAACCGACACGTAGAATTGGGGGATCGGGTGTCACGAACCGACACGTAGAATTAGGGGATCGGGTGTCACGAACCGACACGTAGAATTAGGGGATCGGGTGTCACGAACCGACACGTAGAATTAGGGGATCGGGTGTCACGAACCGACACGTAGAATTAGGGGATCGGGTGTCACGAACCGACACGTAGAATTAGGGGATCGGAGTGTCACGTACCGACACATAGTAGTAGGGGAGCGGAGTGTCACGTACCGACACAGAAGAAATAAAGATAAAGAATCTTGAAAGATGTTAATATACTCAATCTAATGAACCTAATTCCCAAAAGAGTATGGTATTGAGGCTTGAGTCCTCATGTGTGAACTTGGCGGTGCTTATTAATGATTATAGAACTTGTTGTTGCTACACGTTGAGTATTGTAGTTGATTTATGATATTATCTGATATATACTGTTTTCTATTTTGAGTTGGCCGATGATATCTACTCAGTACCCGTGTTTTGTACTGACCCCTACTTGTATTTGTTTTCCTTGTTATTTGTGGAATGCAGCAAACATACCGTCGTCTTCAACTCAACCGCAACTCTAGCCAGTTTTCATTATACCGGATTTCAGGGTGAGCTAATGCTTCTAGCTTGGACTGGATCTTCTTCCTCATGTCTTGATTCCTTGAAGTTCCGGCATGGACTAGCTTTTGTTTATTTTAGCTTCTTAGAATACTCTTAGTTTAGTAATTTGATCATAGATGTTCTTGTGGTGATGACTTCCAGATTTTGGGGAATAATAGATGTTGAATTTTAGAAGTTATTGAATTGGTTTTTATTAATGAGTTTAAGTCTTCCGCATTACTTTTTTTTGATATTATATTGAATGTTAGGGTTTAGATTGGTTGGTTCGCTCACATAGGAGGGTAAGTGTGGGTGCCAGTCGCGGCTCGGTTTTGGGTCGTGACAGAAAAGGGTTGTGAATTTTCTATAGGGTTGCTACTCTGACGAGTTGTAACTTTTTCGAAGGGTTGTTAAATTTCCGAAGATTTATGACTTTTTCTATGAGTTGTGACTTTTCCGATTGGTTTTGAGTTTTCTAAAGGGTTGTGACGTCTTTTTGATAAGGCACAGTATGTAGTTTTTCACACACTACCATTTGTTGTCTACAAAGAGAGGGGTTTCCTCAAATTTTTAAACTATATTTTTATAAAAAAAAATATTCATTATTCTTGTTCTTCTTCTTCTTAAAAGACCATATTTAGTATATCTTCTATATCTTTATGATGAAACAATATGCACATACTATTACTGCAAATTTTAACTATAACTGATGGGGTTTCCTCACATCTTAAACAACATTTTAAAATATTTTTAGTTCTTCTTTTCTTAAACCCTCAGGATTGATTTATAGACGTGGGCAATCTCAAAGGTTAGTAAAATTACTATATTCCCCAACATGAATGTTAAAATCAATCTATTCCAACTGAAAACATCAAATTTAGTACATCTTCTATATTTTATAATAATATTTATATTATATTATATTATATTATATTGGAAGTAAAAACACCAACAATAAAATAATAACATAGTACCACACTAAAGATAAGGGAGGAGAAAGTATATTGAAAAGGTGTAATTAGGAGTTATTAAGACTGACAATTTTTTATTTTAATAATGTTAACTTTATATTTAAAAATAGTGTGCTACCTGGTTTTTGACATTAACGTGCAATGCACCTGCGTCAAAACTAGTAATCAATAAATAAATGTACGAACTAATTATAAAATTACTAATTAATGAATGACATTTGTCCAATTTGGGCACTCATCACTTGTCTTCAAGTGTGTATGCACACTCTCTATCCCATGTTAACGTATGTAGTATATTTATTCCATTTTAAACTAGTTTGGGGGGGGGGGGGTAGAGGGTTGAGTAATAGGACATAGTAAAATTTAGGTGTGTCTTTAAAATTTTGGTCATAGTCCACAGGGGTACTTGCGCCTTATCCGTATTATAATTTATGTAAACTCTAGGCCATTTATCTACCCAATTTATTAGCTCCATAATCTTTGTATTTATTGCAAGGAAGAATTTCTCCCCTATAAATAGTGATGGTATTACTCTATAATAAGAAGAACATTGAGAATAATTGTCTTTTGCTTAGTAACTAAACGTGGTCATCCATGACCATAACTTCTCATTGGAACTCCATTATTTTATTTTATTTTTATGTTTTGTGATTCATATAACCTCTATTTAACGACCCGAAACTACCCCTAGAAGTTTGGGAAAACCCTTGGTTCGTCATAGGGCATACTTGACCTTTGGGGTCTTGTACAAACCCTTTAACTATCGTTCATTACATAAGAAATGAAAAGTAGTGCAAAATTTAATATACCAAGTATGGATATGAAAAAACATGCAAAAAGGAAAATTTTAGTAAAAACACATTTCATGCCAATTAAAAATCAACACTTAACACTGGGAGAAAGATTTCCGTGATTTTAACAGAAAAAGGACCATTTTGCAGTAAGCTTTCAAAATGTTACAGTGAACTTTTTTTTAGCATTACAGTGAATCATTTTATTCCAAATACAGTGAACTCCCAAATCCAAACAAAGAGGAAATGAACTCATTTCCGTAGGAGGTTCCCTAGTTAAGGTTATCCTAAGACTCACTACGGTAAGATATGAAGGAAATGCACAACACCTCCTTCAATACACATCAAACTGATCCCCAAGACTACCCCTTCTAGGCTTACTAACCTCGAGAGAACAAGCTCCCACTCAATGACAGGACATAAAAAGAACACTCAAATAACACACCAAGACTTCCCTTTCGGAATGCCTACTTAATGCAATGAGTAGATGGTGTCCCAATCCACCACCTACCCTAAGTAGTACACTCTTTTACAAGACTTAGTACTTTCAATTCATATAAGACTTACCAAGACTCCCCTTTCGGAATGCCTACCTAGTGCAATGGATAGATTGCGTCTCATTCCACTACCTACCCTAAGAAGCACACTCTTTTACAAGACTCATAACTTTCATTACTTTTGTGGGTGTTAGCATACCAGACATAGACCATGAGAGCTAGACATGGAATCCCGACAGTTTCCTTATTAGAGAAGGGTCCCCCCATTTGCCTAGAGTGATGTTTTCTTCTAGCTTTTACATGTCTTTGCAAATATCTACACCTATGCGGGCGAATAGTTAAGGGATAAGGTGATTACTACTAAATAACTCATTCTCTACTAACGAGGAGTACTTATCTCAAGAGGTACATTGGAATACAAAATCTCAACTCACGAAGTGTAACCACCCCTCCTTCATATCCTCTCGGCTCTAGGCATGACTCCCCTCAGATTCTCAACGTTATACACTATAGGTTAATGATAACTAGTGAACACCACATCTCAACTCATGAAGGAAATTCATCCTCCGACCTATCTTAGAAACCTCTTAGTATGTAGTGAGATTGCTAGTAAATCTCAACTCACGTAGAGTGTTCGCCTAAAAACTCCCCTTTCGACTTAACTTAGCTTCATTCATTCATTCAAGTGTGTGTGTACATATGAAAACACCTTGCATTTAAACATTATTTCATTTACAATAACGTCTATACATGCTTAGGCCTTCATTCATCAGATTACACACTTTAACATGCTCAATCGATACACATACTTCATATAGGCATATCTAGGTAAAACATACAATTCAAGCTTCATAATGCATATCAACATGAACCTCATAATTATCACTTCATTTCACACACAAAGCCTTCAAAGCCACACTCACAATACATACCAAATACAACAAGTAAACACCGTCACCAAGAAGGGGGACCATACCACTCAAGAACATTTCATAATAAGAGTTATAAAATAAACACAACTCAGCATTTAACCAAGCTTTCACCACCTATGATCAATTATTCAATATTTCAACATAATATGACCCTTAGGGCAGTAGCTAATACATAATAACAACATCAGTAAATCAAAGTTCAAACAATACACAATCATGCTCATTTAACAAATTTCTTAAGTAAGAGTTTGATAAAAACGTTTAACATGTTTTCATTGATGTTTTAGAACTAAAATCACCAAATAACATTACAAACATCATATTTGAATCATTTAAAATGTTTTCATGCAAGACCCATATTTAGAGTTAAAGATACAAGAAGTTAGGGTTGAAAACCCTTTCTGAAACTTCATTAAAAAGGACTACTTGAATGGAAGAGAGTTCAAGGATGACTACCATACCTTAAATATAAGAAACCACAATGATTTTGATGAAGAACTCGACCACCAACAGCTCTACAAACTCTTTCTAGAATTCTAGCTTCTATGGTTTTTTAGAGAGAGTTTTAAGAAAGACGGGTTTTGGATTTTAGGAAATGATGTCTAAAATTAGGTCTTTGGAACACTTTAATATAACTAAAAGACCCTAAAAGTATCATCCTAGGTCCATAAAAAACATGTGGTGAATTTACCAAACACCCCAAGGCATTACAGGAAAGTGACAACTTTTGGCAGTCTTCGCAGACGGCTCCAACCAACGGATCGTTTCTCCATCAACGGCCCATTGGTGGTGGTCATTGGTTGGGTATGAGACTCTCAAAACATGAAGGCCTGCAGTTCCAATCAACGGAGCAAGTCAACAAGCCGTTGGATGACCACTGGCCGTCGATTGGTCTCGTTGGTGGACATTGCCTAGGCATTCTTGGTTCCTATTCTTGGGGACTTCTCTAGGGCCCCTTGTGGGTCCTAGGTGGGGTCGTACCTAAACGTTAAGCCCCTAAACATAATTGTCTAGGTCTTGCGCACATCTCACACCAATTTCAAACAAAATAAACATGTGACACTCATTCAAATGCATGAGAACACATAATCACAGTCAAAGGCATATCTTCCGAATATCATGGACGTTCTTGGACGTTTGACATCCAAACTTAACAAAACTTCACACACTGCTAAAGAACATCAATAAAACTAATTTTAACACAAAATAACTGAATAAACAATCACCGAATATCTACTTCACCTTAGTTCGTTTTAGGGTGTTACACTCTAGGTCATTTATCTACTCAATTTACTACCACATAATCTTCCTATTCATTGCAAGGTAAATTTGTCCCCAATAAATAGTGATGGTCTTACTTTTTTAAGTAGTACTTTTGAAGAAATTGCCTTTTGTTTAGTGACTGAACGTGGTCAGTTATATTGGCCACAACTTCTCATTTAAACTCCATTACGTAAGGATCAGGTTTTGTCGTTATCGAAAAGTCAATGGGGGAAATTTTGAGGTTAGAAAATTAATTTGTAGTATTTAGAATTTTCGCAACCTAGTCCAGAGTTTGACGAAATTGGAGGAATTAAGGTGTAGGGATATCAAGTAACAATAGGGTAATTTATTTATCATTTTGATTAAATGAGGGGGTAGATAACTCATTAAGGGATTCGTACGACTTTATACAATTGAACTTGGGAAAGTAGAACTCTGGGAAATTATCTTAGCACTACATAGGTTTTCTGAGTGCCGTCAATTAAAGGTGTGTTGTGAAATGGGGGCTTGTAATTAATTAAATAACTTAATTTTTTGTACAAGCTGCTTTGGTGGTGGATTTTGTCATTATGGAGGGGCCTCTTTGGCGGGCCTGACGCGACTTAAAGTCGTAAAAACACCACTAAACGACTTTATTATGCACTTTTTGATTCTTAGAGCTCATGATCGAACCACATGCGAGTTTCCACAGTTTTCTACCATTCTTCAGATTAAAGGGAAGCTTTTTACTCCCGGGTCCATTTTTCGATAAGTTGAACGTAATAGAATGGTTAATTATCAATGGGTGAGGGTTTTGAAAAGGAAAACATGGTGGAAAAAACTTTAGATTTGATACTAAGGATCATGAGTATGATATAGGGTTTTTAAAATCGTTAGTAATCTGGGTAATTAATGATTGTTTATTGAGTCCTGTATTATATTATTTTTTGTAAACCAAGAACAAGAATAATGAATCCATAAAGGGAAGGATTTAAGGTTTTAAGCTTATTTCGAGGTAGGTGATGATTGTGATTCTATGATATGTCAATTTGTGCTTCATTGCGATGCATGTATGTATGCGAACGTTTCATTATTAATCACACTTTTGTAAATTAATATGAAGGAATACCTATATGCCATGAATCACTTCTTGACTATATGATATTTAGAATATACTTGTGCTTGTAATTGCAATGTGTGGAAAAATCGGGTTCCACGTTTTGGCATAACTAATTGGGATCAGCTGTCACATTTCTGCATAAATATAGAATCACTGTCACATTTTGACATAACTATTGGATCAGGTGCCACATTCTGCTATGCTAAAAGTTTGAGTTTGGGTTCCATGAGAGGTTCAACTACTTGACATGATTTTCTATCTTTAGAATTTTGAAATTGTACGTTGTTCATAGATATTGATAATAATGTATATGTTCGATACTTTGCATATTTATGATGTTGTATTAACTTGCTTATGTTACACTTAGTGGGATAGACACGTGGTCCCATCAGTACATTGTGGTTTTTTACTAATACTGAACTTGCTCTTCTTTTTGTTGTGTATAGGGCATATTCGGCTATTGAAAGACCTTGTCGTGAAGTTCGGTGATGTCGTTCGAATTCAATGGTGAACCAATTTTTCCGGGCTTCCATGAGTTCTCCATTCATGTATATCCACATTTTGGACTTAGACTCTTCTAGTTAGTACATATTTCATTAATTTGGTATCGGTTCTTGTTTAGACTGTGATTCCTTGTTTAATTATGTAGGTACATTAAATTCAAGTTCTAGGGATTGTTCTTTCGCATTAGTTTGGTTAGTTGTTTATTTAAGCCTTGGAGTTTATGGGGACTTCATTTTAATTGTCATTAAACCTAAAGGAGGGTTAGTATGGGGTTCAATCACGAGGGTGTGTGTCATAACTCATTATTTCACTCTTATTTTATCTTTCTATGTCTTCGAACTCATGTAACCTAGATATCATTGATCTACAAAATTTACTACCCCATATTCTTCTTATTCATTGCAAGGAAGAATGTCTCCCATATAAGTAGTGATGGTCTTACTTTGTTATCACAATTTCGGAGTAATTGGGATTTATTCATATTCATGGAAAAAAAGAATATCTCCACTTCTTATAATGATGATCTTATGTTTTTCGATGTAAAAGAAAATATATAGCACATAAAAATGAGTAAATAAAAGTTCTTATTAATTGAAGGAAGATGTTCTTTTTATGAATCTTTGAATTCAATTCTTGTCTCTTATTTTTTTACTTGTACTTAGAGATTGTGGTATGTTTTTCGGAGAAGACAAGTTAAGAATCTATTGCTAGCCGTGGGCTTAAATCTCTTTGAAAAGAGCAAGATATCTATTCATGTCTCAACCGGAAAATTTATTTTTAATTGTAATTGTGTAATTACACCAGTAAAAACCACTTGACTTTTCCATATAAATATATATCATCCTGTAAATTTTTTATTTATTTTTTTGAAAGAAACTATACTATCTAATAAGTTGAACAATATCTATTCCTAAACCTAAGTTTGTTTTCTCTATTTCTGCTTTATTGGCATATTTTTTTTCTTACAACCATGTTATGAACATTCTTTTGAATCGTACGTCCATTAAAAATAATATTCTTATGACACAAAGATATGGGTAAAATATGTGTAGATCTTAATTATTACTTTCTCAAACTCAGTTTTATGATTACACGAAATGTTCTTTACTAGAAAACTCGACTTCAAAAGAGGTCTGAATAAACCCATCTTTTGGATTGCGGATCAATTACAAAAAACTACTTTACCGCAAATATAGAGATACGATATATGTACATCCTACCTCCTAGATTCAAGTGTAAGATGAATATGTTTTTCACTAATAAAATTTTATATTGGGCAAGACTTCATTTACATCAAGTTATGATAATGTAAAAAAAATTGGTCACAAATCTTGACAAATTGCCTTACAAAAAGTCATGGTGATTGTCAAAAATTTGTTCTCAAACCTGGATGAATTACCATAATATATACATCATTAATGACAATATCATATTATTTAATTTATCTCTTGATATATTTGGGATAGTTCTGAAGGAATTGGAACTGATACACTCCCTACTAGTACACTTCAGCTTTGGCCTTTTATATTTTGTAATGTCTTCATTCTGTTTCTATTAAACTAAAACTATGATCTTGAAAACTTAGCAATATATTTATGTGTGTAGAACTTTTCCAGCCCATTTCAATGGAATTTTTTTCTTTACTAATCATGAATATCTTGTTTCTATGGGTTGAAATATCTTGTTTTGAGAGGGTTAAACACGGTGAAGTTTGGCATTTTATCTAAGCAACTTTTGGATGAATTAACCAATTATAGGATAACGAGAGATGAACATGTATAAGTTGTAGCTATGAGAAAGGATGTCGTGAATGACACTACAATAGCAATTTTGAATGCTAGTTTATCCATTAATGTATTCTTAAATTCATTTGAAGGTTAGTTAATATTTCTCTTTTTTGACCTTTCTAGTAAGGTTGTAACTTAAAGAACTCTTAATTATCATTCCTACATTGCATTGTGTTAATCTAGGAATTCTTCCTTTTTGCTCCCATTCTTTGTCCTCAATCAATTGAAATGTTTCTATTTTTTGAGTTATCCCAATACATTGTTCGTACATTTATGAGAAAGCATCTCTGCCATATTTCTTTGCACTTCTAAATTTTTATTGTTTTACCCAGCGGCAGATCCACACTATACTGTGCGGGTGCACGTGCACCCAATTACTTCAAAAAGATCATATGTGTATATGCATATCTATTTTAAAAATTTGGTAGAAATTAAGATATACTTAACAGTGTACCCATAAAAACATAGAAGTGCCCTTGTGCAATCTGTAGAAAGTAGATATACCACCCTCTAGACAAGTGCAATTGATATGAATCCAACTTTGCCTTCTCCCTAGAAGCCACTCCCATGACACTCAACACCTTGTACAGTCCATCTAGGAACTCTTGGGGATCCTCTCCCACCTTAGAGCAAAGAAAGATAGGAGGATTCATCTTCACAAAATCTCTCAATCTAGATGTCATAGTGCTCTCCACAACATTCACTCTAGGTGCATAACCCATATTCACATGGGTGGTCACAGCTCAGGCTAATGTAACTAAAGTCTCTCTAATCTCCCCCTTAGTCATTTCTAGGGGAGTTTGAATCCCACTTAAGCCTCTTTTAATTTTATATTTAGCTTAGACCTTATATTTTAGTTATGTTTATATTGGTGCACCCAAAGTTTCCAAATCCACGGTTCAGCTATGGTTATAACGCTATTGTGAATAACTATAAACATACAAAATAGTAAATTATTTGAAATGTACTTCATCTCCATTAAAGACTCATTGTCCTTCACTTGCAATATAATTTTGTCGCTTAAATAGTCTTGCTTACAGAGAGTAAGATACACCAATATTAAAGAGGAAAGTTTAGGTAAGGTAATAAATTCATATTCCTTTTAGCTAATGATGAATGAGAATGTGGACCATTTTTCTCGATATGATAATTTTGTGCCCTCCTAATTTGATGCATGGAATTCCTTTTTGTACCTAAAAAATTTGAAGGTATAGTCAATAAGATGGAGACCTGGCATCTATCTATCATCCTAATCCACTTTTACTTGGTTACACATAGTTCAAGCAAGGTGATTCAAACCAAAGATAGGTTTGTCTACCTTTCAAGTCTGTCATAAGTACTTGAAAATGAGCAGTGTTTCAATGTTTATAAGATTCTTCTACTATATAAGTCTATTATTTAGGGGGACATCATATCTTTTGATTTTCTTGATACCAGTGTATATACTTTAATAGTGTAAGAGTTAATCATCCTTGGTCATTGTGCCTATTGGGAGTACAGTGAGAAAATCAACAAAATCGATTCGTATTGTCCTCAAAATTTTGGAGGAGCTAACAAACTCTTCAAGATTACTTCATCTTTGGTGATGAATTAATCTCTTATCAATATCTACAATAGATGGAATTTTGATTTCTTATATCCTACACAATAAGAATGTAAGTAGTTGTGAAGGAGGTTTAAGGTATTTCCTATATGAGAAACTCACGGAAGTCATGGAAATTTACTACTTTAACTGTTTTGAAAATATTACATGATTGGCATTTCTTTATCATATTTAATATTTCTATAACTTCCTAAATTACCCCTAAAACCCTTTTTTTAAAGATCAATTTATTGGTCATATAGGCCATTTTATTTATTATCAAAAAATAAAAATAGCCCAAGCCCAACCTAATCAAATTAGGGTAAAGCCCACATTCACTAACCCTATCTATAAAAGTTAACTTCTACTTCCTCTTCAGCTCACCTTCATTTCTTGTTAATATGTTGCCTCTTTGCTCATGGCTGAATGTTACACTACTCCTTATTCTCTTGTGGGTTGTACAAGCACCCTATTCGAACGTTCTCATCTTCTTCTCATACAAGATGTGTCAGTCAACCAAGGTAACGTAACTCCTATATTTTCTCTTCCTTTATTCATCACTGTTCTAACTCATTGTTTTTTATTCATGTGAAAGAATTTGTTGTTCAATAAAAGGGAACTATTGAGTTTCTTAAATATACATATTTTTTAGGTGAAATCTAATTTTTTTTTGGGCTACCCCATGGTGTGAAAAATCTTCATTTTATTTTCTATTTGCTAGTATTCATTCATTTAGAAGTGTTCTAATAATATGGTTTTTGAATGTACTTTAACTGTGATGAAACACATAAAATCTTTGATAGATGATGCTAAGCACATATTGCAGCAAAATGACTAAGTTGAAGTTTCTTTTCCCCTTTTATGGTCTTTCTGTTGTGATGACGAGTACTTTCTGATGGAGTACCAAATATAAAAACAATCTCAAGTAGGATCCAAGCCATCATGAATCGAATTCAAAATTGATCACAAGAGGGTTCAATCCTATACGACCAATGTTCACAAAAAATTGCAAAACCTCTTGTAAAGTATCAAAGCTGTAGAAATAGGGGGAGAACTAGCATAGGGTCTTTTAAATTCATATTTTAAATTTTTTCCATAATATCGTATATGGAAATAACTTTAAAATACGTATTCATATATAACTATGATAGTCCACCATATGAGAATTACATCTCTTAGGTGCTTTAATTTGAATAAGAGTGTAGGAACATTAATACAATCTTTTCCTATTTTAGTTGTGCAACACCAACACATAAATTATAAGGCAGTACCACGTTCATACCTTTTTTTATGAAAAAAGACATTCTGTTCTTAACCAAATGATTTTTGAACCTCCTTATCTCTTTCATCTAGCATCAAAGATATAATAATTGTATTTTCTACCTTCAAGTGTTAGAATATTCAGGGACGTCAGAACAATAGAATGGTGAATTGATTTAGTGAGCAAAATGGATTTAGTTTCTTACTTCTGATAATGATGGCAAGGAGCTCAATAATAATCAATCTAGTATAGATGTAAAGGTTTTTATAGTTTAGATGATGTTGATGTTTTTAAACTCAATGTGGAATCTAGCTATGATGGTCGTACTATATCTTTGAATGTTATCGGTCTAGATGGTGCTTGTTTCAAAGGAGGACCACGTTATTATGGAGGTGGTGGGGGTGATTTTATGGTTGTGGTTGTGAATATTGATCTTGTGGTGGGATATATGGTTGTGGTGAAGGTTTTTAGGGCGGTAGAAAGCATTATGGAGGTGATGGTTGATTTGGCGATCATGGTGGGAGGTATGGTGTAGGTGGAGATGCTAGAGGAGGAAGTGGGTATTACAAGTGTGAGTATGCTGGTCATTTTCAAGGAAATATAGTCAAGGTTATTGATATGGCAGCGGTGGTGGTGGTTAATATGGTTGAACGACAGAGGAGGTGGAGGTGGCGGTGGTCGTGGTTGTTACAAGTTAGCGGAAGAAGGGTTGTTAACATTTACATCCTTTCTATAAATATCATTCCCAACACTTCCGCCGCCGTTGTCGTGCCACCACATCTCCCACCACCAGAACCCTGTCATATCCACAATCTTGGCTACATCCCTTGTGCAATGACAATCTTTTCCACACTTGTAAAACCAACTTCCTCATCTACCACCACCACCAATTCCATCAGCACCACCACCTCCATACCTCCAACCACCACCGTCATATCAATCATCACCTCCATACCGCCTTTTGCCACCCTAAAAACCTTCTCCACCAAAATATTTCCCACCTAAAAATGTAAATAAACCACCGCCAAAAGAGGAATCACTTCCACCACCTCGGCGATAACGGGATCCTCTTTTGATAAGAGCACCATCTGGACCGGCAACATTGGTAGCTTTTGTATGGCCATCATTCCCAAATTCCACATCGGTTTAACCGCTTCACCGTCAGTTGAACTATGAAAGTCTTTAGATCCTATACGAGATTGATGAACAAAAAGCTCACTACCACAATAATCCGGAGAAAACTGAAACCTTTTTGGTCACTAAACCACTTCAGTTTTCCTTTTTTCTTGCGCCTCTAATTATACAAACCTACAAAAGAGTTGATTATATGTAAAATTCATTTTATCTTTAAAACATATACATGACCATGATAAAAAAATCTCATGTTCAATGAAAACAATAAAGAGCTCTAACACCTACACTTCATTTTTATTTCCATTTCAAACTAATAATAGTGAACAATATGAGTACAAGGGAAAAACTAATAAAATATGTTTCTAGAATTTATTAGCTGAATAATATCTATAACACTGAATAAATTCAAAGGCCTATGCATGCTTTTTCAAAATTTATATCAACGTCATGACAATTTTCTGATAGAAGTTTCTAATAGAAATATCACCATATGAACAAATTAAATTAGTATCCAATTCATAATTGATAGATCAAGAATTTAATTTAGGAGGAAAAGTTTTTGTTGGATTCAAATTATTAAGTAAAGCTCAATATAATTTTTTATAAAATATGTTTAATTTGTTTTAAAAAACAATTTAGCTTTTAAGGGTATAAAATCAATCAATATTTTAAAACTATATTTTCCAATACACATTTAACATTTTCAAATTCATGAGTTCATAATAACCTGATTTCTATACATATAATTTGCACCAGATATTCTTGAACAAGATTTTATATATAACATATATTCTCACTTTTAAATGCTCTTTAATATGTTATTTTATGTTACTCTATTGATTTGACACAATACTAGATGAATCCTTGACCATTTGAATTCTTGAACTGATTATTGAGAAAACCAATTGAAACACCAGTGCTATTAAAATTGACCGATATTTTTTAATTTTATCAAAATTGGCTCATATTATAAATGATATATAAAAGTTACGTTATCCTTTCAACAATTCCTTAACCCTTGTTTCTAAAAAATTATCCCTTGGAGCCATCACAGATCTCCTTTTTTGTCAACCCGTTCTCCACTTGCCTCAACAAATGTCCTGCCACGACCTGACTTCTTGAGTCTTACGGCACCTACTATAATAGCTAGTATGTAAGACAACCCGTACAGAGAAGGTAATGTAGTGAGTGCAAGGGTAGAACAAAATTAAATAATAGTAATAAAAGAAACAGACAGAAGTGAAGTAAAAAAACTATGTACAATTGAAACCCTTCCAAAACCTTCAAGTCACGAGTACAAACCTATCTACTATGAAAAAAATACAATTCCCAAAAGTGGCCACCAAATGTCACACCCCGAGGCTACCCCCTAGACATAACACAGAACCTAGGATCATGAGAGACCCAAAGCTAACGTTCAATCTGGCATATCATGAAAATAGTGAAATAGTTAAATTAAACATGTATTGTGCGAAACTACAATGAAGGATGCCTAAAAATGGGGAAACCTAAACGCCTAATATAAGTGAACTAAACTAGGGTTAATTATAACTGCACAACCACTTAACAACTCAAACTAAATTTACTACTATGTCTGAAAAGCCTCTAAACGACTTGAGTTGATGGGACATGTCCCCAACTAACTCTTATAAAACTGAAACTAAAAATAATGATAAAAATGAAAGCATGTCTATTGTCCTCGATATATGATGATTCACCTTTGAAGTTGCTGAATATGCACGGAGAATCGACTTTAAGCATGATCTGAATAATGAGTACCTAAACTTATATCATAAAAGGATGTAGTACAAAGTATGAGAAAGTACTTTGAACGTATTGAAC
Source organism: Solanum pennellii (assembly GCF_001406875.1). NCBI lineage: Eukaryota > Viridiplantae > Streptophyta > Magnoliopsida > Solanales > Solanaceae > Solanum > Solanum pennellii. Next base: position 28,161,072 of record NC_028637.1, on the reverse strand, counting down.
ATGCAGGATATAGATACTAAAATGAAAAATAAACATGAGCAGAACAAAGTGTAACTGATCAATTACATAATCTGAGCAAGAATATAAATACAGAAACAGATTAAAATAGTTAAGCTGAATGAAGTGACCAAGTACTAATCATGAAAAGAACATGATGAACAATACACTGATATAACTGCTGAAAACCGTGTCCAATGCACGAAGAGTTTGACTTTGGGTATACTCATAACCAATACATAAACCACGTGATCTAAAACCATGACCTCGTCTGACACCCGACAGTTAAAACGATGGCCCGTGAGTACCGTAGTTAATAGCCTTTGTCAGCTTTTATGTCAGGTTTATGTTTGTCGTTTCCTTTTTCATTTGGGCAATTTAGCAAAATCCTTTGATGCCTAAGCTACATCATTTTACTAATCGAAATAGAATGAGGCGCCGGTTTCTTTCAAGAACAATCAATAGTGTTCTTTATGTTTTCGCCCCAAAATTCAAAGGACTTCTCATTCTTCACCAAGGATGTAGGATTTCACTAGTGGGTTCCTTTCATCCATTAGGTCCCTAGAATTATGTAAGTTCCTTGATTCTACATAGATTTTATAGACCAAGGGTTTGAATAAATCTTTGGAATTTGTTGAGATTTCAGTTTCTATAGAATCCATAGTGCAAGTAAATGTTTCGTTAATAACGTTGCATCAATAGTGTTTTCTCCTGACTTAGAGACGGAGGCTAACATCAATACTGTTTACTAAATTTGTTGCTTCATTTATGTTTTTATATATAAAAAAATAAATTGAAAGTTCTTTTTTTAAAATGTGAGTAAATTTTCAAAATTCAACTTGTGAAAAAATTAAAAATTTCATAACAAAACACTAATATCGTAAAAAATGTTATTTTAAGAAAGTGAATACAATTTATATACCATGACTTTTATAAGGAAATGACAATGAACAAAAAACACTTATTTCTTTTTACCGTACTCGCATTAGTTTATCTTGATTCATTCAATTCATATTCAATCAAAATAGGATTTTTACCAATCTAACAACTATTCATTAATGAAAGATATGCCTACATAAATAAGAAAAAATTTGGATGAAAATTTACCAATTAATTTAGTTCCTCTAAAAAACACTCAAAACTTTTCTTTAAAAAATGGACAAAGTTGAAGAAGATATGGTGTTGTTGTGTGTAGTGCGATGTCATGATTTAGATGGCTGCCAAATTCTCAAATTCAATTTATGATTTACGTCGATGTATTCTTCAATTTTCATATGCAGAATATCAGGTTAGGTATCAAAATTTAAAATGTGTTTTAAGTGTCTATATCAACCAAATTTTACTGATGAAGAAGATGATGACACTTAATCTTACAAAGACGTATAGAGATTATTAGACATAGCGAGTCAACCTAAGGGATACTCCATCTTTTTCATAAATCCCTCTTTTTTTACTATTTAATTCTTCTTTACTTATGATGTTTAAAGAAATATGAGTTTTTACTAATGTTTTGTTTGGTCTAAATTTATATGATGGTTTTTATAAAAACAGAATATTGTAGGTACAAAATATATCCAAAGATATATTATATTTTCTAAAGTAATTAGGTGTATGAACACAAATAAGTATCACTAATTTTTATTTTAGTTTTTCAAATAAATGTTCTTTATTCCATTTTACTATTAGCAGAAAAAAAACCAGTATCACTATATAACAGAACTTCATTGTAAAACTATGTAGGGAAGAATTGTTAGAACAATACTTTAACTATATATTCCATTTACTATACAAGTTCCCAGGGAATTTATTAGAGGAATGTTTCCGATAAAAATTGTTTGTTCTTGCATATCCCTACTGTTTTTCCAAATATATTTTTTAATAACAAATATCCTAGATAATTCATGTTTTTCTTATATAAGCACTAATTTATTGTTAACTTTGATAATTGGCCACAATAATTATTCATTAATTTTGGCTATTGTCCAAATTTATGTTGTAAATCTATTTTTTTTTTGTACACTCAAAAAACCTAAAACTAAAAAATAAATTTGGATAAGTCAAAATACTTGATTCTCCTAAGAGAAAAAAACTTTTTCTTGTTGTTGGTGACTTTCCACATTACAAATTCTTCTTTATTTTAAAATAGTAAATTCGATTTAGAGAAAGAGAAAATGGAGGAGTGGATTACAAGGTAGGGTCAAATCCTCAACAATAAATTTAAATTTCAAGTAGTCAACCAAAATGACTACTATGATTCTCAAACTAGCAATTCTTTGTATGTTACAATCTTTATGTCTTAATGAATCTGTAAGATTATTTATAAACTCTCTTCGAATGAATATTTATGCTTCATTTCTATCAAGTGTTTATAATTTTCATTAATAGCAATATTAGAAATTATATGTCCATATTGTTTTATTATTAAATGACAGCAAAAATGTTATATAATTATTGATATCTTTAATTATGCCATGTTTATGTAGAAATTTTTTTATTGAATTTTATCAAATAAGAAGCCGAAGAAAGAATAAACTTCAATGAAGAAAAAAAGAGATGATAAATCCTAATGACCAAATGGTGAAGAAGATTTCATAAAAATTCTTGATGTGGTGAGATCTGACAATCATTATTGTCTTTTCGAATATCAACTTCTCAAAAAGGTCTATACATTGCGAATCTATATATATGTTGTGATTTCTTATACTTATATTTGTACAGTAATTATCAACTAAAACTTAGACAATTAAAAAGAATGCTTTGTTTCTTCTATTTCAAGTGACGTTCTTTCCTCTTTAATCTATTATTAAAAACAATTTTTTCTAAATTGAAGCATTATGAAGTTTGAACCTCATATATTTTATCTTTCAAAGACATGTTTACTTTGACTCTACATGGAACACAGAATTCTAAAACTTGTTCTCTTAAATACGTTGTAATATTTCTTTACTATAATACTTCTCAGTAATGATAAAATAAAATTTTTGTAGCTTAATTATTTGGAAATATAGACGGATGTCATTTTTTTTTGATAGATTGATATCAAAATGGTGTTACAAAAAATCTGACAGAAAGGAGTATCTAACATGTAATACAAAAAAGTCCTTTGTTCTTTCTTTTTGAAATCATTATTGTGAGGTTATATTTGCAGTATAAGGATCATAATTCATAGATTGCATATTCGTTATAAGTGAGAATATTTATATTGTATTCGAGAAGATTATATTATACTAAAACAACTAAGCAACATATGGATTTATACATTATTCAAAATATATTGGAACAAGATAGGTTTTTTGAACTTGGAAAATTTCAAATTCTTTAAAGATATCTTATTTATTTTTAGCAACGTCTTTGTTTATTACCCCAAATGAAACTCTTCAATATTTTGTCTCACCTGAACTCAAAGCCTTTACATTGAGGAACCCTAATTTTGTCGCGAAATTGTATGTGGATTAGCAGCAATTAGAGAACATTACATATTATGCACATAACAAAGCACAAGAAGGTAAGTCGTTGCTGAGGAGGAGTACGAGAGTTAGAAGTAAGGCGTGCGAATTCAAGAATGATCCGGATAACGATTGGAAAGCAAAACACCGAAGACAGTGAAAGAAAAAATAAGAATATTTTTGAAGTAATCAGTGAAGCTTACTAGAAGGTGTCTTTTTTTCTCAAGATTTGTCTTTTGAAGAAAAATGAAGTTTCAAAATTGATTTAACATAATTTAGTTGATGATAATAACAATTGTTTAGTATGTGATTTGCATCAACCTCTTTAGTTTTTTTAGGAAAGAATACTAATAGAATTCTTAGTATAAATGTGCATTTTAAGATTATTTCTGAAATGACAATCCTCGCCACACTTGTAACACCCACTTGCTTCTCTACCACCACCACAATACCCATCGCCACCTCCACCATACCTCCCACCACCACCGCTATATCAACCATCACCTCCATACCTCCTGCTGCTACCCTAAAATCCTTCACCACCATAATATTTCCACCTAAAAATGTATAAAAACCACCACCACCATACAAATCACTTCAACCACCTCTGCGATCACGGGATCCTGTTTTGACAGGAGCACCATCTGGCCCGGCAACATTAATAGACTTCATCTGACCATCATTCCCATATTAGATCATTTTTATTAGAATACACACACACACACACATAACTATGATAGTCCTCCATATGAGAATTACATCTCTTAGGTATTGTTCATTAATTTAACATTCGGACGAAAAGGAAGAGATAACTAGAAAAAAGAATTTTTACTTAAATAAGAGTTTAGGAACATTAATATAATCTTTTCAAATTTTGGTTATGTGCAACACAAACACACAAATTATAAAGCAGTACCACTTTCGTACCCTTTTTTAATGAAAAAAGGACATTGTGTGCTTAACCAAATGATTTTTAAACCTCCTTATCTCTTTCCTCTAGAATCCAAGGTATAATAATTGTATTCTCTACCATGAAGTGTTTATTTATTTAGGGACATCAGAACAACGGAATGGTTAATTGATTTAGTGAGCAAAATGGATTTGGTTTCATTACTTTTGATAATTATGGCAATGAGCTCTCTTATAACCAATCTAGTATAGGTGTAAAGGTATTCAAAGTTTAGATGATGTTGAAGATTTTGAACTCTATGTGGAATCTATGTATGATGGTCGTACTACGACTTTCAATGTTATCGGTCTAGATGGTGCGTTTGTGAAAGGAGGACCACGTTATGGTGGAGATGGTGGGGGTGATTTATATGGTGGTAGTTGTGGATATTAATCTTTAGGTGAGATACATGGTGGTGGTGAAGGTGGTTAGGCGGTAGCAAGCATTATGGAGGTGATGGTTGATCGCTCATGGTTGGAGGTATGGTGGAGGTGAATGTGGTAGAGGAGGAAGTGTGTATTACAGGTGTGAGTATGCTGATCATTTTCAAGGAAATTTAGTCAAGATTATGGATATGGTGGTGTTGGTAGTGGTAAATATGGTTGAACGACGGAGGAGGTGGAGGTGGTGGTTGTTGTTTCAAGTTAGGGGAAGAAGGGTTGGTAACTTTGACATCTTTATATAAATATCATTCCCACCACCTCCGCCTCCATTCTCGTGCAACCATATGTAATAACCCGTTTAATTGTTTTGAATACTAGAGAGTTTATTTGATAAAACACTTTTCGTAGATTCTAAAATGTGTCTTTGATTATTTGTAATAATAATTATGAAATTAGTGGGATTGTTTTAATAATTTAATTAGTTGGTGATTAAAGAAAATAATGTTAAAATTAATAATGGATCGCTTTTATTATATTTATAAATAGTTATATAATATTAGGGTAATAGAGAATCTGTAAAAGAAAAGAGAGAATAGGGCGGTGAAAATCAAAAGGCGTGTGAAAAACATTAGGTCAACGTCACCAATTCCATAGTTAACTTCATGCAATTTGATTTTTTTGGCGAGAGTTTATATTGTTGTAACTATTGGAAAGTTGGGGACAAGCATTAAAGGTGATTGAATAAAAAGGGGATAATGCACGAGTACCCCCTCAACCTATGTATGAAATCTCAGAAACACACTTATACTATACTAAGGTCATATTACCCCCCTGGACTTATTTTATTAATAATTTTTATCCTTTTTCAGCCTACATGGCCCTATGTTGTGAGCCCAATGTTGGTTGACTTTTTTTTCAAACTAGTGTCATGATGGCCGAAAAGGGTAGAAAATTACTTATAAAATAACATCAGAGGGTAATTGGACCTTAGTATAGTTTAAATGTGTGTCTGAAATTTCAGGTATAGGTTGAGGGGTACTTGTGCATTTTCCCAATAAAAAGGGAAACTTGTTTGATGAACATTTTTATCTACACTAGAAATAGAATATTATGAATGTTTCTAGACATGTTAACTTACAAATTATGTACACATAATTGATTGATTGGAAAGGTTCAGAGGCATTGAGGAAATGAAATGTATTGGAGAAATAGTTGTTTGACTTTGGTTATTCGGTGGAGGTAGGTTATGGTTTATACTATTTGATAGTAAACTCTTAATAGTGATTGATATGCATTGAATGATATTGTAAATTTTTCTATACACTTGATTGTGCCATTGTGTGGCTTTGTTCATTTTGTAATTAGTCTGAAATCCTGAGACCATGAAATTTATATTATTAACCCTCTTTATCAAAATAATGCCTTAAATAATGAAGGCTAGATGAAATATTATCAATGAATTGAAAGTGGTGATGATAAATGATAAATTAATAGAATAATTGGATCAGAGTGTCGCGTTTCAACACGGTATAATTGGATCAGAGTGTCACGTTTTGACACGGTATTCTTTGATCGGAGTGTCACGTTTCGATACAGTATTCTTCGATTGGAGTGTCACGTTCAGACACAGTAATATTGGATCGGAGTGTCACCTTCTGACACAGTATTCTTGGATCGGAGTGTCACGTCCTAACACGATATAATTGGATTCGAGTATTACGTTCTGACACGATAATATTAAAGGAAAAACATATTGAATTAACGAAATGTACTCAATCTCGAACAACTCAATTTCCCAAATGGTTTTGTTGGTGGCATAAGTCCTCATGGATAATTTTGATATTGTTGACTTATTACATACTTTCTCTAGTGTTGTTGATACTGGTTCATGTTTTTTGTTGCTTATCACATGTTAACTGCTATAGTTGAGTTCAAACTATTATTCATTATATATTAGTTTCTATTTTGGGTTAGCCGATGATACCTACTCAACACATGTTTCCTCGTACTGAGCTCTACTTTTATTTTTCTTTTCTTTTCTTTTATGGAGTGCAAATAGGGTACTAGCGAATTTGACTCGCCCTCATCTCTAGTCATTCTCAGCATATCAGGTTCAAGGGTGAGCTATTCATTCGATCTTGGGTTAAATTCTCTTTGAATTACCTGATGTCCTTAGGTTTTTTACATAAATTACTGTATTTCATATACTTTTGTGTCTTTGATATTCTTAGACTTAGAAATTGGAGATTAGATATCCTTGTTGTGATGAATTTCAGGTTTTGAGAAATAAAATTTAAATAGATTTTGAGCTTCCGCATTATTCTTGTATAATATATTTTAAGGTTAAATTTGTTGGTTTGCCCACCTGGGTGGTTAAGTGTGGTGTCACTCAAGACTCGTTTTGGATCCTTATAAACTTGGTATCAGAGTGTTAGGTTCAGTGATCTTATCACACAAGGACAAGTCTAGTAAAGTCTTGCGGAACGGTATGGGGACACCTTTACTTTTCTTCGAGAAGATATAGGACTTTAGGAAAATTCAATTCTTTCTTTCGTGCTACTACTAGAATCTAATTGGTATCTAGGTGACACAAATTGGTATCGAACTTCTTCACTCTATTTCACATATGGTTAGTATTAGAGTATTAGAAGTTTGAATTGTAACACCAGAAAGAGAACAAATGTGTATTTGGAAAATTGGTATAATTTCTCGAATTACTACATGACCTTTAATATTTAGAGACCAACGTGATCTCTTAATTAAGTTCTTAGTGTTGAAACCCCCAGTCTTCAAGAGTATTGTATTTGAAAATGCTTATGATTTTCTTGTTTCTTTTCATGGGAGTTTCGTAAGATAGATAGTTTTGTGTGGTTTGGTGTTGGGTTGATGACATAGCAGTCCTATAGAGATTCTCAAAATATGGTATTGGTCTCATGTTTAATTCCAACCAGCAAAGCACTACTTATGGCTTGGGATACATCTTTGAGATTCTTAATAGGCAAGTATATGCCCCAAACATTAAGCGATAGTAGGAGAGATGGTGAATACGGAGAAACAGAAGATAGATGTTGCTGCCTATGAGGTTAAATTTTGTATTTTATTTAGATATGTGACAACATACAAGAAGTCTTGTAAGGAACAACTAGAAAATGAACATAATTACTTTTTAAAAAATAACAATTAATAAAGTTATCATAGCATGTATGGCTTGCTTTGCGAATGATAAAATTATGTTGAGGCAAGTGAGCGAAATATCTCTATGATGATTTCTGAAACAGTTTAATTAGAACGGAGTTTCACGTTCCTACACGGTATTCTTCGATCGGAGTATCACATTTCAACATGGTATTCTTGAATCGGAGTGTCATGTTCCGACACGGTAATCTTGGATCGGAGCGTCACGTTCCCACACGGTATTCTTGGATCGGAGTGTCACGTCCACAAACTGTATAATTGGACCGGAGTTTCACGTTCCGACACGATACTATTAAAGAGAAAATATATTGAGTTAACGGAATGTACTCAATCTCAAAGAACTCAATTCCCAAAAGGTTTGGTTGGAGGCATGAGTTCTCATGGATGATTTTGATATTGTTGACTTATTACATACTTACTCTAGTATTTTTGATACTGAATCATATTGTTTGTTGCTTATTACCTATTAAGTGCTATAGTTGAATTCATACTATTATTCATTGTATATTAGTTTCTATTTTGGGTTGGCCGATGATACCTACTGAGTAAATGTTGCCCCGTACTGAGCCCTACTAGTATTTTTCTTTGCTTTTCTTTTATTGAGTGCAACTAGGGTACCAACGAATTTGACTTGCCCTCAGCTCTAGCTATTCTCAACATATCAGGTTCAAGGTTGAGCTATTCATTCGAGCTTAGGTTGAATTCTCTTGATCATTACCTGATGTCCTTAGTTTTTGGACATAAATTGTTGTATTTCATATACTTTGGTGTCTTTGATACTCTTAGACTTAAAAATTGGAGATTAGATGTCCTTGTTGTGATGACTTTCAGGTTTTGGGCAACAAAATTTAAATAGATTTTGAGCTTCCCCATTATTCTTGTAAAATATAATCTAAGGTTAAATTCGTTGGTTCGCCCACCTACATGGTTAGTAGGGGTTCCACTCATGACTCGTTTTGGGTCTTGAAAATCTCCCACCACCAGTACCGCTTCCATATCCAAAACCTTGACTACATTCCCTTGTGAAATAACAATCTTCTCCATACTTGTAACACCCAGTTCCTCTTCTACAACCACCACTATGCCCATCGCCACCTCCACCGTACCTCCCACAACCATCACCTCCATACTGCCTTCTGCCCCCCTAACAACCTTCACTACCACAATATTTCCCACCTAAAAATGTATTTACACCACCACCATAGGATCACTTCCACTACCTCTACGATTACGGGATCCTCTTTTGATAAGAACACCATCTGGGCAGATAACATTAGTAGCCTTCGTATGACCATCATTCCCAGATTCCACATCGAGCTTAACCACTTCACCGACAGTTAAACTATGAAAATCTTTAGATATTATACTAGATTGAAGAATAGAAAGCTCATCACAACCATCATCTTTAGAAACAATATGGAATTCTTTTTGGTCACTAAACCTCATCACTGTTCCTTTTTTTCTTATGCCTCTTATTATACCAACTTACAAAAGAGTTGATTATATGTAAAATTTATTTTTACTTTAAACCATATACACGAACATGATCAAAAAACTCGTGTTCAATGAAAACAATAAAGAGCTCTAACACATACACTTCATTTTTATTTCCATTTCAAACTAATAATTATGAACAATATGAATATAAGGGAAAAGCTAATAAAACATGTTTATAAAATTGATTAAAAAGAATAGTATAGATAAAATTGAATAAATTCAAATGCATATGCATGCTTTTTCTAAATTTATATCAACATCAATACAATTTTCTTATAGAAGTTTCTAATAGAAATCTCACCATATGAACAAATTAAATTACTATCAAAGTCATAATTGATAGATCAAGAATTTAATTTAGTAGGAAATGTTTTTGATGGATTCAAATTATTAAGTAAATCTCAATAGATATTTTTTATCCAATATGCATTATCAGTTTTAAAAAATAATTTAGCTTTTAAGGGTATAAAAGTCTATCAACATTTTAAAACTATATTTTCTGATAAACGTTTAACATTTTAAAAAACATGAATTCATAATATACTTATTTCTATACATATAGTTTCCTCCATATATTCTTAAACAAGATTTTAAGTATAACATATATTCTCACTTTTAAATACTCTTTAATATGTTCATTTATGTTACTTTATTGATTTGATACAACACTAGATGAATTCTTGAACTTATTATTGAGACAACCAATTGAAACACCAGTGCTATTAAAATTGTTCAATATTTTTTAATTTTATCAAAATATGCTCATATTGTATATGATAGAGAAGAATTACATTATCCTTTAAGCAATTCCTTAAACCTAGTTTCTAAAAAATATCCCTTGGAGCCATCACATATATCCCTTTTTGTTAACCCTTTCTCAACTTGCCTCAACAAAAGTCCTGCCATGACCTGACTTCTTGAGTCTTGATGGAACTTACTGTATCAGCTAATATGTAAGACAACCCGTACCGAAAAGGTAATGTAGTGAGTGCAAGGGTAGAACTAAAGTTAAATGATACTAATAACAGAAAGAGACAAAAGTGAAGCAAAACAAAAAGTATATATATACAATAGAAACCGTCCCCATCCCTTGAAGTCACGAGTACAAAGCTATCTAATGTGAAAAAAATACAATTTTCAAAAGTGGACCCCAACTGTCAAACTCCGAGGCTACCCCTAAACGTAACACGAGACCTAGGATTATGAGTGACCCAAAGGTAACGATGAATCTATAATATCATGAAAATACTGAAAATAGTTATGTAAAACATACAATGAAGGATATCTGAAAATGTGGAATACCTAAATGCACTAAATATAAGTGAAATAAACTAGGGCTTGTGATAACCGAAATGACCACTTAACAACTCATGCTAAATCTACTATTATGTATGAAATGCCTCTAAAGGAGTTGAGTTGATGAGACATGTTCCCATCTAACTCTAATAAAACTGAAACTAACAATAATGACAAAAATGAATGCATGTCTATTGTCCTGGAAATATGATGACTCGCCTTTGATGTTGCCGCATGTGAACGGATAATCGATTTATGCGTGATTTGTATGTTGAGTACATAAACTTATACCCTGAAAGGATGTAGCGCAGAGTATGAGAAAGTATTTTGAATGTACTCAGCATGCAGGATATAAATACTATGCTGAAAGATATATATGAGCAGAACAAAGTGTAACTGAGAAATTACATAATCTGAGCAAGAATATAAATACTGAAAGATAACAAAAAAAATAAGATGAATGAAGTGACCAATTACTAATAATTAAGATAGCATGATGAACAGTACACTAATATAACTGCTGAGAGACTTGGTCCTATGCACCAAAAGTCTAGCTTTGGGAGATACTATTAACAGAGACATAAATCACGTGATCTAAAACCATGACCCCATTTGACAACCGATAGTTCAAACGTTGGCTCGTGAGTACCGTAGTTAATGACCTTCGGCAACTTTTATGTCAGGGTCGTTTTTTTGGTTTCCTTATTCGTTGAGGCACTTAAGTTACGTTCTTTGATGCATAAGCTACATTGTTTTACTAATAGAAAGAGAAAGAAGTGTCAGTTTCTTTTAAGAACAAGCAATAGTCTTCTTCTTGTTTTTGCCTCAAAATCCAAATGATTTCTCTTTAGATATCTTCACTAGGTATGTGGCATTTTACTAGTGTATTTCATTCATCCATTAGGTCCCTAGAATTAAATCAGTTCCTTTATTCTACATAGATTGTATAGACCTAGGGTTTTTAATAAATCTTAGGATGTTTTTCATGATTTCAGGTGCTATAGAATCCATAGTGCAAGTAACATGTTTTCTTAGAAACGTTGCATCAATAGTGTTTCTCCATACTTAGAGCAGGAGGTCAACATCAATAGTGTTTACTAAGTTTGTTGCTCTATTTCTGTTTTTATATAAAAAAAAATTGAAAGTTCTTTTTTTAAAATGTGAGTGAAATTTCAAAATTCAAGTTGGGAAAAAATGAACAATTTCATAACACAACACTAATATTGTAAAAGAATGTTATTTTTAAGAAAGTGAATCCAATTTATATACCATGACTTTTATGAGAAAATGAAATGAACAAGAAACACTCATTTCTTATTACAACACTCGCATTAGGCGATCTTGATTCATTCAATTCATATTCAATAAAAATAAAAAGTTTACCAATTTAACAACTATTCATTAATCCAAGATATGCCTATTTTAAGAAGGAAAAAATTTGATTATAATTCACCAAGTAATTTAGTTCCATTAAAAAAGACACTCAAAACATTTCTTTAAAAAATGGAGAAAGTTGAAGAATATATGGTGTTGTCATGTGTATTGCGACATCATGGATTAGAAGATGACTGCCAAATTCTCAAATTCAATTTCCGATTTACGTCGATGGATTATTCAATTTTCATATGCCGGATGTCAGGTTAAGTATTTAACTTTAAAAGGCGTTGTAAGTTTCTATACCAAACAAATTCTACTTATGAAGAAGATTATGACATATAAACTTAAAAAGATATATAAAGATAATTGGACAGAGCAAGTCAAACTAAGGGATACTCAACCTTTTTCATAAATCCCTCTTTTTTTCCTTTTTAATAATTCTTTACTTACGATGTTGAAAGAATTGTGAGTTTTCACTAATGTTTTGTTTGATCTAAATTTATATAATATTTTGTAAGAGATACAAAATATATCCAAAGATATATTATCTTTTCTAAAGTTTAAACAAAATTAGGAGTTGTAACACAAATAAAGTAATCACTAATTGGTAGAATATGCACTAAATTTTAATATCTTTTTTCAAATAAATGTTCTTTATTCCATTTTACTATTACCATAAAAGAAGAACCAGTATCACCAAATATCAAAACTGTATTTGAAAAATATTTAGGGAAAAATTGTTAAAACAATACTATTAACTATATATTTTTTCTATAACAAATTTCCTAGCTAATTCATGTTTTTCTTGTAAAAGAACTAATTTATTGTTTACTTGATAATTGGCCCCAAATAATTATTCATTAATTTTTGCTATTGTTCAAAATCATGTTGTAAATCTATTTTGTTTTGGTACACTGAAAAAAACCTTAAAAGTAAAAATAAATTTTGATAAGTCAAATTATTCGATTCGCCTAAAAGAAAAAAAAAACATTATCTTATTGTTGGTAACTTTCCTAATTAGAAAATTCGTCTTTATTTTAAAAATAAAGTTGGATTTAGAGAAAGGGAAAATGGAGGAGTGGATTACAAGGTAGGGTCAAACCCTCACCAATAAATTAAAAATTAAGGTAGTCAACCAACATAGCTACTATGAATCTCAACTAGCAATTCTCTGTATGTTACAATCTTTATTTCTCTAAGAATCTCTAATATTATTTGTAATCTTTCTTCGAATGTGTATTTTATCTTTGTTTCTGTCATGTGTTTATAATTTTCATTAATAGCAATATGAGAGTGAAATTATATGTCCATATTGTTCTATTATAAATTAACAGCAAAAGGTTATATAACTATTGATATCTTCAATTATTCTATGTTTATGTAGGAAACAATTTTGAATTTTTTCAAATAAGAAGCAGAAGAAAGAATAAAGTTAAATGAAGAGAAAAAGAAATGATAAAACCTAATGACCAAATGGTGAAGATTATTCTTGATGTGGTGAGATCTGACAATCATCATTATCTTTTCGAATCTCAGCTTCTCAAAAAGGTATATACATTGCTAATCTATATATATGTTGTGGTTTCGTATACTTATATTTGTACTTTAATTATAAACTAAAAGTTAGACAATTAAAAAGAAACGTTGGTTCTTCTATTTCAAGTGACGTTCTCTCTTCTTTAATCTATTATTAAAAACAATATTTTCTTAATTAAAACATGATTAAGTTTGAACGTCGTATATATTATCTTCCAAAGACATGTTTAATTTGACTCTACATGGAAAATAGACTTCTAAAACTTGTTGTCTTAAATATGTTGTAATATTTGTGTAACTATAAAACTTCTCACTAATGATAAAAAATATTTTATAGCTTAATTATTTTCAAATATAGACAGATATCATATTTTTTTTTGATAGATTGATATCAATATGGTGTTACATAAAATCGAAAGAAAGGAGTATCTGACATGTAATAAAGGAAGTTTTTTTTTTTGCTTTTTAAACTCATAATTTGAGGTCAAATTTACAGTATAAGGATCATAAAACATGGGTTGCATATTCATTATAAGTGCTAATATTTATATTTTTTCAAGAAGATTTATATTACACTAAACAAATTAAGAAACATATGGATTTATACATTATTCAAAATATGTTAGAACAAGATAGGTTTTTCGAACTTGGAAAATGTCCATTTCATTAAAGATATCTTATTGATTTATTTAGCAATGTTCTTGTCTATTACACAAATAAAACGCTTCAATATTTTTGTCGCCTGAATTCAAAGCCATTATGTTTATAAACCCAAATTATGTCGTGCAATTGTGTGCGGATTATCAGTCGTTTGTATAGAGGAGTACGAGAGTGAGAAATAAGGCTTGCGAATTCAAGAACGATCCGGATTATGACTGCAAAGGGAAACACTAAAGAATGATAAAGAAAAATTAAGAATATTTTGGAAGTAATTAATGAAGCTTACTAGAAGGTGGTCAATTTTATAGATGTATTGAGGTGTATTAAATTTGTTTTGTTTTGTAGTTCGGGTAATTCATAGTTCATTGTCAATGTAGATTGGACACTATAATTAATCTCTTAACCTTATCATGTGCCTTTTTTTCTCAAGATTTTGTGTTTTGAAGAAAAAAAAGTCTCATAATTGAATTAACATAATTTAGTTGATGATGTGAACAATTGTTTGGTATGTTATTTGCATTAACCTCTTGCGCTTTATTTTAGGAAAAAATATTCATACAATTGTTAGTATATTTGTGCATTTTAATATTATTTCATTTAAAATTGTCTCCTATCCTATCATCCTCGAATGCCCACGCTTCCTAGGAAAACGTTAGTTGAACATTGGGAGTAATTGTCTTTTATTTAGTGAACCAACCTGGTCAGTCATGACTATAAGTTCTCATTGAAACTCCATTATATCATACATTTTTTTTCTTTTTATGTTTTGTAATGGGATAAAGCACAAGTATGCCCTAGAATATGACAAAAATCTCAGAGATACATCTAAATGTAATGATCCAGATCCGAAAAGATCATTTTTGATAATTCTGAATGTTCATTTAACTAAATTAATTAAAGACGGGTAATTTATTTATTTTTAATAATAATGGGCCAAGTTCATAATATTTAAATAGGTTATTAGGAATTATTACTTTTAATACATATATATATAT
>NC_028637.1:28029913-28145314 GCF_001406875.1 Solanum pennellii | reverse complement strand
TAGGAGGTCTGCCTATGTGGCGCCACCATAAATAAGAATTTCCTTTTAAATTCATTTATTTCCAAAACTAGTCTTTCCCTTTCATGAAAAGTTATGACTTCTATGAAGAGTTGTGACTTTTATGAAAATTTGTGTCTTTTATAAAGAGTTAGGACTTCTTTGAAGAGTTGCGACTCTTTTGAAAAGTTGTGACTTTTATAAAAAAAAATTGCAACTTTAATGAATAGTTGTTACTTTTATGAAAGATTGTGACCTTTCCTAAGGGTTGCAACTATTTCAAATAGTTGTGACCTTTTCGAAGGGTTGCAACTTTTCCAAATAGTTGTAACATTTACGATAAGGCACAATAAAAAGTTGTTCATGTTGTCCTTTTTTGTATATAAATAGAGGTTTTTTGTCTCATTTAAAACAATGAAAACTCTAAACCTCCTTTTCTTCTTCTTCTTCACAACTAAATATTTGTTCATGTTGAGTGACTCGCTGAGATCATTGCTTATGTTACAGATCTTTGTATGTAATTTTACAATTATTAATTTATGCTTATGTTATGAAGAATAAATGATAATATAGTGTTTTAGTTTTAATTACTGATTGGTTTAAAATATTATTTCATAAAATTTGTGGCGATTATGAAAAGTTCTAACTTTTTCAAACACTTGTGACCTTTTCGATAAGACACAATAATCATTTTTTACACTACCCTTTATTGTTTATTAATAAGCATTTATTCTATTAATACAGAACCTGGTATATTTTATACAATCATTAATTTATTCTTATGTTTTTAATTTCTATTTTTGAGTACATGTTTTAATCTTTGTTGTTTATATTTATGTTTTTGTTCATTATGTTGAAATATGTTAGTCAAGAAAAAAGTTTTTATGTAATCATTAATCTATTGGTGTCATGTATATTACAATTCATTAACTTTTAAATTAAATGAGTTTAATTTTTTCAATGGCTAAAAGACAATGGGGTGTTCAAGAATGGACTTCTGAGCGTTCAAAGTTATGGTGATTCCACACTACCTTAGAGTTTTAGTTATTCAACTTTCTATCTTATCAAAACATTCAATCGATTAGTGACACTTAATAAGTAAAGGAATGTAGTGGGATGGTAAGTTTTGACTCAACCTTAATCAAAAGTTTGCTTTCAAATGGTTGATTAGAGTCAATGAATTACTCCTCAAAGTAGGATGAATTCATAATAATGAATATTAATTAAATAAATATTTCCTTATATATATTAGATTAAAGTCGCAATAAATAAAGTTTTAACCATATCGGTCGAAACATAAACAAGAAAATATGTCATTTGGATATCAAAGTAGTGTCATCGACTGCGAATGATTTTGAATAAGGGACTTGCCAAGACATCATTTCATCCAACTTATTTGAGTGAAATACGTTGTCTCCTTGAACTCCAAGAGACGTCCTTTTAAATATTAATTAACTTATCAAGTACACAACTAATTATATAAGATGTATATAATTTATATTTTATAAGTAGAGCTCTTTAATAGGAGAACAACTATCGCAATTCATGAATAAAATGTTTGTACCAATTTTTTAAATACAAATATAGTATATACAATCAAAAAATTATATATATTTTCTAAAGACTTTGGTGATGAGTAACTACAATAAAATGATAAATTAATAACAAAATACATAAAAATTTATATTCAAATATTTTTGGTTTTAAGATTAAAAAAATTCAATTCATCTTTGGATAAAACATTCTTGACAATTTATTGTAGGGCTCTACCCACTCAAAAACACATATATTATCAAATGTTCCTAAATACATTATTGACATAGTTCACCACTGTACGAAGAGCACTCAATTAACTTAGTTAATTTAAAAAAGAAAATAAGAGAAGAAAGTAAAAAAAATTTGTTCGTGCGGCGAACACGAACAGAGGATCGTCGCCACCTTCAAGTAAGTAAACATTATTTTTTTAATGGAGTTCAACTCTACACTCACAATCATTAGTTTCCAATTGTTAATTATAGCATTAAATCCAATTGTCATATGAAATTAATTAGAGTAGTATTGATTTTCTTCATTGATGAACTATTGTAATGATTCATGAAGTTTTTGGAGTGTAGTGAAGGCAATTACTATTTTTTATTATTATATTAGAATAATAAGTATAAGAAATTGAAGGTTGGCAATTGTGAAGGCATATAGGTGTTGTTGTATCGTTTTTGGCGGCTTCAAATTTAGGGGACAAGAAACAATGCTACCATTAATATTATTATTATATTCTTTTTGTTTGTTTTCAATTTTTGGAGGAGGACTTAGGGAATTGAACTATTAGGAGTATATGTATAATTATTTTCAGTACATGCTACACTACTGTTTCAAGTTTGCTTAGGTCACGAAATTTTTTTAGGGGAATTACTACATGTTGTCAGTGGTTATGGGTTAAGCATAAGACGTAAATTGAGGGTCGGAATACAATATAATTGTTTTTAAGATTTTCATGGTGAGTTAAGAATTGTGGTAGTATGTTTTGTCAAGGTATGAAATGGTAAGGTAAGAAATGTCGATTACATTGAGTATTGAGCATTTGAAAGGACTTGTACATGCTTTGAGTCATAAAAAGTGTTATTTTAATTGTCAAAGTACTTAAGGAATGCTTTCATTTAAAGTTTTTATTTAAAGGGTAAGATAATAATGTCAAGGGTTGTTGGCCAAAGAATAGGATTCATGAGAGAGAGTCAACAAAAGGAACAAGAATCTGAAAAGTACAAAATATTTAAAATTCCATGTCATGGAAAGAATTTAAGAAAAGGGAAACGAAGGAATAAGACCTCTCATATAGAATCTTGGTTTGAAGTTACTGGATGTATGAATTTTCATATGTAATATCTAATATCACTATTGATGTGAAATTGTTCGGTATAGACGTACCATGAATTTGTTAGTGGTTTTTATAAAGATATGGTTTTGATTTGAGAGGGAAAAAAACAGTGAGGTGTGGAAGATTTTGTGTTGTTATGTGGGGCTAATTTATTCAAATATGATAGGTAACTTATTGATGTTCATTGGTGTGGACCTACAATTTAACATGATTAATGACGATTTGAGGAGATTGAAAAAACTTGTTGATGAGACAATATGATGTGTTACATAGGCACTTGAGATTAAATAGAGGTTATGTGCTCATAGTATATTGACTTATTGAGGTAGTTAAGCATTTCTCTAAGCTTTAGTATGATACGTATAAGAGTATGAGTGGTAGTTGAAAGTTGGTATGTTAAATATTATGGAGTTGATCTTGGAAAATTCAATAGCTTATTCACAATGAAATTTACTATTAAAATTAAATCAATGTTATCAGTCTTGGATGAGACCAAATCTATCATGAATGCTTACAGGGAAAAAGAGAAAGTCATAGTTCAGGAATTTTGTAGGCAAGAATGTGTTTGTTAATAAGACTTTGTTACTAATGATAATTTAAGAATAAGGTGAATAGCCGTAGTGATTGTGATAGTTGTCAGTATTGAGAGTGTGAGGTTTAGTGGAATGATGTGAAGAGTATGTGGGGTTCTCTAAAACAAGTATTTGAACAATTTTAATTGGGGCTAAATTGGTGATTGTGGGTAGTTACAAAGTTAAAGAGATAGAGTCATATGAATGAATGATTGATATGGGCATTATGTAAAGAGTAGCTACTATTATTCGATTTTGGTTCTGTATATTCTTATGTGACCATCTACTTCATTTTGGATATGGTTTGGACTGAAATTCACCACCTATACCCACACGTGTTTTCATATCTATGGGTGAATTCCTAGTTGTGGATCGGGTGTACTCATCCTGTGATTGTCTCTTGGTAGAGAGAAATTCTTCCAAGTAGATTTGGTTATTTAAGTTATGATATATTTGGTGTTTTTTAGATAGTTAAAGTATATCAATGGTTCTACATGCACGAATTTGCTTATGAGAACTTATAGAAGAGCTTCTGTGAATAGTTACAGTTATCCAACAGTGTAATTAAAGATTCTGCATCCTTGAGTGTATCGTTTGATGGATGGATATTTGATTTTTTTTTTGGGGGGGGGGGGGGGTTGCATAAATTTGATTTCCCATGATGAGTACCGATGTCTAAAGATCAAATTTTTATTATAACTTAAGTGTAGAGAGGTTGTTTTGTGAGAAGAGAATCATAATAAGACCGGTAACAATTTGTGCATTGAGAGTGTGTGGTAGTTGGTTCATGTTCAACTTTGGTTCGTATTCAGTATTGATTAAGAAGGTATTCTTGGTTATGTCAAAAAATATTCATCATGATGGTTTTTTTAAGGTACAATTTTTTTTAGTTTTAATTGGATTCATGAGTTAGTTGTGGCTTGATAATCTTTCTTGATTTATAGATTTTCCAAAGTTTGATTCGAAAATTTAGTTCTAAGTACTTGATCTTAATGGAATGGTCTTAAGGAGGAGTTCACTTGGAGATATGAACACCAACTAGTTGGTCATAACTCAAGATTTAGATAATGTCAATTATTCTTTCTTCTTCTTCCTTGTGTTCGGGGACGAACATGATTTTTAGTGGTGGATAATGTAATGACCCGGATCCGAAAAGATCATTTTTGATAATTTTGAATGGTCATTTAACTAAATTAATTAATGACGGATAATTTATTTATTTTTAATAATAATGGGCCAAGTTGAAATACTTAAATAGGTTATTAGGAATTATTACTTTTAATACATAATTAATTTAAAAAAGAATTTAAGCGAAGAAAGAAAAAAAATTTGTTCGTGCGGCGAACACGAACAGAGAGGTCATCACCACTTTCAAGTAAGTAAACATTATTTTTTTAATGGAGTTCAACTCTACACTAACAATCATTAGTTTTCAATTGTTGATTATAGCATTAAATCTAATTGTCATATGAAATTAAGTAGTATTGATTTTCTTCATTGATAGACTATTGTAATGATTCATGAAGTTTTTGGAGCGTAGTGAAGGCAATTAATATTTATTATTATTATATTAGAATAATATGTATAAAAAATTGAAGGTTGATAGTTTTGAAGGCATATAGGTGTTGTTGTATCGTTCTTGGCGGCTTGAAATTTAGGGGACAAGAAACAATGCTACCATTAATATTTTTATTATATTCTTTTTGTTTCTTTTAAATTTTTAGGGGAGGATTTAGGGAATTGAACTGTTAGGAGTATATGTATAACGGAAAAGGGCCTAAAATACCTTCAAAGTATTGGAAATGGTACAAAATTACCCTCCATCCACCTATTGGATCCAAAATACCCTTCCCACCCACCTATTGGGTCCAAAATACCCTTGTCGTCCACCTTTTGGTTCAAAATTGACCACTTATTTAACGGTTTTATATTTAAACTATTTAAATATTTTTTAAAATACCTGGTGCTCAACTATATGTTATAATTTAACTTCTTAGGATAATTTATAAATCAATCCACTACCCACCCCATTAATAATTAAATCCCTCTAAATTAATGAACCCGTCACATTATTAATGCAATCTACTACCAATTGAGTGTTTTTAAAAATTATACAAGTAAATTATCATACATTCAAGTGGCTAAATAAAAATAACCAATAAACTTAAAAGTCTGACTATGTTTATCTTAATTATTCTTACGTCTTGTGATGTTACTTCATAGGTAACTTTTTTCAAAATTATATATTAATGTTTTAAAACAAATCATAAATATTTATAAAATTATCTTTAAAAAAGTGCATGAATCAATTCGGGATGCATTACTTCTTTACCTTTTAATCATAAATTTCTAATTCTATTTTGAAAGAAAGTGTCCTCCTAAATAAGCGGCTTAACCTAAATTTAATTGGGGCTCCGATTCGGACTCGAATAATTTTGAATGTCATTTTTAGAATTCTATAATTTCATCGTGTTTTAGTAGTGTTTATGACGATTTTTGATATTATAATTGGATTATTAATTTGGTGAGGTTTAGTTAGTAATGAGTGTGTAGTGGTTTGGTTTATAAATTATAATTATAATCAATAATTGAACGCCAAGTATTTTAAAAAATATTTAAAGAGTTTAATTTTAAAACAATTAAAAAAGTGGTCAATTTTGAACACAAAGGTGGATGACAAGGGTATTTTGGAGCCAATAGGTGGATGAAAAGGGCATTTTAGAGCAAATAGGTGGATGAAGGGTAATTTTGTACCATTTTCAATACTTTAAGGGTATTTTAGGCCCTTGTCCGTATGTATAATTATTTTCAATACATCCTACACTACTTTTTCAAGTTTGTTTAGGTCACGAAATTATTTTTGAGGAATTACTACATGTTGTCCGTGGTTATGGCTTAAGCATATGACCTAAATTGAGGGTCAGATTATAATTGTTTTTAAGATAAAATGGTGTTGGAATTTTTTTTTTTGTATAAAATTAAGTATTGGGTAGATTGTATTACATGAATACCGTTAGAATGGTGATATTGGGGAAGTTGAAGCTTAACCCTAGGAGTGAAATTTAGAAACCTATACTAATATGAGTATTTTTAGTTTGGAAATCTTATTGTGTTTATGTACTTAAATTTATAGTATAAATTTGGAAGCTCAACGAAAAGGGAAGGCTCATGTCTCGGAGTGAATTGTTGATTAATTAAGGCAAGTGGATTTCTAAACTCTTGCTAAGTGTATGGAATGCATGTATTTCCTTGTGATATATGTTTGGGAGTAATGGGATTTGGTGATTGGTTGACTTGTCCACGTTGATTAATTCTAATGATAAAAGGGGGTAATAAAAGACAATTTAATTATTTGTTTGTATGTAATGTGTTGAGAATGGTACGATTACCAGTGTTAAATGAGAAATTTTATTACTATAGAATGCGGATTGTAATCCGAGAATTCCAAATCATATGAGCATTAACTGATATATTATTGATTTGATTTATTATGTGTGATTCTGTTCTTTACTAAACCCATATAATTGTTATAATTGAGGTGATTATATGTCATAGCGACATTTTATTTATTAAGATGTTGCATCATCTTCTTTATTCGATATCATATTGTGCACAAGCATTGACATGAGATTGGGTATGAGTAAAGGTCTGACACGTGGAGATTGTCCGTGTTGAGATCGAGTTATGATTATTAGGGCACGTGGAGATCGTTCATGCGATAGAAAAGTTATGATCATGATTTGGGCACGTGGAGATCGTCCGTGTGGAATTTATTTAATTTATGATATTGCATTAAGATCGTCCGCACAGACACTTGGAGATCGTCCGTGTTGGTATATGGACCCCGCGAGTCCCTCATGGGTCATGAAGTCTCGATGTATTTCCGAGGAGTATCATGTATATACGAATTTATACAATTGATTTTGGGTAAGTAGAACTTAGGAAATTGATCTTAGCACGAAAGAGGTTTTCTGAGTGTCGTCTGTTAGAGGTGTGTTGTGGAATGGGGATCGAATTACAAGAATAGCTCACTATTTCATGCAAGCCACATTGATGTTGTATTTTGTCGATATGGATGGCCCGCTTCAGTGGGCCAGACGTGACTTAAAGTCGTAAATAAACTTCTAAACGAATTGATTTTGCACTTTTTGATTCTTAGAGCAAAGGAACGAACCCCGTGTGAGTTTTGAAAGTTCTCTACAATTATTCATGCTAAAGGGAAGCTTTTTACCCCCCAAATTCATTATTTGATCTATTGAACGTAATAGAATGGGTAATTAACAATGGGGGAGGATTTTGAATGGGAAACCATGGTGAAAAAAGCCTTAGTTTGGATACTTGGGATCATGATTATTTTCTACGGTTTTTATAATTGTTATTACTTCGCGTAATTACTGATTGTTTATTGAGTCTCATATTATATTTATTGTTTGTAAACCAAGAACAAGCAGAACGAATCCATAAAGGGGAGGATTCAGGGTTTCAAGCTTGTTTCGAGGTAGGTGATGATTGTGATTCTATGATATGTTGGTTTGTACTTCATTGTGATGCATGTATGTATGCGGAAATTGCATTATTTTGATCACACATTTTTTAATTAACATGAAGAAATACATATATGTTATGAATCACTTCTTGATTTTATGATATTGAGAATATACCTGTGTTTGTGATTGCGGTGTGTGGAAAGGATCTGCTTCCTCATTTTGGCATGACTAATTGGGATCAATTGTCACATTCCTGCATAAAGATCGGATTGATAGTCACATTTCGACATAACTATTGGATCAGGTGCCATATTTTTGTATGCTAACAGTTTGAGCTTAGGTTCCATGAGAGGACAAACTACTTGACATAATTTTCTATCTTGAGAATTTTGAAATTGTACGTTGTTCATAGATATTGATCATATTGTATATGTTCGATACTTTTCATGTTTACGATGTTGTATCGAATTGGTTATGTTACACTTAATAGGATAGTCCTTTGGTTCCATCAGTACAGTGTGGTTGTGTACTTATACTGAACTTGCTCTTATTTTTGTTGAGTATAGGGTATATTTTGGCAGATATTGGCTGACCTTGTCATGAAGATCATTGATGTTGTTCGAATTCAAGTGTGAGTCAACTCTTCCGGGCTTCCATGAGTTCTCCTTTCGTCTATGTCCACATTTTGGACTTCGACTTTTCTAGTTAGTTAATATTTATCCCTTCTTGTTTAAACTTTGATTCCTCGTTTATTTATTTAGGTACATTGACTTTCAGGTTCTAGGGATTATTCTTTCGCATTAGTTTTGTTAGTTGTTTGTTAAAACCGTGAAGTTTATGGGGACTCCATATTTATTGTCATTAAGCCTACATCTATATCATTAAATGCCTTAGTTGTCATAAAAAATTTTAATTTGGGTTGTAGTTATGGTTCCCCCACTGGAGGATTAGTATGGGTTCCTATCACGTCGCTCTGGGTCGTAACACATTATTTCTTCAATATTCTATCTTTTTAAGTCTTATAACTCATGTAACCTAGATGACATTTATCTACCAAATTTGCTACCCCATATTCTTCTTATTCATCGCAAGGAAGAATATCTCTCATATAAATACGAATGGTCATACTTTATTATCACAATGTTGGAGTAATTGCAATTCATTTAGTGATGGAACGTGGTCAGCCATATTGTCCATAACTTCTCATTGAACATTTTTTATTTTACTCATTATCTAATCTTTTTATGTCTTGAAACTCATATAACCTCTAGGTTATTTGTTTATCAAAGTTACTACTCATAATCTTCCTATTATGGGAAGAAAGAATGTCTTCACTGTAAATAATGATGATCTTACGTTTATTCGATGTATTAGAAAATCTGAGCACATAAAAATAAGTAAATAAAAGCTCTTATTAGTTGAAGGAAGATGTTCTTTTTATGAAGTTTTGGATTCAATTCTTGTCTCATATTTTTTGACTTGTACTTGGAGAGAGTTATGTTTTCCGGACAAGACAAGCTAAGAAATTATTGCTAGACTGGTGAAAAAACGTGTTGTCGTGGGCTTAATCTCCTTAAAGAGAGCAAGATATATATTCATGTCTCAACCTGAAAATTTATTTTAAATTGTAATTTTGTAATTTCACCAACAAAAACTACTTGAATTTTCATATAAATATATATCATCCTATAAATTTTTTTAACAAAAACTATACTATCTAATCAGTTGAAGAATATCTACGCATAAACCTAAATTTGTTTTCTCTATTCCTATTTTATTGTCATATTTGTTTTGCTTACAACCATGTTATGAAATTTTCGTTTTAATCGTAGGTCTATTAGAAATAATATTCGTACGACGCAAAGATATGAGTAAGATATGTATAAATCTTAATTCTTACTTTCCTCAAACTCACTTGTTTGATTACACGGAATTTTCTTTTCTAGAAAAATCGACTTCAAAAAAGGTCTGAATAAAACCATCTTTTGGATTCTGGATCAATTAAGAAAAATACTCCTTATCCTGCAAAAATAGGGATAAGATATGTGTATATATTACCTCCTAGATTCAACTATAAGATGACAATATTTTTCAGTACTAAAATTTTATGTTGGGCAAGACTTCATTTACATCAAGTTAAGGTGATGATAAAAAAATTAATCATAAATCTTGACAAATTGCCTTACAAAAAGTCATGGTGATGGTCAAAAATTTGTTCTCAAACCTGGTTGAATCACCATAATATTTTCAGCATTAACGATAATATCATATTGTTTAATTTATCTCTTGATATATTTGGTATAGTTCTAAAGGAAGTGGAAATGATACACTCTCTACTATTACAGTTCAGCTCTGTTCATATATACATTGTAATTTCATCTTTCACTTTCTATAGAACTAAAACTATGCTCTTGAAAAGTCAACGATATATTAATGTGTGTGTAGAACTTTTCAATCGTATTTCGGTGGACTGTTTTTTCTTTACTAATCATGAATAGCTTGATTCTATGGATTGAAATCTTTCGTTTCGAGAGGGTTAAACACGGTGAAATTTGGCTTTTTAGCTAAGCAACTTTTTCATGAATTAACCAATTATGGGATAACGAGTGATGAACTTGTATAAGTGGTAGATATGAGAAAGAAAGTCGTGAAAGACACTACGATTACAATTTGGAATGCTAGTTTATCCATTAATATTATCTAAAATTCATTTTATGGTTAGTTCAAAAATCTCTTTCTTGACCTTTCTAGTAAGGTTGTAACTTAAAGAACTCTTAATTACCATTCCTTTATCCATTATTCTAATCTAGGAATTCCTACTTCTTTCTCCCATTCTTTGTCCTCAATCAATTGAAATGTTTCTATTTTTCGAGTTAACCCAATACATTGTTCATACATTTATTAGAAAGCATCTCAACTATATTTTTTCTTGCACTTCTCAACTTTTATTGTTATAATGGTATTGTAAAATCACTATGACCATAAAAAATAATAAATTCTTTGAAATGTACTTCATCTCCATTAAAAACTCATTGTCCTTCACTTGAAATACAATTTTCTTACTTAAATAGTCTTTCTTATAGAGAGTAAGATATGCCAATGTTGAAGAGGGAAGTTTAGTTAATGGAAGAATTCTTCATATTCCCTTTAGCTAATGATGAAAAAGAATGTGGACCATTTTTCTCGAGATGATAATTTTGTGCACTCCTAATTTGATGAACGTAATTCCTTTTTGTATATAATAAAGGTTGAATGTATAGTCTATGACTTGGAGACCTGGCATAGATCTATCATCCTCATCTACTTTTACTTGGTTGCACATCCTTCATGCATTGCGATTCAAAAAAAAGGTAGGATTTTCTACCTTTAAGTCATTGATATAAGTACTTGAACATGAGCAGGGTTTCAATATTTACCAAATTCCTCTACCATATAAGTCTAATGCTTAGGGGGACGTAATTTCTTTAGATTTTCTTGATTACGGTGTATTAGAGTTTGATATCTAAAGAGTAAAATATTCTTGGTCATTGTGCATACTGGTAGTTCATTGTGAAAATTAACAAATTCGATTCATATTGTTCTCAAATTTTTGGAGGAGCTAGGAAACTCTTCAAGATTACTTCATCTTTGGTGATCAATAAATCTCTTATGATTATCTACAATAAATGGAATTTTATTTTCTTATATTCCTACACAATCGGAATGTAAGTAGTTGGGATGAAGGTATTTTCTATATGAGTAACTCATGAAAATCATTGGAATTTCATATTATAACTTTTTTGGAAATATTATACGATTGACATTTCTTTACCATATTTGAAATTTCTATAACTTCCTAAATTACCCCAAAAAACCTTTTTTTAAAGATTAATTTTTCCGTCATATAGGCCATTTTATTAAAGGAATTTTTCAAAATGTCAATATTTTAACATTTAATAGGACTCAATGTCAACACTTTCAATATTTAGTAAAAATGTCAACATTTTAATTTATTATGTATCTTATTTAAGTTTTAATTATTTATTTTAATTTAAAGAATACAATTGTTAAGTAACAAAATGGGAGCAATTTATGGGAGAAAGTCTTTTAAAAAACAATTGCTTAAAAGTCTCATAAGTTACAAAAATTCAAAACTAAATACAAATTCAAAAAAAAAAAAAAAGCATAGAACTCATCACACTTGTTCATCAAATTTATAGTATCAATTTTTAAATTTACATTGATGTTACGACCCAAAATGATTCGTGAGTGGCACCCACACTTACCTCCTAAGGTGGGCGAACCAACACATCTAAACCCCAAGATATACCAATAGTTCAACTATAAATAATATAAATAATGCGGAAACTCCAAAAGATTTTAAGCAACCAATTTAAATAAGTTTCTAAAGTTTAATGCTTATCATCCCAAAATCTGATAGTCATCACATCAAGGACATCTATTTCCAAATTACCATATTTAAGAGTGTTTAAGAAACAAAAATAAGCAAAAAGATGGTCCATGTCGAAATTCAAAGACATCAACATGTGAATGAGAGAATCCAACACGAGCTATAATTAATAGCTCACCTTGAACTCTGATGTGCTGGAGACTGGCTAGAGCTGAGGGCGAGTCGAAGTCGATGGTACACTTGCTGCACTCCACAAAATAACAGAGAAGAAATACAAGTAGGGGTCAGTACAAGGAACACGTACTGAGTAGGTATCATCGGCCAACTCAAAATAGAAATCAATATATATTGAATAATAATATAAAATCAACTACAATACTTATCTGGTGATAGACAACAAAACACATGAACCATTGACAACAACACCATAACAGGTACACCATCAATCACAACATCAAGCACACCTATAAGGACTCATGCCTCCACACCATACTCATTTAAAAGATAGGTTCTTTGAGGTTAAGTATATTAAGTTACTTCAACATTCCTTTCCTTTAATGTTATTGTGTCGGAACGTGACACTCCAATCCCATATACTGTGTCGGAACGTGACACTCCGATCCCATAATATCGTGTCGGAACGTGACACTCCGATCCAATAATACCGTGTCGGAACGTGACACTCCGATCCAATTATCTTATTATTTTATTTCATCAAGTCTTCTTTATTCAAGACGTCATTTTACTAGAGAGGGTTTAATATTAGAAATTCAACAGTCTCATAATTTTAGGTCAACCACCAACCACACAATCAAGACATACAACCACACAATCAAGTACATAGGAGATTTTACAATATCACTTAATACATATCAATCTCTATTGAGAGTTTATCTATCAAAAAGAAATAAATCATAACCTACCTCCACCGAAGAACCGAAGTCAAATAAGCTAATTCTCCAATACTTTTCATGTCCTCAGTGCCTTCAACTTTTCCAATCTATCAAGTATATATGCACAATTTGTAAGTTAACGAGTCTATAAACACTCATATTATTTTATGTCTAGCTGAGACCCAATAACCCACCTAATTCTATAATCACTTTCCTAAAAGTCAAACATAAAGGTAAGTCTCAATTCCTCCAATTATCTTACCTTTAACGGATAAATTATTCAATACACCTAATATTTAATTACCTATGTCAATATATAAAAATATATTTTATAATGTATAACAAAATATAATAATATTTCAGAAATGAAGTCACTGGTTACAAAACTAGTGGCATCAACCATGAATCCACTCAACAATCTTTCGTCTCGAACTTTCACTAATTAATGACGACCTTTAAAAGTTCTATCATTTTCTATTGGTAGTAACAATTTCATTATATATAAAAAAAATGTCCTGCAATTCATCATAACATCAATTATCAATAATTTTCCCATATTTTTTAATAATTCACTAGAAAATAATAAACTAATGTAACCATGAGACAACTTTGTCTCCACCCAAAACCAATCAGTAGCACGTGATCCCTTAAATTGCAACTTTCAATCTTTTAATTCTTTTCCCGTTCTTCTAATTCAATCTTTTATTTAATTTCCTTTGCAACCAACACTAATAATAATAACTATACTAATAATAACATGAACAAGGGTTGAAATATTACGATGAGAACTTTTTCCTGAAGGATTTGCAGGCTTTCACGCAGCCGCTCTCTGTTGCTATCTTTCGTAATCTACCTCTATTCATCTTCTCTTTTTTTTACTACATATTTACTAACCTAATTTTATATGACTACATATAAAAAAATGGTAAAGTGACCCTACTATTAATTTTAATATTATTTTCTCTATCTACTAACTAGATAAATTATTAAAACTACCCCACTAATTTCATAATTATAATTATGAATAGTCCAAAACACCCATTAGAATCTATCAAAATGTATTTTCTGACATAAAAAGTTCTAGCGCTCAAAATGATCGAAAATGGTTGTTACAATAGATACCAATTACCCATCGTTCATCCTCGAACGATCATAGGGAGAAAGGCGAGGGAGAGAAAGAGTACCTGAATCTGTAAAAAGATGTGGATATCTTTCTTGCATATCAACCTTACTCTCCCAAGTGGACTCTTCAACAGGCCGATTCTTCAACTGAACCTTGATAGATGCAATCTCCTTTGATCTCAACTTGCGGACCTCCCTATCTAGAATAGCAATAGGCTCCATCTCATAAGACAGATTCTCATCAAGAAAAACTGAATCCCAACGAATAATGTAATTTCCATCACCGTGGTATTTTTTAAGCATTGACACATGAAATACCGGGTGCACTCCTGACAGCCCTGGAGGCAAGGCCAATTCATAGGCAACCTCCCCCACGCGCTTAAGAACTTCAAATGGTCCAATATACCTCAGACTATGCTTACCTCGCTTACCAAACCGCATCACACCTTTCATGGGTGAAACCTACAGCAAGACTTGTTCACCCTCCATAGAATCCAAGTCCCTAACCTTTTGATCTGCATATTCCTTCTGCCTACTCTGAGCTGCTAAAAGCTTTTCTTGAATAAATTTCACCTTTTCTAATGATTACCTCAGAAGATTAGTACCCCAAGGTCTAACCTCAAATGCATCAAAGCAACCAATGGGAGACTTGCATCTCCTCCCATACATTGCCACAAATGGAGCCATATCAATACTCGAGTGGTAGCTATTGTTGTATTAAAACTCTGCTAAAGGTAAAAATTTATCCCAGTGACCACCAAATTCTATCACACATGCACGAAGCATATCCTCCAAAACCTGAATCGTTCACTCAGACTGACCATCGGTCTGAGGTTGAAATGCAGTACTAAAATCCAGTCTAGTACCTAATTCAGCATGTAATGTCCTCCAAAAAATAGAAGTAAATTGTGTACCTCTATCGGATATGATGGAAAGTGGAAATCCATGCAATTGAACAATTTCAGAGACATAGAGTTTAGCTAAGTTCTCGGCATTGTAAGTCATCTTAACCAGAATGAAGTAAGCACACTTAGTTAACCTGTCAACAATTACCCAAGTAGAATCAAACTTACCCAATGTCTTTGGAAGACCAACTACGAAATCCATTGCAATTCTTTCCCACTTCCATTTAGGAATGGGCATTCTATGAAGTGTCCCTCCAGGCCTCTGGTGTTCATACTTTACCTGCTGATAATTCGGGCATTGGGAAAAAATTCAACAATGTCATGCTTCATTCTACTCCATCAAAAATGTTGTTTTAGATCACGATAGATGTTGGTTGCACCAGGATGTATAGAATACCTTGAACTATGAGCCTCTGTAGGAATAATGTGAATCAAATCATCCACACGGGTCACACATACCCTTCCCTTAATCCTCAAGACGCCTTCTTCATCAATTACTGCGTCTTTAGCCTCTCCTTGCTATACCATATCTCAAATTCTGCTTAGCTTCTCATCAGCAAACTGATTTCCCTTAATCTTGTACAGAAAAGAAGATCTTGCCTCCACACAGGCCAAAAATCCTCTTTTCACCAGTACTTCCAGCCTCATAAAGTCATTAGCCAGAGTCTGAACCTCTCTAGCTAATGGTCGTCTAGAAACCTGTAAGAGGGTAAACTACCCATGCTCCCTGCTTTTCTACTTAAAGAATCTGCCACAACATTAGCTTTTCCTGGGTGATACAAAATCGTAATATCATAGTCTTTCAATAGTTCCATCCACCTCCTATGCCTCAAATTCAAATCTTTCTGAGTAAAGACATATTGTAAACTACGATGATCTGTATAAACTTCACACTTGAACCCATATCGATAATGTCTCCATTGCTTTAATGCAAATACAACTGCAGCCAACTCCAAATCATGGGTCGGATAGTTACGTTCATGCACTTTCAATTGCCTCGAAGCATAAGCAATTACATTCCTCTCCTGCATTAGCACTGCACCCAAACCAGAATAAGATGCATCACAATAAACAATAAAATTCTTACCTTCCACTAGTAAGGTAAGAATTGGTGCAGTAGTCAACAAGGTCTTCAGTTTCTGGAAGCTTTCTTCACATTCGTCCGACCATACAAATGGAACATTCTTCTTAGTCAAATTTGTCAGCTGGGAAGCAATAGAAGAAAATCCCTTGACGAATCGACGATAGTAGCTAGCTAAACCAACGAAGCTCCTAACCTCTGCAACATTAGTAGATCTTACCCAACTCTTCACTGCTTCAATCTTAGAAGGATACACCATCACTCCATCCTTAGCAACCACGTGTCCCAAGAAGGACACTGAATCGAGCCAAAACTCACATTTGGAGAATTTTGCATAAAGCCTTTTCTCCCTTAACAACTCCAATACAATTCTCAAATGATCCTCATGTTCTTTCCTGCTCTTTGAGTATATCAGTATATCATTAATAAATAATACAACAAATAGGTCCAGATTTGTCTTAAAAATCCCGTTCATAAGGCTCATGAAAGCAGTAGGGGCATTCGTAAGCCCAAAAGTCATTACTAAGAATTCATAATGCCCATACCTAGTTTGAAAAGCAGTCTTTGGCACATCTGTTGCCCGTACTTTCAACCGATGATAACCGGATCTCAAATCAATTTTAGAGAAGACACAAGCACCTTGTAATTAATCAAATAAGTCATCATTGCGAGGAATGGGATACTTGTTTTTAATAGTTACCTTATTTAAATGCCTGTAGTCTATGCACATCCGAAAACTTCCATCTTTCTTCTTCACAAATAAAACAGGAGCACCCCAAGGGGATGCACTAGGTCTAATAAAACCTTTACCTAACAACTCCTGAAGTTGGGCCTTTAACTCACTTAACTCAGTTGGAGCCATTCTATAAGGGGGAATGGAAATGGGGCGAGTATCCGGCTCCAGATCAATACAAAAACCAATATCCCTATCCGGTGGCATACCAGGAAGGTTTGCAGGAAACACATCCAGAACCTCAGGGACTATCGAAACAGACTCAATCGAAGGTACTTTGGAAGTATCATCCCTGAGATGTGCCAAGAAAGCTAAACAACCCTTACTCACCATCCTCTTAGCACGAAGAAAAGAGATAATTCGAACTGGAGAGGAAATATAGTCACCCTCCCACATTAGCGGATCTGTCCAGGCTTGGCCAATGTCACAGTTTAGCATTACAATCTAAGATTGCAAAATTTGGAGAAAGACAAGTCATACCCAAAATTACATCAAAATAAACCATCTCAAGACTAATCAAATATACATAAGTATCGCTACCCACAAAAGTGACAAGGCATGACCTATACACCTTCTCAACTATCACAGACTCACCCACATGAGTAAAGTCACAAATAGGCATGTCAAGCAAATCACAATATAAAACAAGACCATTAGAAAATGAGAAAGATACATATGAAAATGTGGATCCAGGATCAAACAATACAGAAGCCATGCAATCACAGACCAAAAGAGTACATGTGATAACAGCATCATATGTCTCTGCTTCAAACCTCCCGGGGAAAGCATAACAATGGGCCCTATCACCTCTCTGTCCGTTGCCCCTACCAAGCTGCGCTGCAGTAGTTCGTTGGCCGCCACCCCGACTAATCTGGTGACCACCATTACCTTGGCCACCATATCCCCAAGAATGGAGGCCTCTACCATGACCACCTCTACCTCTAACTACTGGGGATCTGTAACTCTGTTTTGGACAATATTTCCTAATATGTCCAGCTTCTCCAGATCCATAACAAGTCCTGGAGTCAAGTATAGGTCTCTATGAGAATGACGAAGTTTGGAGATAACCTCCAAACTTAGAAAAAGGGTGACTGGTCTGTGACGGACCCCCAGCTGAAGCCTGCAATGAAGACTGAGTAGGACAGGCTGGATAACCTCCTGAACTGTGCCCTCTGGAGTAAGAACCACTAAACTCCCCTCCCTTACGAAACTTCTTAAATGTCGATGTTGTGGTGAAGTCGTCTGGCTTCACCCCCCTCTACCTCTATAACAAAATCAACAACGTCCTGAACGGATTTTGCTGCAGCAGCTACCTGTAAGGCTGGAATCTACAAATCTGACCTCAATCCTTTCACAAAGCGGCGAATCCGCTCTTTTGGACTGAAGTAAAGCTGAGTGGCATACCTGGATAGTGCACGAAATTTGGCCTCATAAGCAACAACAGACATCCTTCCTTGCTCTAGGCTCAGGAACTCATCTCTCCTCCTATCCCTTAAAGTCCGAGGTATATACTTCTCCATAAATAAGCTAGAAAATGATGCCCAAGTCATAGGTGGTGCCCTTGCTGGTTGACACTCAACATTCGACCGCCACCACATTTTGGCATCCCCCTAAAACAGGTAGGTCACAAACTCAACACCGAATCGCTCTACTATGTCCATCTTATGTATCAGCTCATGACAATCAGCCAGAAAATCATAGGCATCTTCAGATTCAGCACCCTTGAAGACAGAAGGTTTCAACTTTAAGAACTTAATGAAAAGTTCATGCTGATCACCTGTCATTATAGACCCTGTAGTCAATCGAGGAAATGTGCCTACTTCCAATGATGCATCCATGCGGGGAGCCACAACAGCTGCATGTTGTACTCCCTAAACGTGAGGTGCTGGTGTAAAAAACACTGGAGGTGTCTGGCCTTGATCAGATAACCCGCTAAGATAAGTAAGAACCTGATTAATCATCTCTGGGGTAGGCTGGGGTGGTACTTCCTTATCCTGAACCTTCTCATTTTCCCCTTCCTCACCCTCTCTCACTACCTCATCAGTCAGTGGAGGAGTCACTGCTCTATTCCTAGCTGGACCAGGTGTTTGTCCTCTGCCTCTAGTGGGCGTCCTCCTGCGACCCCTACCACGGCCTCTTGCCACTGCTCCTCCTCGAGTTACAGCCCCAATGGTTTGCTTAGACGCAACCTGTCTTGCCGGTGTTGGTGTTGGCACAGTTGTTGCTCTAGTTGTAACCATCTACGAAATAGAGTGAGAAGGTCAAATACCAATTTGTATAACCCAGATACCAATTGGATCCAAGTAATAGCACGAAAGAAAGAAAGAATGGAGTTTTCCTAAAGTCCTATACCCTCTCGAAGAAAAGTAAAGGCGTCCACATACCATCCATCAAGACTCTACTAGACATGTCCTTGTGTGATGAGACCAACGAACCTAACGCTCTGATACCAAGTTTGTCACGACCCAAAATGATTCGTGAGTGGCACCCACACTTACCTCCTTAGGTGGGCGAACCAATTTAAATAAGTTTCTAAAGTTTAATACTTATCATCCCAAAATCTGATAGTCATCACATCAAGGACATCTATTTCTAAATTACCATATCTAAGAGTGTTTAAGAAACAAAAATAAGCAAAAAGATGGTCCATTTCGAAATTCAAAGACATCAAGACATGAATGAGAGAATCAAGCACGAGCTATAATTAATAGCTCACCTTGAACTCTGATGTGCTAGAGACTGGCTAGAGTTGAGGGAGAGTCAAAGTCGATGGTACACTTGCTGCACTCCACAAAATAATAGAGAAGAAATACAAGTAGGGGTTAGCACAAGGAACACGTACTGAGTAGGTATCATCGGCCAACTCGAAATAGAAATTAATAAATATGTTGAATAATAATATAAAATCAACTACAATACTTAGCAGGTGATAAGCAACAAAACACATGAACCATTGACAACAACACCATAACAGGTACATAATCAATCACAACATCAAGAACACCTATGAGGACTCATGCCTCCACACCATACTCATTTGAAAGATAAGTTCTTTGAGGTAAAGTATATTAAGTTACTTCAAGATTCCTTTCCATTAATGTTATTGTGTCGGAACGTGACACTCTGATCCCATATACTGTGTCGGAATGTGACACTCCAATCCCATAATACCGTGTCGGAACGTGACACTCTGATCCAATAATACCGTGTCGGAACGTGACACTCTGATCCAATTATCTTATTATTTTATTTCATCAAGCCTTCTTTATTCAAGGCGTCATTTTACTAGAGAGGGTTTAAGATTAGAAATTCAATAGTCTCATAATTTTAGGTCAACCACAAACCACACAATCAATACATACAACCACACGATCAAGTACATAGGAGACTTTACAATATCACTTAATACATATCAATTTCTATTGAGAGTGTATCTATCAAAAAGAAATAAACCATAACCTACGTCCACCGAAGAACCGAAGTCAAATAAGATAATTCTCCAATACTTTTCCTTTCCTAAGTGCCTCCAAACATTTCCAATCTATCAAGTATATATGCACAATTTGTAAGTTAATGAGTCTATAAATACTCATATTATTTTATGTCTAGCCGAGACCCAATAACCCACCTAATTCTATAATCACTTTCCTAAAAGTCAAACCTAAAGGTAAGTCTCAATTCCTCCAATTAGCTTACCTTTAACGGATAAATAATTCAATACACCTAATATTTAATTACCTATGTCAATATATAAAAATATATTTTATAGTGTATAACAAAATATTTAATATTTCAGAAATTAAGTCACTGGTTACGAGACTAGTGGCATCAACCATGAATCCACCCAACAATCTTTCATCTCGAACTTTCACTAATTAATGACGACCTTTAACAGTTCTATCATTTTCTATTGGCAGTAACAATTTCATTATATATATAAAAAAATGTCCTGCAATTCATCACTAACATCAATAATCAATAATTTCCCCATATTGTTTAATAATTCACTAGAAAATAATAAACTAATGTAACCATGAGACAACTTTGTCTCCACCCAAAACAAATCAGTAGCACGTGATCCCTTAAATTGCAACTTTCAAATTTTTAATTCTTTTCCCGTTCTTCTAATTTAATCTTTTATTTAATTTCCTTTGCAACCAACACTAATAATAATAATTATACTAATTATAACATGAACAAGGGTTGAAATACTTGGATGAGAACTTTTACATGAAGGATTTGCAGGCTTTCACACATCCGCTCTCTATTGCTTTCTTTCGCAATCTACCTCTTTTTCATCTTCTTTTTTTTTACTACGTATCTACTACCCTAATTTTATATGACTAAATATAATTAAAATGGTAAAGTGACCCTTCTATTAACTTTAATATTATTTTCTCTAACTACTAACTAAATAAATTATTAAAACTACCCCACTAATTTCATAATTATAATTATGAATAGTCCAAAACACCCATTAGAATCTATCGAAAAGTATTTTCTGAAATAAAAAGTTCTAGCGCTCACAACGATCGAAAATGGTCGTTACAATTGATAATGCTCAATTTCTATTGAAATGAATTTCATTAAAGCACTTTTTTTATATCCAAGCACGACTTCAATGGATCAGATTTTAGAGTCAAAACCGACTTTGCTGAAGAAGAAGAAGAAGAAGAAGAAGAAGAAGAAGAAGAAGAAGAAGAAGAAAAATATAGAATCGGAGAAGAAGGTTTCAAAGGGAAAGAGAATGGAGAAAAATTGTGTAAAAATTGTATTCATATTAATTTTTGCTTTTCACTTGTTTTTATTTTACTCA
Organism: Solanum pennellii; assembly: GCF_001406875.1. NCBI lineage: Eukaryota > Viridiplantae > Streptophyta > Magnoliopsida > Solanales > Solanaceae > Solanum > Solanum pennellii. The sequence continues at coordinate 28,123,446 of NC_028637.1, read as the reverse complement.
ACATTTATATTTTTATTATGAACATTGTATTTTTCTTTAGTTTGTAGTCATTTCAGTAGGTATGCCAAATTGATTGTATTTCTTAAACCTAGATGTATCCTTTTTCTTTCATAGTCAATTTTTTATTTTTTATTTTTAGAATCTTGTATCTTTCTTTAATTGTATTTATATGTTATGATTAGATTATATTGTGATACAATGAGAAATATTTTTGTAATACGAATAAAAGAGAAAGATATTTGGCAGTTATGTAATACAATTTTTCAATGTGATACAATTTTTAATTTTCACTACGAAAGTAAAATATTAATTTTAATTTGAATGGTTGTGAGCACATAAAATACAAAAATTGTTGATACACAATTATGACGAAAGCATATAATAAAAAAGAAATACAAACCTGTTGTCATTGAAATTGGGATTGAAATACGAGATGAGCACAATAATACTCACATCAAATGAAATACAGAAATGACTTTGTTGGTATGTCATTATGATGAACACAAAAAAAATGCAAATTTTTCTGAATATAGTGTGAGAGTTAAATACAAAATAATCACAGTAATACGCAATACAGTATGATATTCAATTTTAATTTTAATGGTAAAGTGACCGCATAAAATATAAAAGATGTTGGTATACAATTATGATGAAAACATAATAAAAAAGAAATTACAGATGTGTCGTCATTTAAATTTCAGATCGAAGTAGAAAATGAGCATTATAAATATTTATTTCAATTGAAATACAAATGTGACTTTGTCGGCATACCATTATGATAAATACAATATAAAAAAATATAAAACTTTTTGTATATAAAGTGATATTGAAATACAAATCAAGAAAATTAAAATACAAAATTGTCGTCATTTGTAATCTAACTAGAAAATTGTGATATTGAAAAATATAAAATCATTGATTAAGTTTGATACCTATACTAATTCTCTTTAGATTCTACAATTGGAGAGAGAGTTTATCATACTCTAACCGTCATTTCAACTACAAACAACAATTTTAAACGATTTAAACAAAAATAAAACCATATAATAAATCTTATAAAAGGGATAAAAATGCATACCTTAATAAAAGAGATTGTGTTAATATCTTTATAAAATATATATTTCAATTTTTGGAAAAACAAAAACGAAAGAAGAGAGAGATGTGGGGTTTGAAATGATGAAGAATGGGAAGATGAAAAAGTGTTGCAAAAAAAAAAAAGATGAAAATATGAGAGAGGAAATATTCCATTTATTGTAAAATATTATATAGGATTAATTGGAAAATGTGTAATTAAGGTGCGAAAAAATTGGAAGTTAATTAGGTTATAAAATCTTTTCTAAAATAATGACATTTTTACTATAATTTATAAAGTATGAATGTTTTTACTAATTAAGTTAGGTTTTTTGAGTAGTTTGTTAATTTTCCCTTTTATTAATTATCAAAAAATGAAAATAAAGTTTTGGCCCAAGCCCAACCTAATCTTATTAGAGTAAAGCCTACATTCATTAACCCTATATATAAAAGCTAACTTCAACTTCGTCTTGAGCTCACCTTTATTTCCTCTTCCTATGTTTCCTCCTTGCTCACGGCTGTTACTCTACTCCTTATTATCTTGTGGGTTGTACAATCTCCCTGTTCCAACGTTCTCATCTCTCTTCTTCTCATACAAGATGTTTCACTAAACCAAGGTAACATAATTCCTATCTTTTCCCTCCTTTATTCATCATTGTTCTAACTCTTTGTTGCTTATCCATGTGAAAAAATTTGTTGTTGGAAGAATTATTCCATAATATTGAAAAAAAAAATTGAGTTTAAAAAATGGCTCTAAGGAAAAATTCATTTATGGGGAGAATCAAAGGAAACTTTTCAGTTTCTTACCTAGAAGATGTTAATTTCTTTATTCCAAATTACACGTGTAGGCATTACACATAATATATTCATATCAAGTATACATAGACCCTTCGTATAGGAAGGTTACATAGTCTTCTACTTTATTACACTTTGACTGAAATCTACTTTTTGGGCAACACCATGGCGTGAGAAATCATATTTTTAGTTTCCATCTCCTAGTCTTTTTTATATTAAAAGTGTTCTAATAATAAGGTTTTTGAAAATACTTCAAGTGGGATGAAACACATAAAACCTTAGGCAGATGATGTTAAACACATATTGTAGCGAAATGACTTAGTTGCAGTTTCTTTTCCCCTTTTATGATCTTTCTGTTGTGATGACAAGTAGTTCCCGGTGGAGTGCCAAATCTAAAGAGAATCTCAACTAAGCGCCAAGCCACCGTGAATCGAATTCACAATGGATCACAAGAGGTTCCAAGCCTATACAACTAATGTCCACAAAAGATTGCAATACGTCATGCAAAACATCAGACCTGTGATTACGAGTACTTCCCAGTGGAATGCAAATCTAAAGGAACTCTCAAGTAGGCGCCAAGCTAAAGTGCATCAAATTCACAATGATCACAAGAGGTTCCAATCCTATATACAACTAATGTCCACAAAAAATTGCAAAACCTCATGTAAAACATCAGAGTTGTAGAAATAGGGAGAGAACTAGGTTAGGGTCTTTTAAATTCATATTTTAAATTTTTTTCATAATATATTATATGGAAATAATTAAAAATGTGCATTTATATAATTATGATAGTCCACCATAGAATTAAATCTCTTAGGTATAGTTCATTAATTTAACATTTGGAAGAGAAGGAAGAGATAACTAAAAAAAAGTGTTTTTACTTAAATAAGAGTGTAGGAATATTAGTCAAATCTTTTCCTATTTTGGTTATGTGCAACAACAATACACAAATTATTAGGCAATACCACTTTCATATCCTTTTTTATGAAAAAAGACATCGTGTGCTTAACCAAATGATTTTTGAACCTCCTTATCTCTTTCCTCTAGCATCTGAGGCATAATAATTGTATTCTCTACCTTGAAGCATTAGTGTATTAAGGGATGTCAGAATAACAAAACGGTGAATTGATTTAGTGACCAAAATTGATTCAGTTTAGTTACTTCTGATAATGATGGCAATGAGCTCTCTTCTAATAAATATAGTATAGATGTGCAGGTTTTCATAGCTTAGATGATGTTGAAGTTTTTGAACTCAATGTGGAATCTGGGAATGATGGTCGTACTATGACTTTAAATGTATTGGCCTAGATGGTTCTCCTGTCAAAGGAGGACCACATTTTAGTGGAGGTGGTGGGGCTGATTTATATGGTGGTGGTTGTGGATATTGATCTTGAGGTTGGATATATGGTGATTGTGATTGTGTAAAAAGCATCATGGAGGTGATAGTTGGTATGGCGGTCTTGGTGGGAGGTATGGTCAAGGTAGAGGTGGTAGAGGAGAAAGTGGGTGTTACAAGTGTGAGTATGCTGGTCATTTTCAAGGAAATGTAGTTAAGATTGTGGATATGGTAGCATTGGTGGTGGTAAATATGGTTGAACGATGGTGGAGGTGGAGGTAAATGTGGTTGACTGTGGAATAATAGGTTGACACGGGTAGGATGGGGAGAAAAAGATAAAGATGGTGGGTACAACAAGTGCTATATGTGGAAGTACATGCAGACCACACACATATCTGTTTTGAATCGATATCCCACACTCATTAGCTCTTCAGAAAAGAACGACTCCCTAGGTTCTATATAGTAGCTTCACAATGGCTACGACAGAGGATCTACATTTCAATATTATCCCGAGAATCATAGAGATAATGAGAAGGGATTGGAGGTTTGAATTGAGACATATTTGGAGGGAAGGCATGTGAAGATTATATGGCCAAACAAAGTATATGTCTTGCTTCTGGCTTAACCATCCTACGTTACCCCGTAGAGCAACCAGATGGTGGCAAAAGAATGATAACTTAGGCGCAACGACACTTAGAGTTGTGAAGATGAGTTAGATCGTAAACCCTTAACATGTTCCAAGAAAGGAAGTATACATGTCTCTCCCTCACTTATATTCTCCACAAAAGAGGGGAACTCGGTTTGCCGCCAGAATCAGTCCCTTTGTGGACTTAAACAAGCGTTCTAAAATGGGTTAGCTAAATTTTCTTCTTTGGATGCTGGTTTGCTTCAATCCCAGGTAGCCCATTTTTACTCATCGACATGGAAACTATTCTGTTTTTTCTTTTAGTATGTATTTGTAAAATTTTAATCATCGGTAATGATATTCTACTCATCATATCAAGCCATTGATTTTGAGACTGAGGTGACGGAGGAGGAACATCGAGAGTGGAATATTCCTTTGCTATTCTCTAGAAGCTTTAGAAGAACCTGTTCTCTCTTTTCTTGATCTTCAAAGCTTGGAGCTCACCTTCTTTGAAAAAGGAGAGACAACCATTTGATGCATGACAATGGAGAAAAGTACTATATGCTTTATGTTTCTTATGCATCTACTATATCTAATAAGCTTTTTATGATGATATGTGATGCAATCTTTGACTTCTAAGGCTTGACAGGTCTTTTTGGTCAATTTCAAGTTGATTGACTCATCCTAACAATTGAGTGAGTTGGACAAAAAAGTCTTAGAAGGCTACGAGTCTATAAGTTTCGCGTCTTATTTTTATGGATGTCTACTATTTATTTAGGTGCAAAGAGCCTAAGCGGTTCAAGCTATTATATTCCGAGCCTTCTCTCCATTTCCACCGTTGATGCAATAGAAGTTCTTAATGCAAAATCTGGTGGTGAAGAGATTCCTGCTACTACAATTAGGGTACTAGTTTTGTTGGACTATGAGCTCTTGTTGTAATAACTACTGCTAGTTACTTGACTGTTGGAAGAGAAACCACTATTAGATATGTTCTTGTACAAGATCCTCTTCATCTCCATGTATAGACTTCTTTGGATCTTATCTTTTTCAGAGATAAATCAATAGGGATATACACATATTTTTATCCTCTTCTATAAAATACTTTTTAATGGGAATCTTCTATTCAAAAGGATCTTACTGAATTCAATAGAAACTTTACTTCTTCCCCACTTTTTTCTTTTTAGGCTAAATTATTGGCACAAACTTTTTATTGGGATTCAAGATTTCGAAATGCATTATCATTATTATTGAGAAGTAAAAATCAACTGGATTTTGATAGAGGTGTGAAGTGGAAATGATAGGAAAAAGCTCATATGACACGCGAGTTGTTGGTGGAATACGAGAAAGGACATGAATCACCTCTTTAATTCCTTTCATTCTCTCATGATTCCATCTCTAAATATGCCTTCTGGTATGTTCATTTGGTCAAACAAAGTACTCTTGTCTTCTACGTATAGAGATCTCTTCTTTATCTTGAGGTCATGTCTAACTCGACCTTAGGAAGAGGGTTCAAAATGCCACCCTCTAAGTCTTCTAATTTCTTTCTTTGTCTTAGGAGCTCGTAGATATCAAGGTTGTTTGCCAACTAGATAAGAGGAATCTGTTGAGATGTCAACTGCTAATGGAACATCTTTCAGATCGATCGAAGAGGTAGGTGAAAAGATTTGAGTATATCATTGTTGACTGCATATTTGATAATATCCTCTTTCAACGAGGAGGCTCTTTTCAAGAAGGCAAACTCACTCTTGCATTCAATATCTTCACACCAGTTCATTTTCTGACTTATTAAAAGACCAACCCCGACCCTAGTTAGATAAAGATGGTTAGACGCCAAGTGAAAGAGTGGTAGATTTCTTCATGATAACCAGGTGGACTCCTTCGTTCTACTCACGAAACTAAAGGAATATAACGTTGTGGATGATTTCAAAGTTGTAAAGACAACCTTTTCATATTAATGTCTGCCAAATTAGAACATCAAATTATATATGCATTTATGCATTTTCCTTTTATACGAATTTTGTGACCTTAGGAATTAGTTTTGGGGGTTTCTTTAGAAGTTGTTGCTCGCTCCGGGTGTGAGTAATAGAAAAATGATTTGAATGGGAAAGAGCATGGACGTTAGTTGTATTGCTGGGGAAGCCTCTCATCAAAAAGAAAAAAGAAAATAGGTAAAAACTGACTAAGCCTCTCAGCTTTTTTTCCTGTAAAGATCCTTTTCTTAAAGGGACTTTTTCACTGATTTCAGATCATTGAGGTTGGGATTTAGATAAGAAACTTCTCCCTCCATTCCACTGATGAAACTACTCATGCAAAGTCATTCATATAACCTTTCTTCCAGTCGATTATATTATAAGAAAGCAAAGCCAATAGGGGATAGTGGTATCGGTCTTCATATGGCCTATTATCATGTCAAAATCGGGAGTTTACGGGCTCTGTAAGGTCTCAATCAATAGGCTTACTATAGACACTCAAAATAATGGGCTTTCTTTGAATAGAAATATGCAATCTCCCTTTAGTCATCTCTTCACCACACTGAAAATCTATTGATAATTGATATTTTGGAAGAAGACCTGTTAAAGCCTAAGTTTAATTCAAAGTAAAGGCTGACCCCATGCCAATGTCAGATCAATTGTTCTTCCTAGGAGGTGAAATAGTGCACTAGGATTTCCACATATTAAGAATTGGAACTCCTCTCTTTATAGACAAGTGCCTTTACTTTCCTCGGCTTGAGCCGAGCGGGGTGGGGTTTTATATTTTGCCGCTCCCATTGACCACTGAGCCATACGAGAGAAATTGCTAAATAATGATTCAATGATTGAAGTGGCTTTGACAAGACCTCGACATTCTCGCTTCTATTATTGAGTCTCACTTGTCTTCCGAGTCATGGGCCTAAAACCAAAGATCCCATTAATATGGTAGCCTTAATGATCAAAGATATTTCTTATTATGATAAACAAAAGGGGTCGGGTGAAATTCCCAAACACATGTTTTACATTCATGCCTCAGTCTATGCAACTTTCCCCAAGGAGGGGTTTCAATAGGCTTGCATTGATTTGAAGATGCTACTATGCTAAATCGACTTAAAGATCATAGTTTTTACCTACATACCTTACATGACAGTCTCTTCTCCTTCGCAGGATAGGGAACATTCCATTCTGCCAAAACCATGCTTTAAAACTCGATCCATCTCATAAACTATCTGATCCTTGTCACCAATCAACTAATACTGATAGTTGTCCTCCTACGGACCTTTGTCATTCCTCCATTTCCATAATAAGAAGAAAAAGCTGAATTTTCCTGAATTTGAACTATGATAAGGAAACTCAATCGTTAGAAAGACAAGTATTGAATTGTTTTTTGTGTTACATATCCCTTTTTTCTTTGTCTATTGATTGAGTTCACCTTTTTTTGTTTGCCTTTTCTAATATGTGAGATGTGGGATGAAGCTTCGAGCAGCAGATAAAATTCACACGCCGACGGAACTTCACTCTGTTTTAGGAGCGCTGCGTACGTACCTTCTCTTTTCAGCAAAAAAAGAATCTAGTCCCACATAGTTCACAATTAATAAGTTAAATAGATCGTGTTTAAATATTAAATAGAATCTTTAGGAGGTATGTGATATGGGCAACAAAAGAGGGATAGAGTGTAGATCACATTCAGATACGGAGGCATAGATAATACTTCCCAGTCACGCTCACTGATAGAGAGAGTGATATTATGAAAGCAATCTACGTACACATTTTCAAACGGAAAGCGAGATCTTGCAACCACACCCGAAGAAGCATGCGACAAAGCTCTTTTCCATTCTCGTTGAAGTATGCAGTGAGGAATCAAAGGGATGAGATCCGATTTTATTCTTTGATTAAATCAAATTCTTACTTTCACTAGTTTACCCAATGTAAATCACTGTCACGTTGAACGAGAGTGTGAGAATCCCACCATCACGTGCAACGATTGTGTGTGAATCCCATTATTCGTTCTTCTCGTATGTGGCATTGTACTAGAAATGAATACTTGTATAAAGGGTAGTACCTAGTTGTGGATTTGTGGTATAATTCTTTTTTACAAGAGGTCTGCGCCGGCCCAACTTCTTTCCGATGTAATTGAAAAGCCACGAGGCATGGAACAAAGTTTAATTCATCGTGACAAGAGTTCACCAAGTCTAATAAAAGGTTCGTCATCCAAAGAGAAGCGGTAAATAAGGTTAGCCACCTAAGTCCCACTTTTACGTTAAAGATCATGTGGTCTGTGAATAAAATGTCCTCCACATGGTATTAGTAGTAGTAGGAACATTATGTAAGTCATTCATCCGTGCAAACGAGAAGGGGGGATTCACATGATCATTCTGAATTTGCTGATCAAAAAGAGAGAAAAGCAGAGGTTTTTTCTTTTGATAAAGAAGAAGCTCTTTTTTGGCCTCTTTGCTAGTAGTTAATATTTAATCTTAATCTGACTTGGGAAAGAATCTTCAAATATTTCAGAGGCAAAGGAGCGATCGACGCTCACTCACAAGTGTTGGGAAGAGGTGAGCGCAAGGACATGTTAATTCAGAAAGGGTAAGAGGAGCTAAAACAAGTTCCAAAGATTTCCTCCAAAAAATATGGTTTATAAAAAGCCTTTCGGATTAGTAAGGAAGATGATAGTGAAAGTGAGAATAAAGGAAATTCGTTTATGGCGGCTTACCTTCGTACATTCAAGAAAAGTTTTGAATCCTTGGAATTTATCAATGCACCGGTGTCCCAATCTGATATGTTTACATTCCTTCTTTCCACCCTACCTTTGGATTATGAAAGCTTTTTCACTAGAGAGAAAGTTCAACAAGAAAAACAAACTATGGCTTAGATTCATACAATATGATAAGTGCGCTTGTCAAAATATGTTCTTACAGGGCTTGAAGTAGTGCACACAAAGTAAGATAGAGAAAAGGGGTGGGGGTCCTGTCATGTCGGTCTACTAAGGCCTTATCTTCTAATTTATAAGCCACAACCTACTTCGGTGTTTCCAATTTTCCATACAGGAACTTCTTCCATCGTCTTTGGTTGTTGCAGCTAAACTAATGGAGGGAGGAGGAGGAGGATAAGGGTGGTAAACATCAAACGGATTAGAGTTTTCAAAAAACTAGAAGAAGTTCAATTCCTCTTCGATTTAGTTATGGAAAAAGATAGACATAAGAGAATAAATTCAAAGTTAATACTGTTTTTGCTTAGGTCATCAGGTAAATTTTAGTAGTTATAAGCTAAAAGTAATAAATAAATTAGCTTATTACTATTGGAAAAGTCCATTTATTTTGTGAGAATATTTCCTTCTCATATTATCTATCTATGATAAAAGCAGAAGCAAGGCCTCCTCTTTTTTCAAGGAAAGTCTCAGTGTGTAAAGATTCCTCAAACAAGAAAAAACCTTGTGTTGTAGTGAACTAGGTCAGTAAAAATAGGCCGTAGGCATAGGAGGCCCCTTTCCCAATCAATGTCTTTCCCCCTTAATCTCCATCCAAGTGTGGAGTAAGGATGAAATGAAATGAAGGAGTGGAGTAGTAAAGAAACTATGATTAAGTATGTCAACAATATATTTCAAAACATGCTTCAAAACAATAAGATGAATGCCAAGGTCGTACATGATGCACTTAAATTCTTCTTTGTTATAGCTCTGAAAAAGGTCAAAGCAACCCATGAAATTAAGAAAGAAGCAAAGAAATAACTCCAATGCAATTGATTTACCTCGTAAGGATTTGCTCTCTCCCAGCAAGCATTAAGATTTATGAGTCCTAAAGCGGGACATATTTAGGACTTTATTTTAATGAAAATAGTGTCCTAAATTGCTCATTCTATCTCAATTTTTGATGAAAACTCTTAATTTTAAGATATTTGATGTTTTGGCATAAAATGGAAACATAGGCACAAAACATAAATAAAAAGGATGAAAAGATCTGAAGTTGAAGCTTGAGTATCACCAAGTATTTTGCAATGAGCCTAAAAAAATGCATTTCACCCTTTGTTCCAATATGTGAATCTCTGAATGAATTTGATTCAAAAGGCAATGAAAAGGACCATTCGGCGCTTCGACGAATACTTTTGCTAAGCAGAATTATTCGGCCCAATTATCCAGAATGCGTACACGCTGAAGGCAAAAAAAATTGCAATGAACTAGAGGAAGGGAAAATCTCCAAACTTCTTGGCGATTCACCAATAAATTCGCCAAACAGATTCACCGGCACCAAATCGGAAAACTATAAGTACTAGCCTTAGTTATTATTTTTCCAAGTTTGAATATTATTATCAATTTTCAATTTTACAACCTAGGTGTTTGGTATTTTTTGTCATGTTTGGAGAGGTTTTTGTGGGAAATTTGAAAAAAGATGTTCTTCCTCCTCAAATCGAAAATGAGTCTTGTCCATTATTCTTCTTTTCTCATATTAAGGTTTAATTTCTCATACCCATTCGGTTTATCATTTTATGTTTATTTTATTATTGTTTGATGTGTGGCTAAAACCCTTTTTTCTTTTGGGTGTGATTTAGCAAGTATGTGCTGATATAATTGTTGGGTCTTGCTTGTTGATAAGATTATATGCATTTTAATGGTGATTTAACCTGCTGGTTGTGGTTTAATTTACTGGGTTGTAGTTTATAATACAAAACCCCATGCATATTTGTCTTGCTCGCGAGAGAGATCGCGAAACATAGATTAATAGACTAATGTCCTAAGGAATGAGGAGACATGAGGCTCATCCCAAGAGGGTGAGACCTAGTCGCATATCAAAGAACTTTTAATTGAAAGAGAGATTTTGGATAAAGCATAGGCTGGTTTTCATTAGACGGCTGGGTGTCCGGGAGGATACCATTTGATATGTGGTCAGTTGCCCGAGGGGGAATTTACTTTCACCTAAATCTTAGCCTAGTTACCATTATCTTTCAAATTTTCCTTTCGAAATCATTTATCCATTCAGTTACGTCAACATGTATTGTGGTAACACCCCAAGAACGTCTCCCCATCCTTGATTCCCTTTGCTATTTTTTTGTCTTTACCACTAGTAACAAGCCCCCATTATCGATATTTAACAATTTTGTTTCACCCATTGAATTTACCTTGTTATAATTTGATAATTTCTTAAATCACTAATAACTAGAACAAATTTCTGTTAGCATTTATGTTAATGCTGATATGGTCCGTATAGATGGGTAGTTAACATTATCCCATTGGTTAGTTAACTACCTTCCTATTAGTGGATTAATGGGTCCATGATGAAATATTAAATACTTTTCATAATTACACACAAGAATTTTGAATGAGAGTTTAATAGTTTTGTCATAAAGATAGAATATCATGCTACTAAATTGATAATTTTATCATAAATATAAATCTATTTGAATTAAAATTTCATCCCATAGCAATTTTTATGTCAGTAGATTCAACTTTATATTACTTGCCTCAAATTTATGTTAAGTATATATGTATATTCTTGGCGGTTATGCAACATGCAAATTTTTCTGATATTTGTGATATTTTCGAACTTAATGGTGGGAACTACAAGATTTGGAAGGAGAGAATTCTGCTTCACTTAGGGTGTATGGATATTGATTATGCTATAAGGAAAGACGATCCACCTATTAATAAAATCAGCAATCAAGATGAGACTTTTCTTCATGAACAATGGGAACTCTCTAAACGTTTGAGTGTTATGTTCATTAAGACCAAAATCTCTGCTGGTATTCATAGTTTTGTCGAACACCATAATGAACTCAAGGCAATACTGAAGGCTATTGATGAATAGTTTGAGACTTCATAAGGCACTTGCCATCACCTTAATTATGATATTACCATCAATGAGGCTCACTAGTGTGAGAAATCTGCGTGAGCACATTATGAAAATGCGAGACTTAGAGGCTCAACTAAAGATTCTGGAATTTGAAATGTCTAAAACATTTCTTGTGCACTATATCCTGAATACTCTACCTACACAATATGCTCCCTTTAAAATCTCTTAAAACACACATAATGATAAATGGTCTATCATTGAACTCATGGCCATGTGTGTTCAAGAGGAAGGTCGACTACTGATGGAAACAGGAGAAAGTACATTCATGACTACTCAAGGAAAGAAGACCAATCAAGACAACAAGAGGTCTAAAGGAAAGGCACCACTTGAAACTAACATTACAAAAAGGAATCATAGTGTCGCTTCTGTGGAAATAAGGGGCACATAAGGCAGGATTATGTCAAGTTTCAACAATGGCTTGTTAAGAAAGGTACTTCTATCTCTCTTGTTTGTTATGAAGAAAATACTATTGATGTTAATCATAACTTGTGGTGGATTGATTCTTCTTCTAAAATCCATATTACAAATTCCTTGGAGGATTTAAGAAACCTGCGGAAGCCAGTGGAAGCTGAGCGAAGCATCTATTCTGGAAACAAGATGCAGTCACATGTAGAAGCTATTGGGACATGCAATTTAGTTCTTAGTAGTGGTTTTATTTTATTGTTGGAAAAGACTTTTTATGTTCCTAATTTTTCTAGGAATTTAATTTCAGTAACAAGACTTGTACCTTTGGGATATTCCTTCTTTCTAGAAGGGGATTCCAAACTATTTCATAAATCTAAACTTATTGGTTATGGTACAATGTCTGTTATTATTTTCTCTCTTAATTTACAAAATGATTTCAATCATACTATTATGCATGTACAAATTGGCACTAAAAGATGTGTTATAAATGAAGATTCCTCTATCTTATGGAATCGGAGATTGGGACATATCTCCATCGATAGAATTAAGAGATTAGTAAATAATAAAGTACTCAGTACTTTAAATTTCACTGATTTTGGTACTTGTACGGATTGCATTAAAGGAAAGCAGACCAACAAGTCAAAGAAAGGTGCCAATAGGAGTTCAACCATATTAGAAATCATACATTCAGATATATGTTGTCGAGATATGGACGCATATTGTCAGAAATACTTTATCACCTTTATAGATGATTACTCACGATATATGTATCTCTACATGCTTCATAATAAGAGCGAAGAATTAGAAGCCTTTAAAGTTTTCAAGGCTGAAGTAGAGAAACAGTGCGAAAAACAAATTAAGATTGTGAGAACTGATAGAGGTGGTGAATATTATGGTAGATATATAGAAGATGGAAAAGCACTAGGTCCATTTGCGAAGTTTCTTCAACAAAATGGGATTGTTGCCCAATATACTATGCCTGGTTCTACGAATCAGAATGGTGTAGCAGCAAGAAGAAAACCGAACATTATTGACATGGTGCGTAGTATGTTAAGTAGCTCTAATCTACCTAAGCCCTTGTGGATTGAATCTCTTAAGATAGTAGCGTATATATTAAACAAAATTTCAACCAAGCCTGTTCCAAAGAAGCTTTTTGAGTTATTCAAAGGTTGAAAACCTAGTTTGACATATATCCGTGTATAGGGATGCCCGTCTGAAGTTAGAGTTTACAACCTACAAGAAAAGAAACTGGATCCTAGGACAATTAGTAGATATTTCATTGGATATGGCGAAAGGTCTAAAGGATAAAGATTCTACGGTCCATCTAACAGTACTAGGATTGTGGAATCAAGAAATGCAAAATTTCTTGAAAATGACTTAATTAGTGGGAGTGATCAATTTCCGAATACAATTTCTATAAGAGATCAACCTTCCACTTCAAGTCAAAAATTTATTGTTGTACATAATACCCCTCAAGTTCAATTGGGTGTTGAGAAACCAATCAATGAGATTCCACAAGCTGCTGAAAACATGCATATAGATCAAGTTGTTCAAGTAATTCCTGTAATTATTGAACAACCAGTTGAACAACATAATCCACAGGAAAATGTTGGTGCAACATTGAGAAGATCTACTAGATAAAGAAAATCAACAATTCCTAGTGACTTTTTGTATATTTGCAAGAATCTGACATTGGAGTTAAAAATGATCCTGAGTCTTTTTCACAAGCCATGAATTCTAACGAGTCTGAATTGTGGTACAATGCCATGAAATAAGAGATGAATTCTATGAAAACTAACGAGGTCTGGGATCTTGTCGATTTGCCTAGTGTTGTTAAAACCATTCAATGTAAATGGGTTTTCAAGACTAAAAAGGACTTATCAGGAAACATAGAAAGATATAAAGCAAGACTCGTTGCTAAAGGATTAACTCAAAAGGAAGGAATTGATTACATAGAGAAATTTCCTCCTGTGTCTAAAATGGATTTCTTGTGAATAATATTGGCATAAGTAGCACACTTTGACTTAGAATTGCAACAGATTGATGTGAAAACCGCATTTCTCAATGGTGATCTGGATATTTTAGGTTCCATACCAAATGCTCACTTCCACTTCCACTATGGAGGCTAAATTAGTTTCTTGTTTCGAGGCTACCTCACATAGTGTATGGTTAAAGAGTTCTATTTCTGGACTTAGAATTGTCGACTCTATATCTAAGCCATTAAGGTTATATTGTGACAATTCAGCTACTATTTTTATGTCTGAAAATAATGGAAGTGGTAGTCAACGCAAGCATATCGGTATCAAATATCTAGCCATAAGATAACATGTTAAAGACAAGAAAGTGGTCATTGAACACGTTAGCACTAAAGTAATGTTAGATGATTTTTTAGCTAAAGACATGCCACCACAATAATTTATGGATCACGTAGTCACAATGGGACACCACTATGTAAAATTTCATTGTAACAATGAATGTTTACAAAACTCTATTTTATATGATATTTCTCGTTAACTATGTGCACATTCAGTTTTATTTTTAGAAATATCACTTAAGTATGGACCTTGAATAAATATTGAGTTTAGTCATTTAATTATATGGGTTAAAGTTCAGAGATATAGGGCATTGTGATACATGGAAGATACCACTCACTGCAAGAGAAACTATCACCATGATTCGTGTATTATATTTCATTAATGGGATTAGAATATACGGACCAAGTGGGGGAATATTAGCATTTTTGTTAATGATGATATGGTTCGTATTAGATGGGTCCATTATCCCACTTCATGGACCAATTATTCCACTAATAGGAAGGTAATTAACTACCCAATGGGATAATGATTAACTACCCATTATCCCACTAATGGGAAAGTGGTCAATTACCCATTATCCCACTACATGAATCCACTATCCTACTAAGTGGTTGGTAACTTCCCATGACCTCTTAACCGTTCTTGATGGAAGCATGATTATAAACATGTCATTTGGTTCAAAGGTCCCTAAGCACATTACTTCTAAAAACTCCATATCATCTAAGAGTGAGGTTTTGAGTGCTTAGAATAACTTTGAAGAAAAGAAGAATTGTAGACTCCGACTATATCGCTAACAATGGCTGGAGGTATGTCGATCACTCTATATTTCCGTTGCGTCATTACTCTGTAAGCTCCAACAAATTCTAGTTTATCTACCATTTTCACTATTGCTCTGTTGGAACACGACCGCAACCCTTGGTTGGGTTACTATACTCGCTTCAATTTGTGGACGCATAGATTGTAGGCTAGTATGGTTGATAACGATCAAATAAGAAGCTTCCAAGATCCTCTATTCAGTGGCTTTAAGATCAAACATATAAGACGCATGAACAAGAAGTGTACAACTAATTTAAGTTCCGGTCTAGTAACTACGGTTATTGATTCAATTACTTGTCCTTTATCGTCAGTTAGTAAACCCTCAAGGTTGACATTCTTCTTTTGGTTACCATGCTTCTATCCAATGGTGATTAGTTACCAATGAAGACATTAATCGTCCAATGGAATCTGTACAATTTCTCATTCTTTACTATTGGCAGACATATAACTGCCATCTGCAATCATACTTAATTCGGCACAAAGGATCAATGTGTCACGTTCCTAACCCTAGGATTATCCATTAGAATTCATTACTATATATATAATTACCAGTATCTCCATTTTCTCTACTACGATATAAGCTGAATTTCTCGAAGTTGAGAGAAGAGTATAAGTAAAATATCAGAGATTGCATTCTCTTCTAGGGTCACTCTGTTCATTTGTTCAATGTCTTGGAATAAAGGAGAGGATAACAGAGAGGAAAATTGATATTGACTCATTTCATGGTACTATGATCTCTCCCTATACAGTGCTCTTCAAGCTCAATATTTGTATAAGTATCAATCTCTTTCCTTTCCTGTGTGTGAGTGGAATTTTTATTAATCGATGAGACTAGTAAAGATTCTACAATAGGTATAACCCTTGTCTCTTTTATTTTTTAAATGCTCGAGGGACCTCTTTCAATGTCAATGCTTCGGTTACTTCTAGGCACAACATAACGAGAAGTCATTCTGCTTGTGCTAAAGTTCAAATTCGTAGTGATCTCTGCTGATGTATATAGTGTATCAAGTTAGGTAACTTTATCATTTCCATCAATGGAATAAATAAATCTCGGTATGTCACGAATTTATGTTGTCCACGACTCTATCCGAGTTAGTTTAGCTATTAAATAAATAATAAAAAGTAAACTAATACAATCATCAACTGACAATATTACAAGTCATATGATTTATTGTTCATCTAAAATACTTATATAGTAAGAAATAGTAAATTATATTAAAAGGAAATGTTTATATGGTGATAATTGTTTTGAAGCAAACCTCTTACAATCTAAATCGCTTAAGTAGCATTCATAAATAAAGTCATTATTATATCTTGAACATCAAAAAAGTAAATCGTGACAATCCTTTGACTCGTAGAAGTTTAATAATTTTAGAAATACATATTCATAAGCATTTATCCGATTAGAAGAGAAATAGTTAACCATAAACAAATGAATTTACACTATATAATGTTAACTTCATATATTGGAACGTTACATACTATAATATATATTAATCTACAAAAATAATATTATATCATCAAAAATTATTTTTTTAAGTAGCCGAGGTTATGCAAGATATCCTCTTTGGGTAGAACAAGTAACTTCATCAGAGTAGTGGTACCTCATATTAAACTAAACTTCAAACTCACTCAATGACAATAAATCACACAAAAAATTTTAAAATGCAAGAAGAAGAAGAGTAAAAGATTAAAGAAAATTGTGGTTGAAAAAATAGAGGAAGAGCCATTATTTATATTCAACAAAGGGTAGTCCGAATAAGTGTTTTTTGTGTCTTATCTGAAAAGACATGACCTTTAGGAGAACTCACGACCCATTTGATAAGTCATAGCTTATTAAAAAAGCTTCAACTCTTTGGAAAAGTCAGAACTCATAGAAAAATCACAAACCTTAAAAAAAAGTCACAACTCATCAAAATAGTCACAACCGTTCAACAGAACATATTATATTGAAATAGGTATAGATGGGTGTTTTAAGGAAGAGATACTATAGTTAATTTGTCATGCAAGTTAGAAGATCATGCTTTTAGGGTAACAAGATTTAGTGCACGTGTAGGTTAAGTCTTCAGATCCCTATGTATGAGATATTTTATCTTGTATGGTTATTTTAGGTTCCAACATATTAATATTTATTGAATATTTCACTACCTCATACTAAGTGAATTTAAAATTTATTTGCCTTCTTACTTATTAAGAATGTAGTAACGAACTTCATGTTCTTAAATTGTAATTATTTAATTGGTTGGCAAGTAATTGTGCACAAGTGAATAGTTTGTACTAAGAAGCCTTAAGGAATCATTAAAAAGTATGACCCATTCTACCCATGTTGGCTATATTGTTTATTGGGGTTGTAAGTTAATGTGAACTCTCCCGCATATCGGTGATCAATAGTACCCCCACAATACACTAACTCATATGTTTAAAGCATAACTTTTTATGTGGTTTAACATAATTACTCAAAAATTTGTCTCTTAAATGAGATGGTACTCAAAATTCTCAAAACTCTTTTGGAAATCTCAGTATCCTCTCACCTAAAATGTGAGAACATTTACTCTTGGGAATACTTTGTTCCCATATATAATTTTAAAGAAAACAAACTCAACACTGGTATTTCTCAAAAGCATTAAAAGTATATTCTAATATGATCATTGATGACACGGGAAGTCATACCACATAAATATATATGCTATATATAGATATGATAATGCTCATACATTGATGACATACTCGGTTGTCATACTAGTCATGTTTTAAAAAACTCATTTCTCAAAATTTATCTTTACATTCTGAAAACTCAGTTTAAGAACATAACGTTGGCTTTAAAAACATTTAAAAATTTATAACTCAAATAATAGTATTCATATGGAATTATGAACATGAATGACTCAAATTAGGGATATTAATAACAATAAAGAACTTCAGTATTCAAAACTCAAGACTAATGATACTAGTAATATCTGGAGTGCTGAACTCATAGGGTTCATGCAGAATTATGGGAAGGAAGTACTAAACTCGAGGACCTTTATGGGTAACGTTTAGTAGCCTCATTATTAGGAATATAAACTGAAAATGATTAGGAACTCAATATTCGAGACTTAGAAATTAAAGATACTACTCCTCTTAAAGTTACTCAACTAATGGAGTTCATGCGGAATATATAAGCATGAATGACTCGACTAAAGGGTCTAAATAGAAATATGGAACTCATGTATATGACTATTCTCATTTACATACTTACTTCCTCAAAACTAAGTTTAAAACTCAAGTGTTGGCTTTGAAAAACTTATCAACATTTGTTACTCAAAATATGGTAAATGCCGAATTAGAGAAATAAACAAATTGACTCAAGGATCTCAATAAATATATAAAATTTCAATAATTAGGAACAGAATTTGTTTAAAAATAATGAACTCAAAACTCAAATCAACTTATATCACGAATACTCAAATCAAGGGGTAGAATCATAAATTTCTCTTTTATTGGTTTGAAAGAAGATGCAGGGCGTGAGGACGAACTAGTCCAACACTACGATAGTCTTGCAAACCTGGAAGAACAAGTTCTTGAATAATCATGAAAAAAATCATGATTGGTATGTGGGGCAAATAAACTCAATACTGTGGAAGTTTAAATACCTCAAAGAACTAGGTTCTTGGCGAAATCTTGAATTTCTTGGACGAACGCTTGATATTTATGTATAAAATCCTAAACCCTTTTGGGTATGAGTTGAACATATTCTAATCAACTTACACCATTAATTGGGTGTAATTTGCGTGTAGAACGAGTGGGGTAAGTAAAAGACTAATATACCCCTCTTATTTTTGGGTAAACTTCATTAAATGGACATGCTAACTTGAAAATGGCATATCTCCCTCATATGTGCTTAAAAATTAGCAAACTTGGTGATGCTGGAAACATAATTCAAATATCTTTCATTGATATCTTATGGGCCACATAATCCATCCTTTGCTAAAAGTTTGGTCATTTGAAGTTGACCCAACACTTAATAGGAACTTAGAAATGACTTGAATAAAGTCTCTTTAATTCTTCTTTGAACTCAAGGTGCTACATCTAGTGACCTTAACAATCAAGAAAATTTTAATTCGTTGGTAAAAACTTACTCGCCGCGAAGGATGGTTCAAGTCCTATTTCGGAATGGTTTAATTAAGATCATTAACTGAAAAAAAGTGGCTTGGTCGTTAATTATTTATATATTATTGACTCTTAAGGTATATAACCAAAAAAGAGTTATAAAATATATTGGAAGAAAAAGAGTTTGGTGTTCCCTTTTGTATAATTTATAGGAATCACATTTTGTATGACCTAATTTGCATCTTATCCTACTCATTTTTCTTTTTCAAAATATTTTTAAATATCAATCATCCGGGTACATAACTTTCATCCAGATATAATAAATAAGGTACATTAGAAAACTTATTTGTTGATCTTAATTTGCAATGTAACGTAAAATCAATTTTTTTACCCACAAATCATACTAAACTGATTGGTATAAATATATTCCAATCTGTAGGAGATCACAAAAATCAAATTTTAAATTTTTGTCTTCTCAATCAATTTGAAATTGTGAATGTTCCAATTACTCGATCAAAGTATTTGATACAAGATGAATATCTTGATTTATTGAGACATTCAGGAATCTGGGTAAACTAGGTAAGTTATAAATCTTATAAATATGATGAAATTGTTGTTGGACAGATGAAGTTGTTGTTGGACAAATGATTTCTTTTGTGAATATCAAATATGCAATAGCATATTAGTTAGAAATGAATGAAATCAGAAAAAACATGGAAATCAAATACATCATAAAAGGTAGCTCATATCTGTAATGACAAAATAAAAAATAGAGCACAACTTCAATTTTAAACCAAAATAATATGATTAAAAAGAAAATGGGATATTGTTCTGTATTGTGAATTGTTATTTTTCAATTTTTGATACATATAATTGTGCTTCATATTTATTTCTAAATATATTCCATTAGTTTGTTATTTCTAAATTATTATATAGTGTTTTAAAGTATCATGGTTATAGTTTTTTTTTTGTCATTTGATGTTAATAAGTAAGTCATGACACATTATTAGTAAACAACACCTGGATATTGTAATTTTGAATATATGGATTATGATGTGCTCATCTTTTTGTATCTTACTGCGATTTGTATAAAAAATGTATCATCATAATAGATTGTACATGATACATGTAATGTTACACCTTAGAAAATTTTTGAGATAATATTGGAGGCATTTTTCACTGTGAGTAAGATTTTACATAGGAATATAAATTTTTCTTAAGAGTTAAGGCCACTAAAGGTAACACTAGGAATTTAAATTTTTGAAAGTCCTTTTATGCTTTTTGTCAACATCAGACGACCATAATTGTTAGCACAAGATGAATTAGGAGACCTAGAAGATATCAAACAAAATAGCTCTGAGTCCTATTTCCAACGCCATCGAGTTGCTAAATTTTGGGTTCCGATGAGGGAGATATTCCTATTTGAGTTAAGCCTGTCCAGTTAAGGAAAGTTACTCGAATTAGTGAGGGGTATTTTGGTCTTATCCTTAACCTTTAGCCTAGCTCGTTTTTGTTAAGATTTTAGGGTCTAAATTATTGGAATCAATTTTAGTTATTCCTAAACACACATACGGTTCGGAGAGGAATTCAAGAGGAGGAAAAGAGGAGAAATGGAAGAACAAACCATGTTTTTTGCAAATCGAGAATATGTTTCACAAAATTAAGGTATGCAATATTTCATACTGTTGGATTCGTCACTTACACTCCAATAATGATTAACATATTCGAATTTAATCCATAAGATTTGGAGTGTTGAGTTCTTGATTAATTCTTGATGATTGTTCTTGAAATGTTTCTTCCATTCGTGAAACTATGATTGTTTGCATGAGTTCATGAGGAGACGAAATTGTTTATGAGTTTTATTTTTCTTGAGTGGTATTGAGTATATTTTCATGTAAATAAGTGTGTTAAACGAATCTGAGAGGTCCGAGAAGAAAGCGTTCAATTCTAGGCAACTAAGGGTAACAAAATGAGACAAGAAAACTCGTTGATTTTCTGGGAAGAGGCTTAGGGCGCCGCAAACTCAGTGCACTCTAGGTAGTGTTTTGTAGGTTAGGGTCTGGGCCCATCCACCACTCAGTGCACCAGGATCACTAGGTCCCGCACCCTTCCGTTCTTTCCATTTTAGTCCCCTCGAATCGTACCCATGTTTTATACTTGATATCCACAATTAAATCTTCATTTATCCTTGAGAGATAAGAATTAAAGTTATAACTCTTGAATTCATAATTTAAATTAAGATAGATTTAAGTGTAAAGTTTGACAAAGTCCCTTTGAGTATTTTCGAGGAGTCTTCTAAAATTACTTATAAATTGTTTCAAGACTCGAGTAAGTTAGTATGAGATTTATTCCTGACTCTAAATAATAATTTCAATCCTTGAGTCGAGTTATTCATGCTCATACTTCTGTATGAACTCCATATAAATTGAGTATCTTTGAGATGAGTAGTATCTTCGAGTTCTAAGTTGTTCTGTATGAAGTTCCTAATTCTTTTATAAACTATATTTCATAATTATGGATTGCCATATGTTATACATAGAGATCCTTGAGTTTAGTCAGTCATGGTAATAATTACGCATGAATCCTATGAGTTGACCATTCATAAAATGTAAAATATCATTGAGTCTTTGAGTTCTGGAACTATTGTGTTTCAAGTATTGAGTTTTATATAAAGTTATTGGAAACCTAGACTTGTGTTGTTCACGACCATGATTCTTCATGAACCCGATTATGAGAAGTCTCTTATAATTTCTTATAATTTATTTAAAGACTTGAGTAAATGAGTATGAGAATGAGGCGAGTCGAGATTGGTTTTTTTAAAAATGAATATGTGGGAACTAATTATTCCCAAGAGTAAATTCTTTTACATTTAAAGTGAGGGTACACATTAATTTCCTAATGAGTTCATAAGGAGTTCGAGTACTATCTTGTTGAAGATAAATCTTTTGAGTAATGATCTCAATGTTTGAAAACATATGAGTTAAGTTATATTTTGGGAGTAGTTTGAGCACTGATATAGCGACGAGTTCAGCTAACTTCAATTCCTCAAGAACAATATTGCCAATGTGCGTAGAAACAGTCATACTTTTTAGATTATTCCTTATTGATTTTAAACATAGATTAATGGATCCACTAGTTAAGGAATTATATACCCCAGAAAGGTATATGTCAGTTCTAGCAACGTGGGCAAGTAGCTCATAGTGATGGATGTCAATTAGATACTCTCTCAAATAAGAGTTATTATTATAATTTTCATACAATTGAGTTATTACTGTATTTTTGCATACAACAAAGTTATTATCTATTGTTGTAAAAAAATTCCAAATATTGCATGTGTTATTGTTACTTTCATTTTGAGTTGATTATCTTGACTTTGGTCTACGTATCTTGTGTTTGCGCTGAGTATCTTGAGTTTAAGTTGAGTATCTTCATTTTTAGTTGAGTATCTTACCTTTTGGTTGAGTATCTGATCCTTAAGGTCATTATCCTACCCTTCGAGGGGTGTTCATATTCAGAAGAGGTAGGTATGTTTCTTTTCTATCAGCTGAGACTTATGTTTTTTGTTTAGAATTTTCCTTACATGCCGTACATTCCATATGTAAGTACATATGGTATGCATCTTTTATGATGCAAATACATGTATTTACGATCATCAATAGGAATTTCGTTGAGGTCATGTGATATTCAAGCTTTGGTGAGCCTTCTGACATTCTAGAGGACATCACCTTTATCTTAAAGTTAGTAGTTTTGAGATATCGTGGGCCTTGTCCTGACATCCTACTGTATTAGTAGAGGGTTCATAGACAAACAATGTTGATGCATTTTCAGCATTTAATTTCGTTTGAGTATTGTACAGACTTTTTAAAAGACTGAGTGAGTATTTGAATTCAATGATATTTAATTCAGTCTTAAGCTTTTGTACTATTGAGATAGTCTTTCCCTTATAGTCAACTAGGATGAGGGTTCGCTTGGGGACCAGTAATGATTTTTGAATGTCGTCAACGTCCAAGTTGTAAAATCAGATCGTGACAAACTTGGTATCTGAGCCAGAGTTCAAGTTTCCTAGGGTTTCTATGAAGCCGTGTCGGTAGGATCATATTTATGGTTGTGAGGACCACACTTCTATAAATTCGGGACTACATACATTTAGGAAAATGTCCCTTCTTTCATACTCTTTATTGTGCAATATAGTTATGTCATAGAGACTTATTCCAACTCATGGGTTCTTATATCCATTTGATTATCCCTCATAATAGAGGTGATTGAGAAGAAAAAATGTTCTTTATTGATGAATTCATCTTAGCAAAATCTTGAGAACGTCATGAGTCTCCAAGTGCTTGAGAGAAGTCCATGAGTGATTTAAGTGTTAAGTTTCAAAGGAATTTGCTCCTGCTCCTATGAATCGTGCGCTCAAGCTAATAACAAGATGTACTCACTTGTCTATAAACCTTGTTCCTATTGAGATCCTTATCAGGAAGTGTGTTTTCGAAATTGGGTAGTATTTTCACCCAAAAGGGTAGCATGACTTACAAGATTATGAGCAATAGTAGTGAAAGTGCCCATAGTTAGAGGAAAACATGCAGAAGTATAGTAAGAAAGGGGGGAGTAAAGGGGCAGATTATGGTATGGCAATCATCTACCCAGTCAGTTTTAAGTGATGAGTTCTCGTATGAGTAGAAAAAGGAATTATAATATTCTAGAGATTTCCTGATATAAGTAAGAGGAGTAGATACTATGAGGTGATATGAAAGATCCCATACTTTTTCTCTATTCTTGCATAATATATGTATCATCGCATAGCACTGTTATATGAGGTGTATATGACTTTGTATCGTACATAGGATATTAAGTTTGAAAATAGGTCTCAATATCAAGTAAATAAACTAAACTTTTAGGTCAAAGGGACCCTCAAAAAAAATCCATGATTAAAGAAATGGCTTAGGTAGAACTTCGTCCGTTTGAAATGTTTAAATTGTCCCATACCTTGTGGATAAGCGATTGATTGTACAACATGGTACGAATAGTGTGTTATGAGGCTTGATAGTAGCACAATTCATATGTTATGTTTTTAAGTCAAGAAAATTAGTGAAACTAAGGTCAGCAAAAGTTATCGAAGTTTCACTAGTAATATTTTTTAACTTTGGTAACTATCAAGGATTTTTTCTATATATATTTAAAAAGTTAGAAGGCCTATTACCCATTAAATATATGTCCTACAAGTCTAGTTTGCAACACACAAAACCCTGAATCAAACATACATCAGAGTAAAGAGTTATGAGGGTTTTATTGCGTATGTCGAATCGGGATCCAGGCCGGGTCAAAAATATGGTATGTCGGCTTACAATTTACACAACGTTTAACGCCATGAAAAAATTTCAAATGAATTCCTAAAAAGAAAAATTCCTTAAATGAGGGTTCTTATGGAGTTCTTGCGTAATAAAGGTTAGTTTTTGAGGATTTCTAGCATTAAAGGTTACCCCCGTGCCTAGAAACATTTATAGGTCAATTATGAACTATTTATAGGTGCATACAAGTGGTGTATATATATTTTTTGTGAAGATTACGACGTTGAGAACAACTTTCGTCGATAAACTACTACTATTCGAGCGCTCATTTTAGCACAACTCCCGGGAAATCCCTAAAATGCAGAATGTGATATTTCGCTATTCTGTTGCTAGAAAGACCTTCAATGAAAGGAATTATGATCTCAGCGGAATTATTTTCACGATTCTATTATTTTGATATTTCACTCGTTCTGATAAATAGTGTATTCTACATTATATGTCATTTTATCGGTTTCTTTAATTATATGTCCGCATGTATGAATTCTTATTCCTCTTTGGGTGATGTGACTTAGAATATCATGTGAGACACTCATTACTTGTGACCAGACCTCTTTTCCCACTTAAGTTATTATGAAAAAACTTTAGAGTAACTCACGATCTTAAAAACTCCCTAATATAACTTAAAAATTTAAACTATTAGAATACTATTTTTTAAAATATTACTTTTATAAATTATCTAGGAACCAAGTAAATCACCTTCAACTTTTCAAGCTTATTTGGAAGAAAATATGAGCTTCCATGAGATGGTTACATGTTATACGAAAGTGATTATAAGGTTATGAGGACAAGATTACAAACGGTCCAAGATTGGTAACATGAAAACAATAACTTATAGGTGTGATAAGTCCATGACATGACATGCTATGCATTCAACTCCCGATATATAATTGGGAGGTATGGGGCCTATTGCGTTTATTTATACGTATGAAACATAGATGACCACAAATTCGCAAATATGATGTTTGTTCGCTACCGGAAGGCACCATCATTTCTAGCATTTGGTTGGGTATGTCATACATATATATTTATGAGGACAAGATTACAAACGGTCCAAGATTGGTAACATGAAAACAATAACTTATAGGTGTTATAAGTCCATGATATGACATGCTATGTAGTCAACTCCCGATATATAATTGAGAGGTATGGGGCCTATTGTGTATATTTATACGTATGAAACATAGATGACCACAAATTCGCAAATATGATGTTTGTTCGCTACCGGAAGGCACCATCATTTCTAGCATTTGGTTGGATATGTCATACATATATATATCTACCATTGAGTTTTTTTTACTTTAAATTTTAGGTGGTATCTCTAATACCCTTTATAGTAAATTTGTTGATTCTATTTTACACTTAACATACAATAAGTTTTTATTCATACTAACGTCCTTTTGCCTGGGGACGATTTTTTTGTTTCAAGCGAGCAGGTACATGCATAGAATCTAAACAACACACCCTCTATGATTCAGATTCAGCTTAAGTTGGTAAGATCCATCTTATCCTGGGCTATCAGAGGATGTTTACTTTGCATCTCCCTCTTATTATGAGCTATCAAAGGTTGTTTACTTTTGTTGTAAAGTTTGGGTAGAGTGGGGGCCTTTTCTCGACAGTGCTTATATAACTTATAGGTATCTGGACGCAATATTCTATATTTTATTTTTGTACGTTTCAACCACAAGCCAATAGTCTTGGCATGTATATTCATGTGTGTGTAAGTAGGCATGTCTTAGGTTGTGGCCTAGTCATCTAGATAGTACAACTTTAATTTTTTGGCTTGTCTACAATTTTTTGTATAGTTTATTCTCATTCAGTTCATGACCGTCAGGTCCATAATGGACTTTTTTGAAGTTATTCTGCTCAATCTTTTTGTCTCATAGTTGGTTAGTAGTATGTTTTCGTGGGTAACTTGTTCTGATAAGGTTCTAGTGCCAGTTACTCCTATTTTGCGCTGTGACAAAACAGGTATCCGAGCTGGTCGCATCCAGGGGGTCCACAAGTCATTCCTAGTAGAGTCTTATTTATAGGTGTGTTGTGAACCACACTTATAATCAAGCGTCTAAAGGGAATTTAAGAATACTTTCATTTTATTCAACTTATAGAACGTGCTATAGTGAAAAAGTGTAAAAATATTTGAAATCTAAATCGGTGCTTTATATTTCCTATTTAACAGGTTACACGTTCTCAAAATATGGCAGATCGAGAGATAGGTATGGATCCAAGGAAGGTACTGACCGTTCCCAATCGCGTTAAAGGGATAGATTTCCCTCGGAGGCACAAAGTATATCTCTAGTACCCCTAGTACAAAAATCCCTTGAATCTATTAAAGACTGAGGAGATGCAGTACCCCAATCCTCACAAGTTCTATTGGCACCTTAAAAGGGGAAATTGGACCTCTAGTACCTATTGTTCCTCCACCAGAGATTCGGAGCAAGGGATGAGGGAAGCAGTTCAATTGATTACTAGGATAGTTTCTATTCCTGAGCGACAATTGGAGTCAGAAGTAAATACTCGAAGAGACCGTCAGAAAGTTTGCAGGTACGAGAGTTTATTTATTTATCCCCTCTTTTATATATAGGATCTAGCCCTAGTGAATATTCCGAAGACTTATTGACCATATATATAGAGTATTGAGGGTGATGCTTCTTTTTCGGCTACGTAATGTAGCTATCTGTTGGTATATGGCATAAGAGAGATTTAGAGAACTTGATGCTCTGCCAGCATAGTGGGAGGACTTCGGTGTGGCCTTCCATGACCAGTATTTTCCATGGGATGTTTGAGAGGCCCGTCTTGGCAAGTTTATCAATCTGAAGCTAGGAACCATGAGTGTGAGGGATTATTGCCACATATTTAATTCTTTGGCAAGATATGCACCAGATATTGTACGTACAATGAGAGACAGAGTTCATTATTATGTTGATGGTTTGGCAAATTATTTGATCAAAGATTGTAGGGGAGCATCCTTATTACATGATGTAGATATTTCCCGCCGATAGGCTTTCACTCAGACTACTAAGGACCTTTCTCAACGGATTCTTGAAGCCGACAGAGATAGGGAGCAATATAAGAGGGCCCGTACTATGACGTCTAATATGGAGCTAGATGGTAATTTTAGGCCCCCATTCGATTGGTATGCACCTTGGCATGTGGGTAGTGTCTCACCAAAGGTGCAGGGACCGCAAGTTTGATGGTTATAGTCTGTGAGGACCTGGACATAGCTCAGGTGAGTTTGAGGGTCATCAATAGGATCGTTCTGTGCAGATAAGACATCCCACTCGTCATTGAAGACAATGCGGTAAGCCGAACACTAGGAAGTGTAGAAGGGTTCAGGTGCATGTTATCATTTTCAGAAGACATGACATTTTATTAATCCATGTGTGAGGTTGAGCAGAGGTGATCTACCTTAGACTTCGGGATCCACAACAATATCTTCACTCTTAGTCTATGCCCCACGACTAGGACCACAGCCTACTCAGGGTCCTTGTAAAGGGACAGGTGCAGGAGATACATGTTCGAGAGTGGTAAGAGTAGCTTTTATGCAGTCACAGGATGACAGGAATATGAAGCATCCCCTGATGTTGTTACAATATATTGACGATATCATCTCAAGTTGTGTACGTATTAATAGACCCTGGTTCTTATATTACTCAATTTATTTCTAGTAAGATTTACATGAAACCTGAATTGTTGCTGCAACCATTTTACGTGTCTACACCTGTTGGCAACTCTATTTAAGCTAGTCTTGTCTATCGAGGATGCACCATGTTAATTAATGATAATCCATCCCCCACTGATTTAGTTGAGTTGATTATGCTAGATTTTTACGTTTTAATGGGTATGGATTAGTTGGCAGCTGTGTATCCTAGTACTGATTTTACTTTTCAGGTGAGGCAGTCCCTTAGTGCAAGGTAGTGCAGCCACACCTTAGGTTAAGTTTATTTAATATCATAGGATCCAATATTTATTGCTTAAGGTTGTCTAAACCATATGATTCATTAAAAGAATACTGATAAGGAGTCCATGACTCTTCAGTAATTTCATATCGTTAATGAATTTCCAGTGGTATTCCCTGAGGATCTTGCAGGAATTTCCCTAGAAAAGGAAATTGATTTTTCTATAGACTTGTTTCCTGATACACAACCGATATTGATTCCTCCCTGTAGAATGACACCTACAGAGCTAAGAGAATTTACGGAACAACTAAAGGACTTTCTCAATAGGACATGTTCTTCCCCATGGGGTGCCCAAGTGCTCTTTGTTCGAATGAAAGATAAATCCTTACACATGTATATTGACTATATATATAATGAATAATATCCTCTTCCACGGACTCATGACTTATTCGATCAATTACAAGGTGCATAATTATTTTGCAAAATATGCTTGTTGTCTTGCAACCATCAACTGCGAGTGAGGGAAGTTGATATCCCAAAAACAACATTTTGGACAAGATATATCCATTTTTAATTCATTGTCATGTCTTTCGGGCTTACAAACACCCCAATACCCTTTATATATCTTATGAATCGAGTCTTCAAATCATTCTTGTATTAACTTGTGATTATGTTTATTGATAACATTCTTCTATATTCACGGTCAGAAGCTGAGCATACCGACCATTTGCGAGTTGTATTGAAGAATCTCCAAGATCGCAGGTTATATGTTAATTATCTAAATATGATTTTTGTGTTACTTCAGTAGCTTTAATTGGTCATGTTATTAAATGTGAGGGGATTAAGGTCAATGGACAAAAGATTGAAGCAGTGATTACTTTTCCGATTTCCTTGAATCCAACGGAGGTTCGCAACTTATTAGGCTTGTCATGATACTAACGAATGTTTGTGGAGGGATTCTCTTCTATTTCTGCATCATGGAAAAAATTGATACATAAGGCAACTAAGCTAACCATTGCACCTATCCTAATTCCTCTAGTTGGTAATGATGGCTATGTTGTTTGTTTCGATGCCTCAAGAATTTGCCTAGGTTGTGTTCTTATGCAACACGGTAAGGTAATTGCATACATCGCTACACACTTGGGGAAACATTCACAGAATTAACATACGCACCATATTGATTTGACTGCAGTTGTCTTTCCCCTAGAATTTTGGTGGCATTATCTATACTGAGTTCATACAGATATTTTCACCGATCACCAGAGCCTTCTGTACTTACTTAAGCAGAAGAAGTTCAACCTAAGACTAAGGAGATGGATAGAATTATTAAGGGACTACGATGTTTAAATTTTATATCATCCCGGCCAAGCTAACGTTGTTGCTGGTGTTCTTAACCTGAAGTCCATTTGTAGTCTAAGTCAAGTTGAAGCTCATAAGGTTGGAACTACAAAAGACCAACGCCAGCTTGTTAATTTGAAAGTATGCTTGGTAGATGCAGGAGACGGGGGTGTTGTCGTTAAGAATATGGTAGAATCTTCTATTGTGACCGAAGTGAAAAAGAAGGAAACATGAAGATCCCAAGCTTGGGAAATTGAGGGAAAATATTCCACAACAACACCCCTTATTTGAGCTAACTGGAGATGGAGTCCTTATATAGAAGGGTCGCGTATGTGTAACGATAGTTGGAGAGCACTGCACAAATATTCTTTCAAAGGCCCATTATTTTAGATATTTATCTCATGCTGGAGCAAGGAAGATGTATCAGGACCTTCAACAGATTTATTGGTTGAATGACATAAAAAAAAAACTATTGTAGAGATGGTAGCTGAATGTCCCAACTGTCAACAAATTAAAGAAGAGCATAATAGACTTGGAGGCCTAATCCAATACATTGAGTTTCCGTTATGGAAATGGGATAGATAACTATGGACTTCATCACTATTTTCCCCGTGCTCCATGAAGGTTTGATTCTATGTGGGTAATATATTACCAGCTAGGTTTACATATTCAGCTGAAGATTATGCTAGGCTTGATTGACGTATCCACACGCTTCATCCAATAATAGACGTCCTTGGTCGTTCAATAGTACTATAACCTAACTAGTGAGTTGTGGTTGAGTGCAATGATAGTGTTTTATAATCAAGAATCAATCGGAAAAAAGAATTGAAGTTATTCATAGCTAATAAGATTTATGAAGAGAAACATATCAATTTAGGACTGACACAAGTGTCAACTAACAAAAAATTGGGGTTTGTAGTTAATTATCTACTAAAACAATATATGCGAAAAAGTCATTATGGAAATGAGATTCTTAGGATGTGACTGCATTATGGGTTAAGGTAAACAACTATATAATTGTGATTTATAGTAAACATTTGCTCATCAGAGATTAAGCTAGACTTTAATGGGGGTAAATTTTCTCTCGAATACTTTACATTGAACCAAATAGGTTTCTCCCAAACGCCAGTAAGCGGTATTTAAGCACAACCTTCGCCTTAGTCCATTTACATCCTAAAGATGAATGTGTGGAAGAGGGTTTAGGATTCTCTCTTTTGAGTTGAACTCATGGAAACCCACTACCCACAGACCATCGATTAAGTAATTTTATTTTTAAAACCTCTCTCTCGAGCAAGCCAAAAACACTAACCAAAGACTACAGTTCATTAAATTCAACCACAATTACTAAATGAAATCAATTACAAATATCATTTTAAACTATCAATTAGCAATAGCCGGAATTTATATCATTTATAATAAGACAATCACACACCCAATGAATTAGGTTTTGTCTAGGCTTAAAAAAATGTAAAAATCGTTACCAACTAGTGTTTTCATCAACTGGGTATGATTGATACTATATTTACAAAGGATTAAGATAAGTAATCTTCAATACCCACTTACAATCTTGGAATTGGACATCTTCAAATCTTGAATGCAAAGAAAAATGCCTCCAAAAACTCAATTCTTCCTCTCAAACATATAAACTGAACAATAATAGGATTCAACAAAAGATAAGATTGAAAAATGATACAAAGCTAAAATTTAAATAAGTATTTATAGTCTCCAAAACCTATAATGTGTCGGACAGTGCAACGTAGTTAGTTGGGATCACCGAGTGGATGGCGATCTTTCATTTTTGTCAATTTGATCACCTTTTTTCTTTGGCTTTAAGCATCTTCAGGTTTTGTAACTTTGGGCATTGTAGCAGTGCATCGCGTAATCGTTCGACAACTCGCTTACTGAACCTTTCTATCCCCTACTTGATTTTGTCCTTAAGGGACTGGCACGTTGGAACATTAGGTGAGAAAATGGTTGTTTGAGGACTCTCACAATGGGCAAGACGATCCTTAAGCTTTTTTTCTTTTTTCATTCAACCTCCTTGTTCCTTTTATTCTCATTAGTATCTATGCTTTGTTCCTCAATTCAAATACCTCAAAATCAAGGATTTTAATAATTTATTTGGACAAAATATGCATTTGCGGATACTAGATCTATTAAAATAAAGCCCAAAATCTTTCCAAATTGCGGAGTCATTGACACCCCAACTTAAACTTTAACTTGACCTCAATTAAAATTCTAAGCTCATCAGTTAAAAAAGGATGTCTCAAACAATGCTTCACAATACTAAATAACGAATGCACATCAAATTAATCATGCATGTACCAATAGTGTATTCAAAGATTCAAGTTGTGACTCTCATTATTGAAAAATGTCAAGTTCACAATACTTACTTCAAAATGCAAATTCACGCTCCACATAGGTAACCAGATGTCCTCACACAAAGAATGATTCCACATTCACACATAATGTTTTATCAATTTCAAACCTCCAGAATCAATTGCAAAGCTCACACTAACAAAGATGAACACAATTTACGACTTCACCCATAGTTTTGCCCGTATTTTTCAATCAACCTTTGTTTTTCCTCACTCAAGATCAAAAAGGTCTTTTTAAGGCTTGTAGTGGGGCTGAGTGTAATGGTTTGGTAAGTTAGGCTCAATTGCTATATTCCTCATGATATATGGTGTGCACAACACTTTCTTCCCTTTTCTTCATCATTTATAGTGACGCTTAGTTACCCCCTTATTCATCTTCTATGAACTGTCAGAAACCCCATTTTCTTTTAACATTCAAAACTTTATTTAACAACTTTTTCATTCTTTTTATGTTTAATTCTTTTCTTCTTTTTATCCTTTTTGTATGGAGAGGTTCCCTTTTTCTTATTTTGGACTTCTTGATTTATCTTCTCTTTTAACCATACCCACTACAACAAATATGATATATAGCTATGAAATTATTAGCTACGACACAAAATTCGTCACTATTTGTTCGCTTTTAGTGTCAAAAAATATATTTTGTGCTTAAATATATGTGGCACATATTTTTTGTGACTAAACATAAATTTCGTAGCAAAATGTCCACTAAAGTTTTTCACCTAATATTGGATTGACGCCATTTATTAATGACTATTAACCATGAATTTGAAATTATTAATGACATGATATTATGTCACTAATGATATTCCCAA
This sequence comes from Solanum pennellii, assembly GCF_001406875.1. Classification (NCBI taxonomy): domain Eukaryota; kingdom Viridiplantae; phylum Streptophyta; class Magnoliopsida; order Solanales; family Solanaceae; genus Solanum; species Solanum pennellii. The sequence continues at coordinate 28,090,412 of NC_028637.1, read as the reverse complement.
TTAGCGACAAATCAATTTTTGTCTCTAAATTAGTTAAATTTTGGATACGAAATATTTTTCTGGCAAAAGGTATATTGTTGTATTAGTGACAAATTATTGTTTCGTCCTAAAATTAGTTAAATTTTTTAGACTAAAAACTTTTGTCGAAAAAACATATAATGATACATTAGTGACAACTCATTTTTTGTCTTATAATTAAATAATTTTTATATAATCTTTTTTTTGTCGCAAAACATATATTGATATGTTAGTGACAAACCATTTTTTGTCCTTAGATTAGTAAATTTTAGGATATGAATAACTTTGTTGAAAAAAATATGTTGATACATTAGAGACAAATTAGAGATTGTAGTTAAACATCGGAAACTTTCTAGCCGCAAATTTTTATTAATCAATTGTAACCTTGATTTTCATCACTAATAGGTCGAAAAATTAGTGACAATTGTACAATTGTGTCTCTATTCAACATGCTATTTAGTTACAAAGAAATTTTGTCACAAAAGAAAATTCTGAATTACAAAATAATTAATTTTAATACTACAACCTAAATTTTGTCACAAAAGAAAATAGCTACAACCTAAATTTAATACTTGAGTAGTGCAATTATTGGATACAGAAAAACATATAATAATTCTAAATTACAAAATAATTAATTTTAAAAATATTTTTAACTAACAAAAAAATAGAAAACAATTATATATTAAACACCACACAAATATAATTTTTTGTTCTAAATTATTAGAAAATATAATGTTGCAGACAAGATAAACACAATAATAAAATAAAGATAAAGTCAAAATATTTTAACAACACTATATAAAGAATTTTTATACAAACCTCCAAAATTATTAAGTCTCTTCAAATTTTCAAATATATGATTGTTTGTATACTCTCAGAATCAATTTGTTGCATTTGTTTAGTAACAAATATATAATATATATATATATATATATATATATATATATTATAAGTGGGAAGCTCCTAACTTAAAAGTTGAATTACTATTTTGTCCTTATTTTATCCCTAAATTAAATTAAACATTAATATATCATTAATTTAATATTAAATAATCATATTTAAATACATGCATCTAGACACAATGGTTTAAATTCTAATTATTTACATACTAAGTAATAATTATACTATATTATACTAAATACTAAAAATAAGAAGGTGTAAAGTCAAACTTTGAAAGACAAAAATATTTTATGGAAAATTGTTAGAAATTATTTCATAGGAAATTGTTAGGAATTACTTTTTTTAAAAAATAAAAATTATCTATTCTTTCTCTATAATTAATGTGGTTAAATGATTAAATTTGTAATCCTCTCTCTTTAGTTAGTATAATTAAATGTATTGAATTATTAGTAAAAACAATCACCTTTCCTCTACCCTATGTCTAAGATCACTTAACTTCTGAAAATTGACTTAAACAACTCTTCACCTTTTTCATCTTATCCAATGAATCTTTATCTATATATATGTATCATGAAATNTTATATATATATATATATATATATATAGATTAAAAAAATAAAAGTCAACATATTTTAACAACACAAGTATCGTCATAAATTAGTATCACTAATCTTACAAACAATTTCAAAAAAAGGATTCACTCCTAACCGTTCTATCGTATATTTTAACTACACAATCATATTGTCATGATATCTTATTTAATCATAAGAAACTTAAAATAATTTCAGTAAAATTACTACACATGAATAATTTTCTTGTGTCCTTGAATGATATGAGTTCACTAGCTACATTAATGAAAATTTACATAAAATTGGGCAGAATTTCACTTGTTTTTGGGCCTATGTGAAAAAATCCCTGTTTAAAATTCAATACGTTATCAAACCAATATCATCAAAACAAACCATAATATTCATCAACAATCTATTAGTATTATAATAATACTATATCCATCTCCAAAAACAAAAAGAAGTCTATCAGAAATCAGTAATAACGAAAGAATACTCATAACTCTGGTGAATTGACTGATGAACGGTTCTAAAAAGTTAAAATAAAAGCACAATAACAAATAAATAACTTATTGCCGACCCAAAGCAATGCTTATACATGTGCATTTGTCAACTCATGCAGTCTAGCTAAAGAAAGCTCACCTGCATCAGTAAGAAAAGAAAGAGAAGAGTGAGTCACTTACTCAATGAATAATAACACTTAAACATACAAATTTTTAATGGGTAAAAGTCAAACATGTTAGTATAACTGTCAGAAAATATCATGTAATAAATGTCTTTTTTCGAAAATGATAACAATAACCTTTCATGTAAGAAGAAACCAATCAATAATTTGGTAATGAAATAAATACCGTCATATCAATTTTATTTATTTTTTAAGGGGAAATTTATTAGTTGAACAATCCAAATAACTAATATCAACATTTACAGGAACGAAACTATGAAGGAAATTTCTGAATTCCACGTCCTATCATATTACAATGATTAAAAAAAAAACCAATTTTACAAACCATTAGAGGATCTCAAATTGTCTTTAAATGTGTATATACGCCGGATTTTTGACCGTGATTAATTTTCCCAACAAGCATTGCAGCTACAATAATGTTATCCAAGTCAAATTCGTGGTCGATGTTCAAAAGCACACATTCTTGGGTAGCACTAGGTCCTCTAACAACATTCATTTCCATTAAAACTACACTTGGTAGAATCAAATCCCGCACGAAGTGCCAATCTGAACTCATTTTCACAAACCTAAACAGCTCCACAACCAAGGCCTCTCAAATCTTCCAAAATCTTGAGATTATTATTACCCTTAATAGCATAACCATTTATCGGGATTCAATCCTTCTAAAGCCTCCTTGTACTCGGTGAGCCTGTTGTACCATATGTATGCCTTGCATTTGTTTATCCACATAGAAGCAATACGACCACTCACCGTAAGATTGTGGTAGACCGCAAATGTAAAGTGGATGTATTGCTTCTATCTGGTTGAACAAATGCATGACATGACGAAAGTACAACTGACTCACCCATGACCAATAGCATAGCCTCAAAATAACTTTGGTACTCAGTCACAATGGTTACTTGTTGTATGTCAACCAAGAGAAATTTCTTTCTAGAAACCTCGCTAAGCAATCAAAATACAAATGTGACACTGATAAGCGCAAGGTGTTTGATGAAATGTTTTACAAGGAAGACACTGACGCTTCCCAATCTAATGACTATTCGACATAAGAAATTTCAGCACCTAACTGCATTCTTCCCTTTTACACCTAACGAGATTTGAGAACGGAATGTCCAAAAGAGGGGACAAGATAAAAACCCAAGTGGAAGGCTCAAAGGATATGGTTCAATAGAAGTTGGTTCCCACTATAAATATTTGAGAGGAGTTGTTTCCAATTATGATAATATGAGGGAGTAACTTCACTTATCACCCACAAAATGCTAGTTGGTTAAGATTCTAGGACACTCAAGTGTTCACCTTACCTTTTTGTACAACCCTCTTAACCCTTTGTACATGTTGATTTTAGGGATCTCACAATTTCTAAGAAATTGAAAAATGACTTACATGAGTGGTTTGATACTGAGTTGTATGATTCAAATGAAATTGTTTCCATTGGACTACCTTGTCTATGAAAAAACATTTGTTGGACATAATAGTGGATAGAACAACATCAAATTATTGATTCATCAAAATAAGTTTACAATGACGATGCAATCTATGCAGAAAAAGTGACATGCTTATTCATTTGCAGGCCTCAAACTAAAATCTAAGCATATTCAAATGAATTTAAACAAGGTAATAATATTAGAGTTGTTAACTTTCTGAGGCAAACCTGCAATTTTGTTCTTCTTTGTCTTCATTTAGTCCATAAAGATCCCTACACGGAAAGAGAAAAATCTGAAATTGTTAGCGGGGTTTTCTCTAAAAGTAAAAAACTAATTTCAGAAAAAAACATAGTGTTATTTTTGGCTACATAATAGAATAGTAGGGAATGAAAAAAACATGGAAGAAGTAAAATAATGACATTTAAGTTATTTGTAGGCTTCTTGACTTTTATATAGTGAAAGTGCGTGATAAAAATGTCACTAAAATGATTTTTTGTATAGTGATAAGGGCACGACAATATTCAAATAAGATATGTATAATTTAGAAGAACTATTATTAAGTAATTGAACTTACCATTATGAGATTACATCACAAATAATGTCGCCACCATCACATGTGCTATCAACTTCATCATCATCAGTACTATTATTACCTTCATACTCCTCATGATCACTGATGTACTCTATCATAGTTTCATCATCTTGGTTAGAATCATCTTCATTGTGATCGATTTCAACTTCTTGTTCTATTTGAACCTCCAATTCAATTACATTTGCATCTAAGATAATCGAATCAACATCATCTCTAAGTAGTCACTCAATATATCCACTCTATCATTGATATTGAATTTTTTTCAAGTGAAATATCTTGATACACTTCAGAATTTGTAACATGCAACTCATCAATTTTTGCCTCTGAATTTTCCATTTCAGCCACATCATATAAATGTCTATCTTGAAAGTTGAGCACAATTCGCTAGCTTTCCCCCAATTTGGGATCACCAATATAAAATACTTATTTAGCTTGAGTAGCTAGTACAAAAGAATCATGTTCATACCAAAATCTTTTAACACAAATACTCGTAAAATTATTATCTTTTTGCATCCTTGTTTTCTTGCAAAGATCAAATCACTTGCTCTTAAATAGGAGAACTGGATTGTTCTCAACATACTCTAACTCAAGGATATCAACTATAATACCATAAAAATCAATCACCTCATTTTCATGGTAGCCTCCAACAACTATACCACAATTTTGACTTTTACGCAATTTATCGTATTGTTGAACATGAAACCTGACACCATTTACAATACAACCAGTATATGTTCTTCCACGCACATCACGTCCTATAGCCAAAGGATATAATTTCTTAATAGATATTGAATTTTCCTTGTCATATAATTGCACAATCTACAACAAAAAATTACAGCATTTATTAGTAATGAAAAATAAAATTAAAAAACAATAACACGATTATTATCTTAAAATCACTTACTTTTCTCTTGAACCATAAAGGAAATTGTTCTCGGTTTTTATCGTCTACATTCAAAACTTGTTTCAACAATTCTTCTTTATGTTCTCTGCATGGAATAACTAAATTATTTAAAAATAATTTAAAATAATAAAATATCAACATACATATACATAAATATTACTTACCGAAGAAAAGGTTCTGCTTCTTCGCAATTATTAAGTACAAACCACCGATCCGTATCAAAATCGTTCTTTGATATGACATCATAAAAATTATGTTCTTGTGATGTGGGTGACTAGGATCCCTTCCAAAGTGAAAGGGTAGTTCCCACTTGTAATCATCACCTATGAGCTATTATGATACGATGTTTACCTAATGGTCTAAAAGAGACCCCATCTCTATATGGTCTAGAACTATTTGAAAATACGTCTAGAACATCTTCACCTTTGCTTCTAGATCCATAATCATTTCGATGTTCACGATTAAATCTAGTCTCGATGTCAGTAAGATACATAGAGAAAAATGTCAAACATTCATCGATAATATAGCCTTCTACAATACAACCTTTTGGACGTGCCTTGTTTCGTACATAAAGCTTAAGGTTGCACAAGCGCCTCTCAATTTTGTACATCCAACGATATTGTATTGGTCCCCATACATAGCCTCTTAAGGTAAATAACAGCCAAATGTACCATAACATCAAAAAAAAGCTGGTGGAAAAATCATCTCAAGCTTACAGAGTATACTAATTATGACCTTTTTCAAGTTTTTCTAAGTCATCTCTTCTCAATGTCTTACAACATAATCGTTTGAAGAAATGACCTCAATTAATTCTAAAGAAACATATTTATTTACAAATTCAAGAAGAGCAATAGGCAACACTCGTTGTAACAAAACATGATAGTCATATCTTTTGAGTCTAGCTATCTTACCATCATTCACACTTACACACCCTGAGCTATTTGAAGCATCACCATCAGGAAATTTTACAGATTTTAAAAATGCCCAAAACTTTGTTTTCTCTTTTTTGACATAACATAACAAGGTGTTGGCATTGTACAACTGGAACCATCATGTTGCAACCATAGTTCTTTTCTAATGTTCATATCCTTAAGATCTTGTCATGCTTTATATGTGTCCTTAGTTTTCCCGTCTATATTCAATAATGTCCCCAAAATACTCTCACATATAATTTTTTCTATGTGCATGACATCTAAATTATGCCGCAACTTCAAGCTCTTCCAGTATGGTAACTTAAATAAAAAACTTATCCTCACCCAATTCAACTCCTCATGACGGCGTTTGTTTTTCTTATTACTAGAGTGTTTTCCAGATCTAAAAGTACTTAGCAAATTTAATTGTTCTAAGACATCATCACCTGAGAGTTCTTGTGGCTTCAATCTAGTTTCTTTCTTACCATCAAATTTCTTGCTTCGTCTCCATGAGTGACTAGGGTCAAGATACCGATGATGACCCATGTAACAAATTTTACTTCTTATCTTTTGTGAAGATGCATCCTTATTGCAAGTAGGACATGCCATGTATCCCTTTGTGCTCCATCCAGAAAGATTACCTAATTCATTAAAAAAAATATGTTCAGTTTATAACCTTCACTATGGCATATCACATGCCGAATAAGAAATGATGGATTTAATATCCAGATAGTATCCTGAAAAGCAATCATAGTTAATTGAACATTTACAGAGAAAACGCCTTTAGAATGATAGTAGGCAAGAGTTTGGATTATATGGGACAGCAAGTCCCATGTAAAAATAACTCTAGATCATAAAGAACTCATCTGTTGCTACATACATGAAAGAAATAATAAGGGAATGTTTATTCACAAATACACATGCATTCAACACTTAAGAACAAAGGAAATCTTCGTAGGATGAACTACAACTATTAGCTCAAGGGATCTACAAACCTTCACTACTTGGTGGAGCTTATGCTCAGTTGAAAACACACGATGACAACTTAAAAAGTAAAGTCTCTTTCAGATTTTTCTATGACTAGGTCAAAAATATATCCTTTGTGGATATTATACAAGAGAGTCGGAAAGTAAGCAAAACTACAAATAAAATGAAAAATATATGGGAGAAACTAAAAGCTCTTAAAGGACCCCTACAAGTCTCAATTCTCTGACCATACCCCTCTTGCAATAAAAACGAAATATATTGGTCCCATGTGGAAGAGACCTTTTAAATTTATAAACAACCTAGCGGATCATCCAGATTTCAACGAAATAGTTGAGTGTGTCTGGAACTGTGTGGGACCATTCTCTAGGACTGATTTGGAGAAAGTTAAAAATGTCAAGATAACACTAAGGAAGTTCAATTGTAGAGACTTTACAAATACTGGCCATAAAATTCTGGCTGCGAGGAAGAATGTCACGCCTCGAGCTACCCCCGAGACGCGGACACAGAACCTAGGACCACAAGTGATCCCAAGCTAACTCTGCTGGCATGATCATGAGCATACTAAAGATAATAAACTGTTGCGGAAGATAAATCATACTTAAAATGAAAAGATGGGGAATACCCATATTCTATAACTGAGATATTTGAAAACAATGAGTTTAATACAAAAGAAATATTAACTCAATACTAAGCTGAATCTAACTATGTCTGAAAAATAGCCTCTGAACTAGACTAGAAATACTGGGACAAGCCCCAGCTAAATCTAGCAAAAACTGAAACTAAATGACTAAAAACTGAAATGAAACTCATGACTGTTGTCCTCGGAGAATGAGAACTCAACACTGAATCTGCTGAACTGGAGATCGGGAATCGATCTATGTGTGATCTGGATGCTGAGAACCAGCACCTACATCACGAGAAGATGTAGCGCACGTATGCGTCATTACTTTAAAGGTACCGAGCATGTAGGATAGAGTAAAGCTGAAATAAAACATAACTGGACAAGCTCAAAAACAAGTATAATAATCTGAACGTGATGTGCTGATTTCTGAGCTAACTGGATGCAATGACCAATTAATAACATGCTGAAACTTAATACTAAATATACTGATAAATGGTCAATGCAGAGAGTCTAACTGAACTGTGGGAGCTACTAATAACCGATAATAAAGCCACATGAGCTAAATGTTGAGTCCGATGTATACGCCCCACCGAGAGGACCCAATATATCCTGCCAAAGGTATAAAGGCATGCTAGCGTGATCACTAAACTGATTGCTCACAGAGGGAACTTACAACCTACATGGCTAGTAGTTCAGGGACTATTAGGTACGCTAAACCCTAGTCCAACTCGGCATTATGCTACTCCCAATGAATTCTGTAAATTAACTGATTATATCTATATTTCGGTAAAAACAAGATAACTCAAAAATGAACATGCAAACTGAGAATGCAACAAATAATCTGGTAATTATGCATTTATAATTGAGGCATGTATATCTGAAGTATCTGAAATATATGACCTAGCATGTGTAATTCATGAACTAAAGAAATACAATAATACGATTTGGAACATATATTCAATAAATTCATGAAGTTACATCAAAGTTCTATAAACCCTAGGTTTAATCATGAGAAGAGAATCAAGAACTGACTAAAACTAAGGACCCAATGGGTTAAACGAACCCACTAGTGAAATCCCACATACCTGGTGATGAAATCCACGAAAAATACTTAAGTTTCGGGGCTGGAACTGCTGGAGCTTGTGGCGTTCTTGAACTAGGGTTCTTGAGCTTTTTTCTCCTCTCTTGCTTCTAATTTTCTAGGTTTTGATTTAATAATTTGACTTGGATATGTTTTAATTATGTTTCTAGGCTTAAACTGACTAAAATCTGATGATTTAGGGTCAAAACGACGTAACTTAGGGTTTAAACGGGGTGGGAAAGGTCAAAAAGACCCCTGGGAAAGTTGATGTCGGGCCTCACGACGGCCAAGACTAACGGTCCGTCGTGCGCCCGACGCCTTGTCGTTGGGTCTGTCGTGAGGGCCTGTTCGACAGGCCTTTACTAAAATAAGAATAACTTTTTACTCGGAGGTCTGATTTTAGCAAGGTCGGTCGCTATGGAAATATAATTCAATTATCTATCTGTGGGTAGGTCATAGAAGACCTAATTAATTTTTGCTAAGAGTTATGATTATTTTAAGTTGACCCAACTGCATTTACCCTTAACTGGCTGCAAATTTTCCACCTACAGTCAGACCTTCGGACCGTAGGTCCATCTACGAACCATGCTGGTCATCCATAGCTCTTGTTAGAGAGTGGTTGATGGGAGTCTTAATCGACTATCATGGACTACAGACCGTCGTTTGACCTACGGGCCGTAAGTCCGTCCGTCGTCCAAGACATAACCAATTTTTCTAGGCTGAAATTTTGGCAGTTTCTGATCCCATCGACGGTTGTGCAGGACGGACCGTGGTTCGGCTACGGTCCGTCGATGCCACCGTAGTTAGCACCTGCGGATATTTCTGAAAAACTATTTTTTGGTTTGTTTTGGCTATGGGGTGTTACATTATCTCCCCTTTCGGAATATTCGTCCTACAATGAAGACTAAACTAGCTGAAAAGAGGGAGAGAGATGCAAACCCCACTACTAAACAGTGAGAACTGAGTTCTGAGTACATGCAATTACGCTAAAAATGAAAGTACAAACTCAGGGAACATGATTCTAAAATTGAATTTACGCATGAATGACTGTAAAACTGAAGAGGAACTATTACCTCAAGCTAGAGTGGAATCGGAAGAAAAAAGGTAAGGAAACTTGGCTTTCATGGCTTCTTCTTCCTCCTAAGTAGCTCCCTCTACGGACTGACTCCTCCCCAAAACCTTAATTGAAGCGACTTCTTTGTTTCTCAACCTTATAACCTGACGGTCAAGAATCTCAACTAGTACATCCTTATAAGAAAGACTATCTTTCACTGCCACACTCTCTAATGGCACTATAGAGGTTGGGTCACCCACGCACATCTTCAAGAGTGAGATGTGGAAGACCGAATGCACTGCTGCTAATTTTGCTGGAAAATCTAACTCATATGCCACCTTGCCAATCCTTTTGAAGATCTTGTAAGGGCCTACATATCTAGGACTGAGCTTCCCTTTCTTTCCAAATCTCATCACCCCTTTCATAGGTGAGACTTTCAGAAAAAATCAATCATCAACTTTGCACTCTAGTTCCCTTCTCCTTACATCTGCATAAGATTTCTAACGACTTTGGGCTGTTTTAAGTCTATCTCTAATGAGTTGCACTTTCTACATAGCATAAATGACTGAATCTGGCCCTATTAAAGCTGTTTCACCTACTTCAAACCAACCAACAGGAGATCTACATCTACACCCATATAAATCCTCATAAAGGGTCGTATGAATGGTGGAATGGTAGCTATTATTGTAGGCAAACTCAATAAGAGGAAGGTGATCATCCCAACTACCTTTGAAATCGATCACACAACCTCTCAACATATCCTCTAAGATCTGAATGGTACGCTCTGCCTGCCTATCTGTCTGCGGATGAAATGTTGTACTAAGGTTAACTTGAGTACCAAGACCTTTTTGAAATGACTTCCAGAAATGAGAGGTAAACTGAGGACCTCTATCTGAGATGATAGACAAAGGAACCCCATGCAACCTCAGAATTCAGTAAGGTAAAGCTTGGCATAGTCCTTTGCCAAATATGTAGTCTTGACCGCCAAAAAGCGAGAAGACTTAGTCATCCTATCAACTATCACCCAAATTGAGTAATGCTGTCTGCGAGTACGAGGTAACCCTGTGATGATATCCATATTGATCACATCCCACTTCCACGTAGGAATATCGATCTCTTGAGTCATACCTCCTGGTTTCTGATGTTCTACCTTGACTTGCTGGCACTTACTCACAAAGTCTGCTCTATCCCTCTTCATGTCATTCCACCAATAGACTTCCCGCAGATCGCGGTACATCTTAGTGGCACCTGGATGAATAGAATACCTGGAGTTATGAGCTTCTGCAAGAATATGCTGCCTCAACTCTCCCACTTCAGGAACACACAATCTACCTTAGTAGCGAAGTACACCATCTCCCCCTTGGGAGAAAACCTCCACTCTCTGATTGTTGACAGCACCCTTTAGTTCAAGCAAGATCGGATTAATCTCTTGCTTTTCCTTAACCTCCACTACCAAAGACGATTATGACCCATTCTGAACAGTTACACCGCTGTCTGATATGTTCATAAGGCGAACTCCCAAGCGAGCAAGCTTGTGAACATCCTTCACTAGCTCCTTTTTTTCCTCAACAAGGGCTACACTACCGATAGATAATCTACTAAGAGCATCGGCCGCTTCATTCGCCTTTCCAGGATGATAATGCACACCCATATCATAATCCTTAAGGAACTCAAGCCATATCCTTTGGCGAGGATTCAACTCTTTATGGGTGAACACATACTGAAGGCTCTTATGATCGGTGAACACATCTACATGAACACCATACAAGTAGTGTCTCCATATCTTGAGTGCAAACACCACTGCTGCATGCTCGAGGTCATGAGTTGGATAGTTCTTCTCATGCACCTTAAACTTTCTAGAGGCATAAGATATAACCTTATCTCTTTGCATCAACACACAACCAAGGCCAACTCTGGATGCATCCCAATAGATCACATAACCATATGAACCCTCTGGTAGAGTCAAGACAGGAGTTGTAGTCAATCTAGCTTTCAATTCTGCGAAGCTTTTTCTCACAATCATCTGACTATTGGAACTTGACCATCTTCTGAGTCAACCTAGTCAATGGTGAGGCTATGGATAAAAATCCTTCCACGAACCATCTGTAATAACTTGCTAGACCTAAGAAACTTCTGATATCTGTAGCATAGGTAGGTCTAGGCCATTGTTGCACTGCTTCTATCTTTTGTGAATCTATGCGGATCCCTTCGCTAGATAAAATATAACCAAAGAAAGCAACGAATTGCAACCAAAACTCACATTTACTAAATTTAGCGAATAACTGGCGATCTTTGATACTCTGCAGAACATCTCTCACATGACTCGCATGTTCTTCCTCACTCCTAGAGTAAATGAGGATATCATCAATGAAGACGATAACAAACAAGTCTAAGTACTTTTTGAACACTCTGTTCATCAAATCCAGGAAAGCTGTAGGAGCATTGGTTAGTCCAAACGACATAACTACAAATTTATAATGACCATACCGAGTTCTGAAGGCTGTTTTCGTAAAGTCACTATATCTGACTCTGAGCTGATGATAACCCGACCTGAGGTCTATCCTAGAGAAATGACTAGCACCCTGAAATTGGTCAAACAAGTCATCAATACTAGGGATGGGATACTTATTCTTGATTGTAACCTTGTTCAACTATCTATAGTCAATGCACATTTTGAAAGAACCATTTTTCTTCTTTACGAACAATACTGGTGCACCCCGTGGTGAAATACTAGGTATGATGAAATCATTATCTAGAAGGTCTTTCAACTGCTGTTTTAATTCCTTAAGCTTTGTTGGAGTCATTCTGTAAGGAGGAATAGAAATAGGCTGGGTATCTGGAAGGAGATCAATTCCAAAGTTTATTTTTCTTTCGGGAGGAACCCCGGGAAGATCTTTTGGAAATACTTCTGGAAATTCACAGACTACTGCAACTGACTCAAGAGACGGGGTTTCAAGGCTAGTTCCTTAACCCGAACTAGATGATAGATATAACTCTTAGATATCATCTTTCTGGCCTTAAGGTAAGAAATAAATCGACTCATAGGCGCTCGGCTACTACCCTTTCATTCTAAATTTGGTTCGTTTGGAAACTCAAAATGAACAATCCTAGTTCTAAAATCGACTAAGGAATAACACGAGTGTAACCAATCCATGCCTAGAATGACATCGAAGTCTACCATTTCAAACTATACTAGATCTCCTGAGGTGACTTTCTGAGAGACTATGCCAGGCCAATTTTTGTATACCCGTCTAGCTATAACTGGGTCACCGACTGGAGTAGCGACTGAGAAGGATTCTGAGAGAGTTTTTGGACTGACACTGAATTGGACTGCTATATAAGGAGTTACAAAAGGCAAAGTCATCTCTGTTGTTTTTCCACTGAGTGAACCATATGTGAGTCACATTCTTGAGTTTGTACGATGCCAATCTCACCTATCACTACCAATTATTGACATCACACCAAATATTTTCTTGACCTCATCAATGAACTTCTGTGGGTCCTTACCAACATGCGACCCTAAAAACTTAGACAGATTCATCCCAACAAAATCATAAACTCTGGCTGCCATTGATCTATCATTTCTATTTGTAGGAGCTAGAACCTGCTGATTGTTCTGGTTGGTCATACTCTTAGCTAAAAGCTGAATTGGCTTTCTGAAATTCTGCATTTGAACTTCCTTATCTGGTACTAGAGGAATTGTGTTAGCATTACATGCATTAGCATTACGTGCCTAAGCTCTACGAGAAGGCATGATCTTAAGAGCTTAACGTCGAGTTAGAATTGAATTAGATCATACCTTACGCACGATAATAGTAACAAGAAGGTGAAGTTTTTCCTAAAACACTTCATAGCCTCCCTCTCATTAGATGTGGTGCACTTCACACCATGAAAAGGACTCTATTTAGTGCGGCTTTTTCAGACATCCTACAACTCTTGAACCTAGTGCTCTAATACCAAGTTTTGTCACGCCTCGAGCTACCCCCGAGACGCGGATACGAAACCTAGGACCACAAGTGATCCCAACCTAACCCTGCTGGCATGATCATGAGCATACTAAAGATAATAAACTGTTGCGAAAGATAAATCATACTTAAAATGAAGAGATGGGGAATACCCATATTCTATAACTGAGATATTTGAAAAGAATGAGTTTAATACAAAAGAAATATTAACTCAATACTAAGTTGAATCTAACTATGTCTGAAAATAGCCTCTAAACAAGACTAGAAATACTGGGACAAGCCCCAGCTAAATCTAGCAAAAATTGAAACTAAATGACTAAAGGCTGAAATGAAACTCATGACTGTTGTCCTCGGAGAATGAGGACTCACCACTGAATCTGCTGAACTGGAGATCGAGAAATCGATCTATGCGTGATCTGGATGCTGAGAATCTGAACTTACATCACGAGAAGATGTAGCGCACGTATGCGTCAGTACTTGAAAGGTACTGTGTCATTTAGGATAAAGTAAAGCTTAAATAAAACATAACTGAACAAGCACAAAAACAAGTATAATAATCTGAACGTGATGTGCTAATTTCTGAGCTAACTGGATGCAATGACCAATTAATAACATGCTGAAACTGAATACTGAATATACTGATAAATGGTCAATGCAGAGAGTCTAACTGAACTGAGGGAGCTACTAATAACCGATAACAAAACCACATGAGCTAAATGTGGAGTCCGATGTATACGCCCCATCGAGAGGACCCAATATACCCTGCCAAAGGTATGCTGGCGTGATCACTAAACTGATTGCCCACAGAGGGGACTTACAACCTACATGGCTAGTAGTTCTGGGACTATTGGGTACGCTAAACCCTAGTCCAACTCGGTATTATGCTACTCCCAATGAATTCTATAAATTAACTGATTATATCTGAATTTCTGTAAATACTTGACAGCTCAAAACATAACATACAAACTGAGAATACAACAATTTATCTTGTAATTATGCATTTATTACTGAGGCATGAATATCTGAAGTGTCTGAAATATATGACCTAGCATGTGTAATTCAAGCACTAAAGAAATACAAAGCTAGTGCTCTGAAATTTATGCGATAATATGAGTAATAACATGATAATCTCATTTGGAACATATATTTAATAAATTCATAAAGTTATATTAAAGTTCTAGAAACCCTAGATTTAATCATGATAAGAGAATCAAGAACTGACTGAAACTAAGGACCCATGGGCCCACATCCCTGGTGATGAAATCCACGGAAAAATACTTAAGTTTCGGGGCTGGAACTGCTGGAGCTTGTGGCGTTCTTGAGCTTTTTTCTCCTCTCTTGCTTTTAATTTTCTAGGTTTTGATTTAATAATTTGACTTGGATACGTTTTAATTATGTTTCTAGGCTTAAACTGACTAAAATGTGATGATTTAGGGTCAAAACGACGTAAGTTAGGGTTTAAACAGAGTGGGAAAGGTCAAAAAGACCCCTCGAAAGGTTTCTGTCGGGCCTCACGACGGCCAGGACTGACGGTCCGTCGTGCGCCCGATGCCTCGTCGTTAGGTCCGTCGTGAGGGCATGTTCGACAGGCCTTTACTAAAATCGGAATAACTTTTTACTCGGAGGTCTGATTTAACAAGGTCGGTGGCTATGGAAATATAATTCAATTATCTATTTGTGGGTAGGTCATACAAGACCTAATTAATTTTTTTTAAGAGTTATAATCATTTTAAGTTGACCCAACTGCATTTCCCCTTAACTGGCTGCAAATTTTCCACCTACAGTCACACCTTCGGACCGTAGGTCCACCTACGAACCATGCTGGTCATCCATAGCTCTTGTTAGAGATTGGTTGAAAGGAGTCTTGATCGACGGTCACGAACTACGGACCTTCGTTTGACCTACGGACCGTAAGTCCGTTTGTCGTCCAAGGCTTAACCAATTTTTCTAGGCTGAAATTTTTGGGAGTTTCTGATCCCATCGACGGTTGTGCAGGACGGACCGTGGTTCAGGCTACGGTCCGTCGATGCCACCGTTGGTAGCACCTGCAGATTTTCTTGAAAAACTAATTTTTTGTCTGTTTTGGCTACGGGGTGTTATAAAGAAAGTTTTGGAGATTCAAGATAAGATAGGAGAATGCACACACTCAGAAGATCTATATAATGAAGAGAAAGAGGCAATATGTCATCTAGAACATTGTAATCATGTTAAAGAGAGTATCTTAAAGTAAAAGGCTAGGGTGCATTGGCTAAAGACTGGTGACTCAAACATCAAAATACTTCTTTGCTGCTATGCAGCCTAGGAAATCCTAAAACTAAATTAGAAGCCTCAAGGATAGTACTGCTACAGGCCTATTACTACTTTAATGTAATTAAGGGGGGGGGGGGAGATCCTGTTTTCAATTCAAACCTTCTGGTCTTATGTTTTTTTGCTATCTAAGAAGATACTTACAAGAATTACTTCTACAAGTAGATATTCTTATGGACTAGAAGGGTAGAAAACAGTAATAAATCAACTATAAATTAAGAAAAACTATGCAAACCCAAAGTTTCTAGTGGGTTCAATCTATTAAGTGTGGAGCACTGGAACAATTTTGTTACTGCTAAGCTGATATGGAACTTGAGTCACAGAAACGACAGACATTGGGTAAGGTGGGTCCACAACTACTATGTCAAGAATCGATTAGCATGGGACACTGACCCACCACAGACATCATGGCTACTAAGGAAGTTTTTTAATTGTAAAAAATATTTTGAGGCAGCTGGAATTTCTTTTGAGCAATATACGGAGTTGAAAGACTTCTCAATTAAGAAGATGTATAGACAGCTAGCTGCAAGGGAACTTCCCTATAGTTACATAGAAAAAGTTAGTTAGTAACCATCTTGGGTGCACCGAAATTGTGTTTTATTTTCAGGATGGTTGCACTGCATCTTGAAGCACTTTCCTATATTATATTAATAGTCTGATACATAAATAGTATAAATTGTAAGCCATTTAGAAAATAAGTAATTTAAGAACAGACCATAAGCTGGAAAGTCATTTATGGTCCGTAAAACAGCCGCATGCATCTTAAAGCACTTTCCAGTTGATGAATCAAATGTCTCTACACCATCACTCCATAACTCTTTCAGCTCATCAATCAAAGGACGCAAATAAACATCAATATCTTTTCCTGGTGCTTGAGAACCAGGAATAAGCAATGACATTATCATAAATGGGTCCTTAAAACATTTCCAAGGAGGTAGATTATAAGGAGCAAGAATGACAGACCACATGCTATATGATGTGCTCATGTTACCAAATGGGCTAAAACCACCCGCTGCAAGACCAAGTCTAATATTACTAGGTTCTTGTGAAAACCACTCATGATTTTGTCAAACTCTTTCCATGCTTCAGAATCAGCGGGATGCCTCAACACATTTTCCTCATCAAGATGTTTTTCTTTATGCCACCTCATGTCCGCACTTTTTTTCTCTAGAGATAAACAATCTTTGAAGACTAGGTTTTAATGGAAAATACCGCATAAATTCATGGGGAATCTTCTTATTCCTTCCATTATCAATTTCCACGTGGAAGTACCACAATGTGGACACTCCTTCCTATCTATATGTTCAGCCCAGTACAATACACAATCATTTTTGCAGGCATGGATCAAAATATATCCTAATCCTAAACCCAGCAACATGTTTTTAGCATCATAATATGACTTCAGAAGTGTCTCATTAGTACGCAATGACTCTTTAAGCAACTCCAACAACATATCTAATGATTTATTACTCCATTGATTGTACACTTTCAAGTGTCATAACTTCACAACAAACGAAAGCGTTGAGAATTTCTTACAACCGGGGTATAATTCACGTCCTGCTTCTTCCAGCAATTTGTCAAACTTCTTAGCTTCTTTCTCACTGATATCACCGCAAACATTATTACCAGTCGTCTCCTATGAAAAATCGACAAATGATCTACCACTGGTCTTTTCTAACATAGTGTGAATTCCATCATGGTTATCATGTTCTTCATTTTCATCTTCAGAAAAAATTGATTCATTGTTATCTGTCATTTGTGATTGTTCCACGAGGTATATCCATTGCACGTAACTTCCCATAATTCCTTGGATCGATAGGTGGTCATACACTACTTCTTGTGTTTGAACAAAAACATCAAACAACCTTGACATGGGCATCGAA
The DNA here is from genome assembly GCF_001406875.1 of Solanum pennellii. Lineage (NCBI taxonomy): Eukaryota > Viridiplantae > Streptophyta > Magnoliopsida > Solanales > Solanaceae > Solanum > Solanum pennellii. Next base: position 28,072,513 of record NC_028637.1, on the reverse strand, counting down.
CTTAGGAATTTCTATCAAAAGTGATAACGAACAAGTTACATGAAGGATTGGACACCCTCAACATATCTTTTAGAGAATTTTGGTTCATGCATCCGGCTTTTATCCATGATCAACTGCACAAACATAACAATTATTCATTAAATATTGTAAAATAAGCACATGCAAGATTCTTTAAAATAAAATAAAAATTACAATAAGTATTTCATCCATGCTGGAATACTAGCGAAAAGTAGCTTCAACGGATTTCAAACAAAAACATAAACAGTATAATCCCACAAGTGTGGTCTACAAAAGGTGGTACGGTCGCAGCCTTACCTCTATCTTGTGAAGGTATATAGGTTCTTTTAGGCAAACCCTCAGCTCAAGTAAAGAATGCTAACATTAAGCATGAAAAATAAACACAATGATAAAGACGCCATGTGAAACACAAAAAAAATACAAGTAGCAACAACAAACAATGAGATGTCTAAAGCAAAGTTAGTCATAGTCCACATTTGCATTTATTCGTCATGGTGAACTGATGAGACATTTATATCAAAGTAGTTAGTAGTCCACATTTGTATTGATTAGTCCATATTATTGTCTTTAGTTTTTGAAAGGTTGTCTCCAGCCCTTGAGCCTTAAGACTTGCCTCAACCAATTGCAATTAGGGTCGGAACCTCACTAGGTACATAATCAAATCGAAATATTTTTGTTGTAATTCGCGAAATGTTCTCCATTATTTCTGCTATGCAACAAATGAGGATATACTTGTTACATTCCTTATCCTCTTTTGACATTCTTTTCCTCACAATAGTAAAGAAGTCATGCTAATAATAAAGGAAAGGAACTCAGTATGCTTGAAACTACATGCCATGATATGGCTTCACTGCTGCGCGGCTTGGGAATCAGTGTTCGTGCTGGCAATATTCATGAGGTTTGCTTACACTCCGTCTCTCTAAACATCTTCCATCTTTGTTAAGTGGTACTTAAGAGTAAGATCTTGTTTCAGGTTCGCGTTGCTTATAAAAAAGCATTGCTGAAATTTCACCCACATAGATCTTCAGGATTTGATATACGACAGCAAGTTGAAGCTTAAGAGAAATTTAAGCTTATTTCTCGAATGAAGGACAAATATTTACCAACTTTATGACAGGAAAATGATTATAGGAAATTTTGTGTATAGACATTTCAATGTGAACAGCTGCACTCAAATGTAGAGAAGAGTTTTATTTCCAGGTTTAGTTGTCATCTCCTCGTGTTTTTGTTGATGTAAAGCATATAGAAGCTCTAAACGGAAAGGGTTCAAAAATGCACTTAATGTATTAGAAATGGTTCAAAAATGTCATAGTTCCATCTATCTGATCAAATATGCCCCTAATGTTAGTTGCAGTCTTAAATTTGCCTGTCCATGAACTACACAACTATATGATATTTAATTAAATTATAGTACATTTAAAAAAGGTCACTTGTACAACTAAAATATAATTAAATGTCATATTTGGTAAACCTAATACTTTATTAAAAGCTTATAAAAATCTTACCTGTATATGATAATGACAAAACTGTTACCTACATGTATCTGTCTTTATATCCATCATATAGATTCCCCTGTGGAAATTCAAGTAGTGTGTATGTATTCCTACATTGTGAAGGTAGACAGATTACAGACTCCCGACTCAATGAATCAATTTCTATGAAAAGAATTGTATTAACAGAATAAAATAAAATGAAATAACAGACTTATGGTCCTTTTAACTTCCGAATTCAATATTTCAAAACTGAACAGTTTGGAAGGCAAAAAGACATGGGATTATCTTAAACAATAAAATGAATTATACAATTAATTGTGGAATATCATTAGTCAATTATAGAACTGAAAGACTCCCTACTGAAACTGGTAAATTGTTGTGGACAAGGGTTAGTGATGATGAATTTTATTGGGAAACTGCTACTGAATTCGATAAATTTTGTTAGGCAACTGATATTGAAACTGTTACTAAAACTGTTAAATTTTACGAGGCAACTGGTACTGAACATGGTAGATATTGCAGGGCAACTGGTACTAAACCTGTTAGATTTTGGCGGGCAACTGCTATTGAACCTGGTAGATTATGGTGTGGAATTGCTATCGAAGCTCGTAAATTTGGTTGGAAGTTGATACTAAACCTAGATGATTTTGGTGGGGAACTGCTACCGAAGTTTGTAAGTTTTGGTGGGGAACTGCTATCGAAGCTGTTGAATTTCGGTTGGCAACTGATACTGAACCTGGTAGATTTAGGTAGGCAGTGGCTACTGGGGATTGACAATTTTAGTTTGCAAGTGAAGAATTTATGTCAGCAACTTGTGAATTGGTTTGAAAAGGATTAATCACTCGTTTCACATAGCTTTACCGTATTTCAAAACTATCGTTATGTTTGTAGCTCTCTGCATATATTGTTGATATCTCCGTGGTAGATTACTGATAAAGGTGGTGATAAGTTTTTCGTAAAATCATTATTGTTGAAGTTCTAGAAAGTACGATTTGTGTATGCACTAAGATGTACTGTTATCTGATGTGCTTTTTATCTATTCACGAAGAATAAGAGGAGGAGAAATTGTGGCTACCGAAAAGAAAGAAGGCTAAATGTATGCGTTTATCAGAAATGGAGAAGAGAGAAAAGTAGCGCGTGGAGGAAATGAAAGAAACTCAAAAGAAGATATTACAATTTGGCCTCTTCTGTTGTCTATTTCACGGTTTTTTACAGCCTATTTATCTTTCACATTCTAATCTATGTACCTGTTTTATCTTTCTTGCAATATCGTCTTGTCTTATATCGTGTGGTACTTGAGTTCTAAACGGAAAAGGTTCAAAAGTGCCTCTTAGTTTCAGTCTTGAAATTGCCTATCCATTAATGACACAACTATAGAGGTCACTTGTATAACAAAAATTTTACTTAATTTCATGTTTGGTAAGCCTAACTCTTTAAAACATAATAAATCTAAACAGTATAAGATAATGCCAAAACTTTTATCTACATGTATCTGTCTTTATATCCATCATATAGATTCTCTAAACATCATTATCAAAAGCCTTTGTTTAAGTTTAATCTCAAAGTTAAATAGACATATGCATTTCACTCATTTCTCATACCATAACTTAAATTACCTAAAGATGGATATAGGGAAACTTATCTTAGTCTTCTTTTTCAGTACCCTTTGTTTCTATCTCTTATGGACACTCGTAAAATTCGTTAACTTAGTATGGTGGATGCCACTTCAAACACAAAATAAATGAACTCGCAGGACATTAAAGGCCCTTCTTATAGTTTTCTCATGGAAATACCAAAGATATATCACTAAGGAGAAGCCAAACTATGGATAAACCTATTTTTTCAAGGATTCAACCTCATGTTCACACATGGACAAGGATGTACGGTAAGAAAATCAATCGTTTATGGATTTAAAGTTATAAGCAAACTTCTGCTGACTTATACTGCCATTTTTTAACTAAGTACTACTCCGTCAAAGTGTATTCGGGAACTAGATTACAAGTCGTTTCTTAACATATTAGACATATTTTTCATGGTTTTCTACTTCTTAAAGTTGTCTTTTATGTAATTTGTAGGACAAATCCTCATTTATTCTTCCTTTACATGCATTATTTGAACCCAAAAGTGAATCCAAAAGATAAAACTCTTTTCAATTACTGATATGAGTTGCCCGGAAGCAATGGAGACATTCCATTCAATAATGAGTATAAGAACACAAAGGTAACCAAATTAATTAGATAAATACTAATGACTCCACACATAAATCTTGACAAAGCTATTCATAAGTCAGAATGTAGTATTTTGATGCAAAGAAACTAACAGAGATCAAGGAAAAGTCCAGCAATGTATGAGGAGAGAACAAGATTAAAGTGAAATAGAATACTTACTAAGCACAGAAGGAGCTGATTGCTGATGGCTGATGGCTGATGGCTGATGGCGACAATACGAAGGCTAGAGAGTTCGACGGCGACAACTTGAGAAAGGAAGAACAAACGATGCAGTTTCAAAAGTTTTATGAATGCCTAAGGCTATATTAACCACAATTGTTTAATTAAGGGAAAGAGAAACCCTTTTTTTCTTTTAACGAGAGAAATTAAAAATAATTTTAAAAACTTTATGGTATCAAAACTTGGTTTATATTTAAAAATGATGCGTGTTGTTTAAAAAAAGACATGAAAAAAATTAAGATATTTGTAGTTTTATTTAATTTATTTGTTATTTAAAAATAAAATTTACTTATTACATCACATGTTTATTATTAGCTAAATTTGATATAATAAGTACAAGGAAAAATTACAGAAATTGGTATATTTTGATGAATAATTACTGATTTTAGCGATACTTTTTATTTATTATCATTTATAGAAATATTATGTTAAATCTGCAATATGTATTAAAAGTAAATTACGTATGCAATATATATGAATTATATTTTTGTTTAAATATATTACGTTTGTTTAGTAAGATATTGACACATTGTATTATAAGTGTATTAAAATGTGTGATAATTGTATTTATCATCAATAAAACATGCATTATATGTAAATAATAAATTGTTACTTGTAATATGTATTAAACTTGTATATAAATGAATTAAAAGTGATCAAGTGAAAAAAATATTATTTCTATAAATGGTAAATATTTTTTATATAGTATATTTTTATAAGTTTCCCTTAGTAAAAATTGTTTAAGGAGGCATCCTTTGCCCGTTAATGAAATGTGAGACTCGAACCCACAAAATGTTACTCTTTTTGAACATCGTTTGACATTGGGTCATACGTCCTAAATACTCAATGAATATTCACAATGTTATGTTTAATTAAAGGGATAATGCCCAAGTACCCCCTCAACCTATGCCCGAAATCTCAGAGACACACTTATACTATACTAAGAACCTATTACCCCCCTGAACTTATTTTATTAATAATTTTTTTACCCCTTTTTAGCCTACATGGCACTATCTTGTGGGCCCAACGATGGTTGACTTTTTTTTCAAACTAGTGCCACGTAAGCTAAAAAGGGGTAGAAAATTACTTATAAAATAAGTTCAGGGGGTAATAGGACCTTAGTATAGTATAAGTGTGTCTCTGGGATTTCAGGCATAGGTTGAGGGGGTACTTGTACATTTTCCCTTAATTAAAAGATAGAGTGTTATCATTCAATATATATGTTATGTGAATTTGTCGCTAAGTTAGTTGCAATAATTTTTACCAAGTCATCAGTCATTGAAAGCACAAAAAGGAAACAAAAATTACAATCCCTAAATAATAGGATTTTATCTCTCTGTGAAACATTCCAAGAGCTGCGCAACAGCTGAGTTAAGAATTCTCTGGTCTCCTTCTCCTTTCTCCGGTCTCCTTGAGGTAAGAATTAGATTTCTCGGTTCTCCTTCTCGTTTCAATTGCTCTCGTCTCTCTCTCCTTTCGATTGTTCCCGTCTCAGGTGAAATTGTCCCATCTCAGGTTCACGGTGAAATTGCTTCAGTTTCCTTCATCCTCAGGTGAAAGGTGAGCTTCTAATGCGATGAAGAAGAGGGTTTTGACTTCTATTTGGTGAAAAATAACTGGGGAAACGGGATGGGGTTATCAGGGAAGAACATTAGTCTTCTGGAAATTTTCTTGGATATGTGATGTTATGCATATTGATAAACCACATTGTCTACTGAACACACTCTAACACAATGAAAAATCGCCGGTAAAATCACTTCTGATGGAAGAAGTTCTTCTTCTGCTTCACCACCTAAAACTTGTAAGTAGTGTTTCAAAAACAAAATGATAACTGTTATTGATGTACATATTATAAGATACTTGTATTTATTTATTGTATGTTCTCTTTAAGCATTGCAGGTAGCTTAGCAAATCTAATAAATATAACTTGCTAAAAGTTGATATAAAAAAATCAAAAAATGATAAATAGGTATTGACATGATTCAGCAATTAGATTTTAATGATGAGTACATATCTCAATGATGTTTTAAGATAAGAGTGTGTGCTCTATCTACTTTAGCATTCAGAGTGAGATATGAGATGAGAATGAGGCGTTTCAATGGCTTAAATTAGCTTGTACGTTCATTAGCAAAAGAAGAGATTTTCTATTGTTCTTAATCTCTTCTTATGAAATTGTTAGTAGAAGCTTCAACACTAGTTGTATGGTATGGTTTTTTCTAAAGGTTTAATGTGTTAGCTATAAACTTTTATCGTGATCTCGATGAAATGTACGTGTTTTCCTTGTGTCTTTTCTTTTAGTGTTGAAAGGATTGAGTTAACTATTGTTTTTAATATTTTACTTTCGTTCGTTACTGTTGTTTGCTTCTACTTTGCTCTAATTTCTGATTTTGAAAATTTTTAAGATTGTTTTTTTACTCTAACGTTGCTTGCTTCAACTTTGCTTGATGAAATTCTCGATATCTCGAAATAACAGTGACAAGAAGTCTCCAAGCTTTTCACTATCTAGTCACTGCCTGGAGAAAGGTAATGTTTCCTCCGTAATCTTCTCCTCGTCTTCTTCTATTCATGATATGCCTCGCTAGTCTGTTTTTGTATCATTGTTGTTTGTAGATGAGAATTGATGACTTTAATTTTCTATACATGGGTTCTTAATGGATTTTGTTGATTATATAAATGTGAGAGTTGGCTTTTATCGTTTAGTATTGACGCTTATTTGTTTCTTTTTTGTTTGAATCTCTTTTTGGTGACTACTCTTCGCTACGTTGTAGAATCTATGTTCTTCGTTTTCATTGTCTGTAAGCCTATGTTTTACAATTAGTTTTGCTAGTGTTAATGATGCTTTCTTTTCAACTGTAGTGCTTCAACACCTTTTGTTTGTCATCAATTTTGTGGGACTAAGTCTGCCTGACGAAGAACTGTAGAAATTATTTTTCTTTTGCCTAAATGCATGTTTTGTTCTTATTTGATGAATGTGAATGAGAGTAACTTCTGGTCCACAGTTTGTGCTTGTTACTAATTTTGTATTCTTGTAAATTTAAACTTTATTAGGAATATGAATAATCTAGCGCGTGGTTGGATGTTTGATAGGTTGGATGGTCAAGGGCCTATGAATTCTAGTTTTGTAATTGGAGTGGATAAATTTTATCCAATTTTCATGTTTGCAACAGAATCATATGAGCAGAAATAAAGTTAGATGTTCATGTAAGAAATATCACAACTTTAGGTTCATGGATGTTGAAACGATTAAGCATCAACTTTATAAATCAGGATTTGTTGATAACTATTTTGTCTGGAAACATCAAGGAGAAAAAAATATGATTGGTGAGATTTCTTGTGATAAAGATTTGAATGGTGGTTCTAAACCTGAATTAGGATATGATAATCAATACCGTCAAATGATTTTACATGCAGTTGGTCCTAACTTTCCCCAAGGTTGAAGGTGGCAATATTTTTGCAATACTAAAGATAAGTCGTCTCATCCTTGTGAATCTTCAGTGGAGGAAGATCCTAATTTCGAGTCTAAAAAATTATATGATTTGCTACAAGCAGCTGATGCAAAATTATATCCCGTTTCTTCCCTCTCTCAACTTGTTGTTGTCTCTCGAATGTTAAATATTAAAATGGAGAACAACCTGTCACATAGAGGTTATAACCAAATGATGCAATTGTTGAAAGAGGCTTTACCTGAAGATAAAATAGTGCTTTATAGCAACTATCAGACCAAGAAGCTAGTGCGTAGCTTGGGTTTTCCAGTTTAAAAGATTGATTGCTGTGAATCGGGATGTATGTTGTATTGGGGTGATGATGAACACCTTACATCTTGTACATTTTTTGGACATGATAGATACAAGCGTCATGTTGGCTCTCGTAAGAGGAAATTGATCCCTTACAAGAAAATGTATTATTTTCCTTTGATTCCTAGATTGAAAAGATTGTATGCATCTCATGCTACAGCTGCCGACATGAGATGTCATCATGAGCATACAAAAGAAGATGGTGTAATGCGTCATCCATCAGACTCTGTGGATTGGAAACACTTCAATAACACTTATCCTTTTTTGCTAATGAACCAAGAAATGTAAGGTTGGGATTATGTACTAATGGTTTCCAACCATTTAGTCAGTCTGGGAGCAGATACTCTTCATGTCCAATGATTGTCACACCTTATAATTTACTTTCAGGAATGTGTATGAAAGAGGCTTATATGTTCTTAACAGTCATTGTAATAGGACCTAACAATCCCAAACATAACATTGATGTTTATTTGCAGCCTCTAATAAAGGAATTGACTTTGTTGTGGGAGACAGGCGTGCAAGCATTTGACATCTCAAAAAAGCAAAACTTTCAACTAAGGGCAGCTTTGATGTGGACAATTAGTGACTTTCCAGCATATTCTACAGGACGGAGTACTGCAGGTAAGTTTGCATGTCCCTATTGTATGGAGGAAACAAAATCTTTTAGATTGACCTATGGTAGGAAAACATCTTGCTTTTGCTGTCATCGGATGTTTATTGACCAACATCACCCATTTAGGAGAGATCGTAAGAACTTTTTTAAAAGCAAGACTGTCCAAAGATCACCTCTGCCCTATAGAATAGGAGATGAAATATTGAATCAAATTTGTGATTTGGACATAAGAAAAGTAACGGAGTTAGATGCAGAACAAGTCAATCAAAGATTATGTAAGTCTTGCGGATGGAAAAATAGAAGCAACTTTTGGGATTTGCCTTATTGGAGTTCTAACATGATTCCACATAATCTTGATGTCATGCATATTGAAAAAAATGTCTTTGATAATGTGTTTAACACCGTTCTTAGTTTTGACGACAAAACCAAAGACAATCGACAATCACGTCAAGATACAGTAAAGTTTTGTAATCGACCTCGATTGGCAAAGGATAGTAATGGAAAATATCCCAAAGCTATATATACGATAGACAAGGAAGCAAGAGCTATCTTGTTCAATTGGGTGAAAGGCTTAAAGTTTCCAGCTGGGTATGTTTCCAATTTGCGTAGATGTCAAGACAAAAAAGCAAAAAGGATATATGACAGGAAAAGTCATGATTGCCACGTGTTCATGCAACAACTATTGCCTATTGCCTTTTGCGAACTACTTCCTAGTAATGTGTGGCAAACACTTACAGAATTGAGCTTATTTTTCAAAGATCTTACTTCTACAACTCTACGAGTTGATGACATTGAGAGATTAGTGAGAGACATCCCATAAATCTTGTGCAAGTTAGAACGTATATTTCCTCTCGGATTCTTTGACTCAATGGAACATCTTCTTGTACACCTTCCATATCAAGCAAGGATAGCTGGACCTGTACAATATCGACGGATGTACCCTTTTTGAAAGGTAAATGTAAAGCTTTATATAATATTAGTGACTAGTATGCCATATATTTTTGTCTTATAATGTAATGGTCCATACATGTTGTATATTTAGTTATCTAGGAACTCGTAAAAGGCTGATTGGAAATAAAGCTAGTGTTGAGAGTTCCATCTGTGAAGCGTACATGACGATAGAGTCAACATAACTGTTTTCTCATGATTTTGAACCTCATGTCATGACATGTAATCATAACATAGACCGTAATGATGATTGTGGGGACAAAGAAGATATTGAAGATATTCTCCCATCAAGGTCGACTATGGGGAGAAGCAAAAAAAAAAGGGATTTATCCCTCGAAGAAATTAAGGCTGCCCAAACTTATATCTTACTAAATTGTGAGGAGGTTGAGAATTTGGTAAGGTAATGAAAGTTAATTTTATTTTCTTAATAATATAAAAATATCTTTAAATCACGACTTTTCAAGTGAATTTACTTTGTTGTAATGAAGTATGTTCAAGAAACATTTGCAAGAAGAATTTCTGAATCTATCTCAGGGTCAAATGAACGAGAGTCTTGAAGAAAATTTCTCTATATGGTTCAAGGAATTTGTGAGTATTGTGAAATTATCTTTTATACAGTAAAATACTAAAATTTAGTTTTTGTTATAAACAATTTGTATTATAGTGAATGTCTAATTATGTGAAGTCCTTGTAGGATATGGTTAGGAATCCTACTTGGGGACCAAGTAAGTTTTCCCTATAAATAAAGAGTTTTCCTTCATTGTAAATAAGATTTGTGAAAGATATATGAATCCTGAATATACTTCAAGAGAAATAAGAAGTCTTTTCTCTTCTCCCTAATTTCTTCTTCTTCTAAATTTATATAGTTTCATAACACGTTATCAGCACGATTGTTCAATTCTTAAAGAATGATGAAGAAGACGAGAAAAGTACAAAAGAGATATTGCATAAGTTATGCAATAATGTTTTATATCTTCAAGGTATGATTTATCTTTACGTTATAATTATTTATGTGACAAATCTGGAGTTACCATTTGGAGTAAGTATTTAAAATTTACGTTTAATTTAAACGGATGAGAAGAGAATTTCTTAATTTATTTTAATAATTGAATAAGCACAATTTAGTGAAAGATATGTTTTCAACCTTTATATGAGGTATGTGATCTATTAAGCTATATTTATTAACTACTAATGTTGATTATAAGAAATTAATAATCTCAATTCTGTGTGTAATTATAATGTACGATCATAGTAATGATCATCAAAAGTGATAAAATTAAATTAAATTATTTTGAAGGCTTGAGGTTGAGCCTCATTGTGGGTAAGACGATAGATTTAAGTTATATCGCACAAAAAGAATAAGACGATGGATTTATGTCCAATCTCACCATGAGGGTAAGACATCAGAAGTCTTGATGCTTTGTGATGAAAGATGTTGGATTCAAGTCCCTCATTGATTTATGGCATAAGACGTTGAGTTTGAGTCTCAATGCACCATATTGATGATATTATGATGACTAAGGGATATAATGAGTTTTTGATAAAATTAGTCATGAAATATATCTCGTAAAGCAGATCTATTCCCCAAAGTGAATGTAGCAGTGCATAAATGTCTAAAAGAAGACAATTGATTAAATGATGCACATGAATATGGAATGAGGCACTAAGTTATCAAAATTTGATGTACTTAGATGATTGTGTTCCATTCATGATGAATGAGAGCCTTTGATAAATGGTAAAAATACAGATCCATTCTTTAGAGTGAATGAGGTGATAAGCCACCATGCTAGACGTGAATTTTCTTGTAATGATTGTTAGCAAGGTAAGCTAATTGTGAGACCATCATAAACGAAAGTTGAGATTGAATTCTCTGCGTTCTAGGAACGTATACAAATATTTGTGGACCTAGTCATCCACCTAGTGGATTGTTTAGACATATAATGGTCCTAATAAATGTTTCTTCTATATGGTCTCATGTGTGCGTATTATTATCTCGCAACTTGATGTTTCCAAAAATGTTGGCACAAATAATATGTTACATGCACAATTTTCTTCAGATTAGTTCATTCAATGATGGGATCATGACTCACCTAAAGGGTGAAGTAATTGAGAAAAAATAAATCTGAAAATTACTCTTGGATTAATAAAATTGAAATTTACTCATATAATAGTAAATCAAAAATTTACTAAAGCAAAAGGCACATGACGTAGTAAACTTGGAGTTTACGAGCACTAATAATTTTATTAGTTGGCATGAATAATTTGGTAATCCCAAAGATGTGCATACTGAGTAATGGACATACATTGAAAAACTAGAAGGTTCTTCAAGAATTCTTTACGTTGCTTGTTCTCGTGATAAAGTTGATTGGATCAACTAAAGTAGGGACTAAATCCCTAAATTCTGAAAAGTATAAAAGGTGAATATGGGCCCGTTTACCTATCATGTGATATGATAAAAAGATGCATCAATAAGATAATCACATGTGCGTTTGTTGTCAACTTGTAGTTTGACATTCGCAAAATTGTTTGTGCAAGATAATTGAGCTAACAGCACAACTTTCAGAATATGAAATAAAGATAATTCATCTTGATAATATTGATAAATATATATAAGATGATGTGACATTAAATGTCTCATATAGTGAATCATTGTTTATGAAAATAAAGTTTCATATGTTGATATGAAATACGATATTGCATACAAAAGTAATTGTACGCATCAGACCGATAAATTATGATCAAATTTTCTTTCAATTGATTTATGGTCGGGGACCAAATATTTTTCATCTGATTATTTTGATATATGGTATATAATCAATGAATATACAATGATGCACGAAGATAGATTCTCCAAAAGATTGAGATATATGTTAGTTTGTCTAACATAAGGGGGAGACTAGAAGCAACAGAAGAGTTGTAAATACTCCTATTGAATGTTCCTTAAGGATAAAGTCTATGATAGACTAATCAATTCTAAATAAAATAATCCTTGAAAAAGGGGGAGGATCAAAGAATCAAAATGATCATAATAAGGAGATAATGTGCTCTTGGAGAGCCTACGACATAACACTTTATGAAACCTAGTGAGAGGAGTAGCTACCTAAAAATAATGAAGTGATGAGATCTCAGTAAGTTTTGTCATATTGTGAATCTATACAAAATGGTATATCGTTGACGATATCTTTGATAAAATGGCGCGCAATATTGTAAAATATAATGAGGATATAAATTCTACATCTATTAAAGCATGCTTGTGTAGAAATAATTATCAAGTGAAAAGTGGAATGACGCATCTTGGTAAGCGTAAAGCTTATTTGACTTGCAATCTAGGCACTAGAAGATGTCATACATCTAATATTAAATGTTGTTACTTGACAAAATTGATATGAAAATATCGAATGGATTCAAAATCTAAAGCATATACAAGTTTTTGGAAAACTTATTTATCATCCTCATAAGGATTAAATAGATTCAAAATGCATAGAGCATATACAAGTATTATTATGCAAGTTGATGACTAGAATTGAAACTCTTGGCAAAAGATTATTTGCTTAAAGAAGTTGAAGTAAGGAACTTGCAGAAATCTTTGACCCTGAAGGAAAGATTTATAAAAGCAGATAGAAGAAAGCATACTTCGTCAAGGTTTTTCTACACTCATGAGCTCCCAAGAATGGTGATATCAACATGCAATAGGTATGTTCAAGTAACATTATTGTTGATTTATTAACCAAGTCTCTATCAACTACAACTTTTAAGAAGATGATGCACAAGCTTGGAAAACGAAGATTCTAGTCTCTGAATTGATGTTGTAATTAAGGGGAGTTAATACGCGATGTACTCTTTTTTCCTCACAAAGGTTTTGTCCCACTGGGTTTTCCTTATAAAGTTTTTAATGAGGCATCCATAATGCGTATTATTAGATATGTGTACTCTTTTTCCTTCACTAGATTTTTTTTCCTAGTGGGTTTTATCTAGTAAGGTTTTAACGAGGCACATAATCTACTGACATTCAAGGGGGAGTGTTATAAACAATTTGTATTATAGTGAATGTCTAATTATGTGGAGTCCTTGTAGGATATGGTTAGGAATCCTACTTGGGGACCAAGTAAGGTTTTCCCTATAAATAAAGGGTTTTCCTTCATTGTAAATAAGATTTGTGAAAGATATATGAATCCTGAATATACTTCAAGAGAAATAAGAAGTCTTTTCTCTTCTCCCTAATTTCTTCTTCTTCTAAATATATAGAGTTCCATAACAGTTTTAAAATTTACTAAGTCGTATATTTTTCTAAAAATAGGTCCAATCCAATTCCATTGAGAATGAATTCTTGCAAAGTCTTGCTCGTGGACCATTAATAAACGCTACATGTTATTCTGTGTATTTTGTGGATGGATACAAATTTCACACAGAATGTCATGGAGCACAAGATCAACAATGAATAGTGGAGTTTGTATCTCAGATTCAAATTTTGGTGATTACTATGGACGGATAAAAAAGATATTACAAGTGGAATACCGTGATTCACCTTTCAAGCAAACTGTATTATTCAAATGTGAATGGTTTGACCCAACTATGGATGTTGGTGTTAAAAGGCAAAGTCAATACAAATTGGTTGATATTAACCATCGTCGCCGATATAAAAATTATAAACCTTTTATTCTTGCAATGCAAGCAACACAAGTATGTTATGTACCTTATCCTAGCAAGAAAAAGGATAATGATGATTGGGTAGTAGTGTTGAAGGTCAAACCTTGAAATTTTATTGAATTGCCTAATGAGGAAATGTCAATAGTTTCAGAAGTAAATGTTCCATTTAAAGTTGAAGAAGTTGAAGTCCATGAGATAGATATGACAGTTTCTGTTGATGAGTTTCTACTCTTAAATGATCCAAATGGAGATTTAATTGAAATGGATGAACCCATTGCTGATGGACTTTTGCAAGAGAATCATGAAATGCACATAGTATCCACAGAAGAAGAGAAACTAATGAGGATGAGGATAAAGATGAGGATGAGGACGAGGATGAGGAAGAGGATGAGGAAGAGGAAGAGGAAGAGTTCGAAGAGTACAGTGACTAGTGATTGATCATTTGCTATTGCATTTTCACTATATTTTGTTTGTTTCTGCTTTTCAATCGAGGATAATCTGTTGTAGTTTCTGCTTTTCAGTTTAGGATTTAAAAAGAAATAGTTCTTGTCTTTGAACTACTTGTGCTTAATTTCTTATTGCAATTCCTAATTAAATATTTGGGAGACTTATTGTAATGTAAATTTTTGATCATTTCTTTGAATTGAATGACATTACGTGACAGTGATTCTGTAACCATCAGTTTCAGGATCCTTATTAGAAGCACATGCAGATTTCAATCAACAAGCTCTTAGAGAGACAATTTTCATATTTCATCTTTGTTCCAAATTGTCTAACAACAGTGTTTTATTTATTTATAGGTATGTCTGGGAGGCAGAGGTCTTGGAAAATCCTCACGTAGGAGTAATCATGTTGTTCATGTAAGCATGCCAACTAATCCCAAGCCCACTAGATTTTCTCCTCGAAAAAAAGGTAGTATCCCGACCAATATTGTAACGTCAACTCAGAGTATTAGCCCAATCATCTGTGAGACATCTCCAGTTACACCAAATGAGAGTAACCGAACAGGTTAGGGTCTTTCTAACCACAACAATGTTCTAGAGCCTTATCAGAATTTCATTCCTAGTGTAAAGCTTCTGATATAAGTTCATGAACCATTCACTACAAGTTTCATATTTAAGCATTATTATTCCATGTAATCTCATTATCTAACAACAGTGTTTTTTTGTTTATAGGTATGGTTGGAGGCAAAGGTCGTGGAAAATCCTCAGGTAAGAATAATTCTGCTATTCGTGTAAACATGCAAACAATTCCCCCACTACAGTTTCTCCTCAACAAGGTGGTACCCCGACCAATATTGAAATGTCAACTCAAAGTACTAGCCCAACCATCTCCCAGACACCTCCACTAAGCCAAAATGACAATAACCTAATAGGTCAAGGTCTTTCTACCCGTATCAATGTTCCAACAGGTCATACAAATACAGTTGCTGAAGGCGAATCCAACAGTAGCCATCCAAGGACCCTTGTCTTTCTAACTTCTGCAGGGTTTGTCCATTCTTTTAATTTTATTCCTACGTGTTGATGACACTTGATGTCTTTAAATTCTTATTTATAATAGCCCTCCTAATAACCTCTTCTAGTTTATACAGACTGGAACCTTCTCAAATATGCTCTAGTTTCATATCCAAATCTTTAAAAAGTGAGGTTAATCTCAATGGAATCAATTGGAAAGGTGTTTCAAATGATGTAATAAATGGTTATTTTTGAGAATTTAAGGAATAAGTTTTCATTGTAAGTTATTTTAGCAAGTGTATTCACATATATAGATAGGACATTAATGTAGTACTTTCAAAATTTGTTTTAGAAAAAGTTCTGCTGCAATGTTTCCATTAGTGAAAACAAAGTCAAAACACAATGGATGGTTAAGGCAACATTGAACTATAAGAATTTCATTTCTAAAATAAAAAAAGGAGGAGTTAGGCCAAGTTAGTACCAGAAGATGTGTGAGAAAGATGGATGGAGCTTTGGGGAAGTGCAGTGCCTATTAGGAAATCAAATATTAATTCGCAAAATCGTTGTGGCGGTCGTGAAACTGCTGTTGGGACTCACACTGGTGGCTCTATTTCTATCGAAGAACATCACAAGAAACTTGTGAGTATATATATATTTTACAAACTCTATAACTAACATCTTCTCTTATATGATATATATAACGTGATTTCTTTTGTATATGCTATTGAAAAAGGCCGAGATCCCACGCCAAGTGAGTTACATCTGCATGTTCATACACATGGACATGATGGAAAAACATTTGTTGGTGATCGTTCTCGAGATATCCATGTAAGCCTAAAACTTGGAGGTGTTTCGGTTCTTTCCTTCTACAATTTATGGTGAATTTTTTTTTGTTTTAAAGTGTATTTGTTGTTGCTGTCTGGTACAGTTCTAATGATGTCTTGAGACTTTTCAATGCGATTCTAGTATCGTTTTAGAGAAAAACTACTGCCACTATTAAGAGGCTTTTCTGGTGCAATTTTTTTACTATTTTTTGGTGTGATTGTACTGTTGTTTTATGTGACTCTAGCTTCCAAAAGTCACTCACTGATGAACTTAGCGAGTGTTAGGGTGGGGTGATGGGGAGGGGATTTCCCTGAATAGTTAGTTGTCATTTTCTGTGTGGTAGTGTAATAAGAGACAACTCTATTGACATGATCTTCTCTTGGTGTGGATGCTGTTAGCAATTACTTGGCTACCCACTGTTTATTACCACAGACACAACAACTGCTACACTAGATAGAGGTATTGATAAGTTCTCTTAGAGGGTAATGCCAAATTCTAGACAAATGGTCTACACATCTATGAATTCCATTCTAGTGAACTTGTGAAGTTTTTTATTTCTATCAGTTTTATCAGTTTCAAAGGGATGCCTAATCCTTCATATAACGTGGTTTCATGATATTTTTAATGCTTTTTCCTTAAGTTTAGTGTGTGTTCAAAAGCCTTTTTGTATTGATTTTTAAGTTTCTTTTTATTTGCAGGAAATCTGTCTAAAGATAAACGCGGAAGTTTTTGAGCAAGAAATGCAGAAACTTTACCACCTACGGAGATTGTGATGCTCCGTCGTGCCTGTGACGGTCCGTAGGTTGCATCGTAGTGAAGCTGCTGAAGGAAAATGGAGAAGTCTGACCAAGTGTGGGGTTACGAAGTTCATGACGCACCGTCGTAGCCATGACGGTTCGTCCTGCTGGTTCGTCGTGATGATCATAGAAGTTGTTCCAGTACCCAAATTCCAAGAAATTGAAGTGTTATGGAACGGAGACCCTCGACGGACCGTCGTGCTTGAAACGGTTCGTCATACCTGTTCGTCTAAGGTAATGAAGAAAGCAGCAGAAGGATTTGTAATGTATAGGATGACGGAGGCCATGACGACTCGTCGTGACCACGACCAACCGTCACGAGGTCCGTCGACCCAGCCGCGTTTTGACAGATTTTCAGCAATTAGAGTCCTTCTTTTATTAGGTTTTTGTTTTTTTATAAATAGTTGGAAAAACCTCGTTTTGGGGGTTAGACTCTCTTATAGTTAGACTCTCTTATAGTTAGACTCTCTTATGTTAGATTCTCTAATGTTAGATTCTTTGTTAGTAGACTTTGTGAATGTTTTATACTTTTGAAGAAGCTTTAGTCTTCGATTAATTTCAGTAATTGAGACACTTTTTCTGGAATTGATTGTTGGTGCGTTTGTTGATAAATCAAGTGAACTTCTGTATTTATTCTTTCTCATTGAAGTAAGTGAATGAATCCTTATATTACATATATGAATACTGTGATTATGACTATGGGTAACTAAACTCCATAACTAGGGTTGTGGGAGCCATGAGTGAATAATAAGGTAAAATTTAACTAAATTAACAATTCTAGAATAGTATCCTGCATGTATTGATAATTCTTTCGTTTAGAAGTCTTTTTAACGGATGGCCAACGTTAGAACTCGCCTTAATGCTACTTACCGGACCAAGGAGGTAGATAATAGGAAAAGAATTATCAACATAGATTTAGTGTATACTATCTAATAGGCTAGTATTGATTGGTACGAGGTAATAACTTAGTCAAATATCGAATACAACGCTTAATATGAGGTAAAGGTAAGGATTAGTATAACAACACACGTACCCAGATCAAGGTGCGGAGTGAAATTTTTTAGATTTCGGACCTAGGATTTAGAAATACATAACTTATCACTTTGCATGCAAGATACTAGGAAAGAATTGTTATAGTTAGAATTATCAAGTTAGGAACCTGTAGGGAACACTTAAACCCTAGTTACTTTTATTAATTGATTAAACTCCAATGTTTGATTCAGTTAGTTGGTTACTTTAATTTAGTTATTTATCTTTATTAATTTAGAAATAAAAAATCCCCCTTTTATTGTCTTTTGTTTTCTAAGGAGATAATTGACTAAATAATAGTAATAATAGATTGAAGTTAAGTCTGAACTATTTTCCTCGTGGGAACGATCTCAACCTCACATATACTACTTTATCTTTTTAAAGAGCAGCTGGTATATTTTAAAGAAACGTATGGAATAGTACCAAACTTAACTGAAAGGGACATCTATATTCTTAGTGTCTCTGCCACTCTCTATACTGTACTGAGCATGACTTTGTCTATTTTCTGCATTTTTCTTCAAAATTTGGTGTGTTCCATATCATTATTACTTTTTCATTTTCTCTACTTATTATAGGAAAAATATGAAGAAATATTAATGGAAAAACATTGTATGAAACTGATATTGATCAGTATGAAGCATATTACCAAGCTGCGGGAGGAGAAAAGAAAAGAAAAATATACGGTCTTGAATCTGAAGCAAAAAATTACTACGGGCAGAAACTTTGTGGATCATCATAATTAACTTATCCATATTCTCAATAAACATCGACAACAAACATGGACGAGTTTGTAAAGAAAATGATGCCTGCTCTAACTAGTCATCTTGTTCCTATTATTGTTGAGTAGGTGAAAGCATCGATTACTCCTTTCGGCAATCCATCGTTTGCGGCGCCCATGCCTCCTGCTAGTAATTTGGACGAGGTTGATTCCTCTATTTCAAGTTAATACCTCCACAACTTCAGTTTTTGACAATGTCATACTTTTTGGAAACTAGAAATTGTGCGTAGTAATACTTTGATGAACATGGGTTTATTTAAGAGTACTTGATAGCTTTCTTCGTATATTTTAACCAGAAATATGTTGTTTTGGATTTTTCTATTTACATATTATGAATCTTCTATGGGTATTATATTATATGAATGTTTGTTAATTTTGGAGTATTTAGTAATTCTAATTTAATATATTTCAGCAGTGCATAAGAACAATTTTAGCAACAAATTTAGTCGTTGCTGTAAAAAAGATGTTGGCGACGGATCAACGAAGAATTATTAAAGGCCTAATATGTTGTTACCAAATATGTTGCGATGGAAATTTGTTTCAACATAACAAAATGAATTATGAAATTAGCAACAAAACTCTAAAAATATAATGACGAATCTTTCCGTCACTAACATGTGGCAACGGAAATGTTTCGTCACTATGACGTCGTTAAAATTGAGACGAAACATAATTTTCATCATATAATTATGAAATTAGCAACAGAATTATATAAATATAATGACAAATCTTTCTGTCGCTAGAATATGGCGATGAACGTAGTTCGTCACTAAGACATTTCTAAATTTTGTGACAGAACTCATTGTTCGTCACTATGTGCTTACTGACGAGCATAATAGCAACAGTCAATATTCCCTAGCTAATCCATCGCTAATCGTCATTAGTGACGGATTTTCTTCATATAGTGACGAATTGTTGTCGTCGCTTAACACTATTTTTTTTTGGTAGTAGTGGAGCTGCTTCAGATCCAATTTCAGAGATATGTATCTTTGCATGTCATCTCATATACGATTGTTAATGTCTTCACCAGCTCTCCTACTCTAGTTACCTTGTATAGCAACAAAATTGAAGCTGATGGAAGACAAAACAGGTCCAATGTGTTAATCGTAGCTCAGCTCCTCTAATTTTTGGAATGGTTTCTCTAGGGTTCAATGTTTTCTTACTTCTTAGGATAATCAAGAAGAAGAACCAGACCTAGGATTTTGGGTTTCAGCTGAAGGAGATGTGAATGTTAGTCCAATCGGTAAGATACCGACTTTATGTTTCTTGTAGGTCTATAGATTTGACAACATGTTGTTTGATTTGATAAATAACATTGTAAGACATATATGTCTTTTTGTGTGCACAATTTTATTTTCTTAAGTATTGATGAACATTAATGTCTTTTTGTGTGGGTAATATTAGCATGAGAAAGAAATTAGTGTTAGGTTAAAAATAAAGTTGATCACGTATTTCTCTACCTCCTAAGTTATCGGATTAATTTGAAGCACTGCTTCACTTTTTCATATTCACCCCCCAAATAGAATTACAGAATTGAGAAAATGGAGAAAGAAACTGTCTTTTGGCGCTTAATTATTTTTGGTTTTTGCCTCCAAAAGAATTTCAGCATAACTACTAATTTATATATGAGAAAAGGAACCAAAAGAGTTGTTCTGCAAAGTGAAGAAGAATTTCTAAACCTAAACAAGAAGACGAGGTATGTATTTGTCCTCCTATTTTATGTTTCAACAATATTAAACAGAAAATATATGACGCAATCGTATATCGAATGATTTGTTCATTGATTATTTGTAACATATCCATTGATTTTCCGTCATATTTGTCTCATATTTCAAACTAGAAGATAACCAAAATCTTGAAATACGAACACTCTCATTTACTATGTCGATTACAGTTTCGCAGGGTATGCATACATATTTATAGTTGGTGTGTGGCACATACTAGTGAAGCATAATCTAGGGCTTCTATGGAAGCAAAACTTTCCTACGTTTTGCTTCTATTGATATATTTCGAGGGAAGAGGGGATACATTGTGAAAACATGATATTTATCTTTCATTACTAACTGATTTTTATTACCTAAATTGGAGTTATGTACAAGTAAAATGACTTGGGATTTAGCAACACGCTCCATTCTTAGTCATTCTCAAATACCCTCTGTGTTATACATTATCTACTACTTATGCTACATGTCATACAATCACTATGACCTTGGCTATGTTTTGCCACTACAATGTTGGGTAGTAGTTGAAATTCTCCAACCATGTTATCATGTGTGTCTTGACTGCCTTTCTAAAATGAACCTTGCACTATTTGCTTCACTATTGCATTTGGTGGATTTATCTTGTCATAAAAATGTTCAATGTCTCTTTCTCTATATAGGTAGTATACAATAGCTACAAATGTCATCTAAAGACCACATCCCTTGGACATTTCCCTCTTGCATGATGACTAACCCATTAAAGAGCGCGATCGGAAATCTGCTTTCACTACTACATCTTCTCTATTAAAGCTATTGTGCACGTTAACTACTTAGTGCAGCATTACAAGGCAAGTTTCTTGCAATTATCTATGGTCCAAGTCTGCATTTATTTTCTCACTATACAACTATTGTTACTGCTTGTGTCTCCATGGTAGTTGTTGAATCACATCATGTTTGAGTTTTGACCATCCTTCTTAAAATACATATATACAAATTTAAATTAAAAGAACAGATTTAGCTGATTTTCAGAACAAAGATAGTTAAATCCACGTTAAGATGGTACCGGGTTTAACGTTATTATTGAAGTCTTTCAATATCATCAGAGACGTAAATGCGAGAGAAAACTTTTTATTTCTTGATAGAATTGAGTGAGAATCTAAGTGTACAACAAAAATTGTAACATTACTTTGACATCTCATGGGACAAGAAGAAAAGGAAAGAAACGAATCTGGTAGAAGCAGGCAATTTGTATTTCTGTTTTTGTTAAGTATTCAATATCAAATTAGAGTCTGTTCTTCCATGTAGCTCCACCCCTTAGGTGTTGTGCTCCATAGGCCGTAGTTGAACCTACCGTTGTCATGGCTACTGTCAAACTGCAACAAACCAGAATGGAATTGAGTACTATATATTTTTGAAGAAATGAAACTAACAGGTACAGTTAGAAGTTTTAGGTCACCTGAGGTAAGTGATATATGTTTAAGTTTCCCCATTACCCAGATCCGGTTGAAGGAGAGCTGCAGCAACAAAGGCCAATTGCAGAACTGTATTTACCTGTACACATTCCTACCTTAGGATCCTCCTTCATATTCACTGTGCTTCTAAGCAAGTGAAGAACAAGGTGGAGAGGCTCTCGTCCTCCTGCAAAGTTGGCACACATGATCTCTAGTTATTTCCCATATGTATACCCTGTCCTTTGTGTACAACCTGTCATATGCACCCAGTGTAAAAAAAAATTGCCATTTGGAATGACCAAGGTTATTGAATATTAGTTTTTTTCTAGGTCCATTTTTATAATCACCCCTCTGTCTCAAGTAACTGTGTTATGGAGAATTTGTGAGTGTGAAAACATGATATTGAAGTTTGTCAAATAATGCTTCTTGAACATGTCTCGTATAATTAGGATAGGGTTGAACATTGAATTAAGATAAACTGAATCAAAACTATTTGAAATGAATATTTTGCAGGGCAACTAAAAAAATTCTGAAATAAAAAAGCATTTCTTTATGAGGCGCTATATCTGTTAGATCCAAAGCCTCTTCTTAACACCTTATCTTTTACAAGTTTGCAGAAAAGTTTTGGTAACTTCAAACTTGGACATTTCTTGCATTAAGTTCTCTTTCATATGTTATAATGGTTCTTCAATCTATAGTTATGCTTCAATAGTTCAATTATTATTATGACGAGAAGATAGTGAGCTCCTATTTAAAAATGACGTGTGTGAGACTTCCCATATTGTTAACCTTTAATTTTTTCAGATTTTTCTTTGGTTGTCAATGATTAGTACTTTTATATTACTATTTTCATTAAAGCAATGGATTTTATATCTTATGAACTTACTGAATTACATATTGTGGTTTTCGTAGAATTCTGCAAATCAATGGCACCGGGTGGACGTGTCTTCAAGCAAACTACATTTATAGGGGAAACTATTCAAGCTGCTCAATCACCGGATGAATCAAATAGCATTACTCCTGTTGTTGATACAGGTAATGCATTTTACTAAATTTATTAGGATTAAGTTATTGTCCAAGTTGCAACCAAAAACGTTAACTATTGTAACTTCCATGTAAGTTAAACTTTTAACGGGGAAATGGACATTAGCTCAGTGTCTGAGGATTTGAGGATGGTGAGAATGAAGTTAGGCAAATAAAGTAGTAGTATAAATGAAATTGATTCTGTTCACTCTAGTGAAAATCAATCAACCTCGGATGATGGGGATGATAAGCAAGTTACTGGTAAGCAAAGGGTCTGATATACCCCTCAACTTTGTCATTTGGAGCTGATATACCCCTCGTTATAAAACTGGCTCATATATGCCCTTACCGTTATACAAACGGCTCACATATACCCCTGTCGTTACAAAATGGCTCACATATACCCTTCATTTAACGGAAGTTAAAAGATTAGTTTTAAATTTATATTTATTACTTCTAATTTTTTTTTAAAAATTATTTAGGGGTATATATGATTCTTCTATCAAAGTTCAAGGTATAATTTAATTTTTTTCATACATAAATTATTTTTTGACTTCTTTTATTATAATTATTTGAGTTTCTTATTCTTATTTTGTTTTTTTCTTTCATTCCTTAGTTTAAAGAAAAAAAAATTAAACTATTTTTTAATGTGTATTGTAATTTAATTTCTTATTCGAAGAAAAAATTTGGTCATCTACAATACGTTTTACAAGAATTTTAGTGAAACATAAATAAATTTGATTATCAAAATAATAATTATAAATTAGTCATTGAAACAAAAAAAAGTCAAAAAAAATATGTTTGACGAGGATTAAATTTATTCATATGGAATTATATTTTTTAGAAAAAAATAATAAAAATTTAGATTAAAATTAATTTTTTTTCATTTCCGTTAGAGAAAAAGGGTATATGTGAGCCATTTGTTTACAAGTAGGGGTATATATGAGCCACTTTCATAACAAGGGGTATATCAGCTCTAAATGACAAAGTTGAAGGGTATATCAGACCCTTTTCCCTATTGATAATTGAGAAATTAAGCTTCTTTAGCTTTTATTATCCTACACATGACACTGTTCTTTTTGAAACACAATGAATCTTCTTTCTTTCAAAGTGACATCGAGACATTTTAAGCTGAGAGATTCAGAACTCACATATTCAAAATACAGAATTAGAGTTGTAAATAGTGAAAGTACATAATCTGTAATAGTGAATTAGGTGTACTCATCTCTTCTTTGTTCTTTAATTTCTTCTCCTCTCTTTTCTGTATTTTTGAGTTGCTCGAATGATTTTTATGATGATCTTTATTGTTATTACAGTAATTCAATATATCAACTAAAGATATGTGGATTTAACTTGTGAAGTAAAGCTTCATGATATCACCTATAATCTTACTCACATTTTTCTTAACCTCAAAGCCATTGAATGTTGGCATGAGCAATTTCATTTGCTTTTGTTTATCAATATGCTATATAAGTTACAAATATTGACTCTATGGAGTTAAATAATGTTGCAACAGATAACATGTAACAACTTCTTCATCATAACTTGTATTTGTTAGTCTTCATACCTTTCTTCTATACGTGCAATATTTTATAGATTTTAGGTTGTACTTTGAACTGACTTTAATTTTTTTTCATTACATGCTTCTACTGGAATCAAGAATGGTCGTGCCAAGAATAGAGATAAAGGTCTTGAAAAAATGACGAAGGCTATGGGAAGAAAGATGAAAATAGAGACCACCCTGATTGGTAAGGAAGGCCAACTAAACCAGATCAATCGGCAAATTATCCAATGAGTTGGGGATAATTGCTTAAAATTTTATTTCACTTCCAAACAAGTGGAAGGAACTCAAACGAGAGGACAAAGATGCATTCTATACTCTTATAGTATCTAAGCTTCCAAGATATTCGGAAAGAGTGTGTAGAGCCACATGAAGAAATTTGTTATTTTTTCTGTTTCCTTATTATAGAAAGTTTCTCCTTAACTTATCAAATTGTAACATCACGTCGCTGGTATGAATACTGAATGTTCTAAGACCAGATGTTCTAATATGCCCCCTCAAGTTAGACGATGAGTCACTAAGCCTAACTTGAACAAATTAGACTCAAAAGCAGATTTAGAAAGTGCCTAAGTGAGGGTGTCTGCTATTTGATCGGCACCATGGACATGAACAACACGAACCCTTTTAATATCAACATAGTGGCGAACAAAGTGAAAGTCCACAGCAGCATGCTTAACACGACTATGGAGGATAGGATTCTTGCTCAAGAATGTGGCTCCAAGATTGTCACAATAAATTGTGGGTAGCTGATGTGCTGGAAAGCGCAACTCATTTAGGAGATTGGTGACCCATAAGGTTTCAGAAAGTGCATTAGCCACTGCCCTGTATTGGAATAAGTGGAGGAGCGTGAGACAGTATTTTGCTTCTTTGATGACCAACTAATTAGATTGTGACCAAGAAATAGGATGTAACCAGATGTAGAAACTCTGTCAACGATGTCCCCACCCCAATTTGCATCAGAGTACACATGTAGATTGAATTCATCAATGGGAGTAACGCGCAGGCCGAGTTGAATGGTACCCCGCAGGTATCGAAGAACACGTTTTACAGCCTTCCAGTTAAGGTCTTATGGTGCTTGCATAAATTGAGAAAGCTTGTTGACTGCATAGGCTATGTCAGGTCAAGTGAAGGATAGATATTGAATCCTACCCAAGACTCGGCGATAACGTGTAGCATCAGTCAAGTGAGTTCCATCAGACAAGGTGAGTAACTCAGATGCACTCATGGACGTGTTAACACTCTTGCAATCGGTCATTAGCTCATCATTCAAAATTTCATTCACATAATTTTCTTGGGTGAGAATTAAACCGTTGGAGCTGCGTATCACTTCAACACAAAGAAAGTAGTGAAGATTACCTCAATCTTTAATAGAGAACTTAGAAGCAAGGGAAGTGATAACCTGATTGACACTTAAAGTATTGCTCCCAGTGATAATAACATCGTCGACATAGACGAGGACGAATAACGTATCACCTGCACCATGTCTGACAAGTAGTGAGGCATCAGATTTTGTCTTAACAAAGACTATGGATGAAAGATAACCCGTGAGGGCATTGTACCACGCCCCAGGAGCCTGTTTCAAGCCATAGATTGCCTTCCGTAGCCGACATATATGCATTGGTTTGTCTTCACTAGTAAACCCCAGAGGTTGTGCCATGTACACTTCCTCTTCCAGGTTGCCTTGGAAGAAGGCATTATTGACATCTAGCTGGCGAAGGTGCCAGTTGTGACGAAGTGCCACAGAGAGGACGATGCGAACTGTGGTGGACTTGACGACTGGGTTGAATGAGGCATGAAAGTCAACGCCTGGCCTCTGAGTAAAGCCTTTTGCAACTAGGCGCGCTTTGTATCTGTCGATGGACCTATCAGCATTTCTCTTGATCCTGAAAAGCCACTTGCAGGATAAAATGTTTTTGGTCGGGTCAGGAGGAACAAGTTCCCAAGTCTGATTTTTAATTAAAGCATCAAATTCATGTTTCATTGCATAACGCCACTCTGAATATTTTTGTGCTTGTGTGACAGTTGTGGGTGTGACAGTGGGGTTCAATTTGGCTAGGTAATCAAAAATCTTTTTTGGTTTTGAGATATTATTTTGGGATCGAGTGACAGCACGGGTAGGAGGAGACGTACATTAAGGGGTGAAGGAGCGAGTTCTAACTCGAAGGTAGGACAGGCTGGTTGAGGAGCCAAATGTGTTGGTGGGTTGGTGTTTCTACGGTGATAGACAAGGAGAGGAGACAAGCTGCTTTCTGTGTTGGTTGGTATCGGCGTTTGAGAGTTTGTAGGGAGGCGTGGTAGTGCTAAACACTGGGTAGTAGATATAGAAGAGGTGTTCTGGGAAGCAGGTGAATCTGTTGCGTCTGCCGCTGATGCATCGTCGGATAAGGACTGCGAGTTTGAGTTGTCTCCGGACTGGGCTGGAGAGGAAGCAGATGGTGATGGAAAATCTGTAATAGTGTGTGCTGCTATTTCTAATGGAGTTGGCAGATCTGTAACTATGGGAAGTTTGGGTGTGGGGTCTGAATAACTTGGCATTGTTGGTGTTGCCCATTCCAGGTGAGTTGATTTAATGGCAATGTTGGAGAACAATGTCTTAAATGGAAAAACATCCTCAACAAATCGCACATCTCGAGATAAGTAAACCTTTGCAGAAATTGGGTCAAAACACTGGTGACAGTGAGGGGATAGTGAGAATCCAAGATAGACACATGGGGTAGATTTTGATGCAAGTTTATTTTTGGAGTATGGTTTTAGCCATGGATAACATAAACAACCAAAACTTCGTAGGGAGTTGTAATTAGTTGATTTTGTAAGTAATCTTTGGAATGGGGATTGATTATCGAGGTGAGAGGTTGGAAGACGATTGATGAGGTATACAGTGTGATGGCATGCAAAAGACCAGAATTGGGGTGGGAGAGACGCCTCATGTAAGAGTGTTCTTGCAGTTTCGACAATATGGCGATGTCGCCGTTCTGCAAGTGCAACTCGTTGAGGTATATAGGGAGGGTTAGAGAGGTGTTGAATGCCGTGAAGTGAAAGATAGGAGTCAAGACTTTTATACTAACCTCCGCCATCAGTATACAATGATAAAATTTTAGAGTCAAAATGTTTTTCCATCATAGGATGAAATTTTTGAAAGATATCTTTAACTTCACTTTTCTTTGATAGTGTGTAGAGCCAAGTGTACTTCGTATATTGGTCAACAAAAATACAATAATACAACATTTTATCAAGAGATAAGACTGGTGATGGCCCCCATAAGTCACTGAAAATAATTTGAAGTGGTTTAGAGCTACACAATGATAATTGAGTAAAAGGATGTCGATGAGCTTTATTAGATAAACATGAATTACAATGAAAATTTTTGTCTCTCTCATGGAACAGTAGCGAGAATTTATTCAAAATAAATCTAAGAACTCTAGAGTGAGGATGACCAAGACGTTGGTGCCAAGTAGTGAGAGGGCTGGATGTGGAGATAATGTGAGCTTGGGGATGTGAGACAGGCCACTCATATAGTCCATTATTAGTCCGACCATGCACCAGTGGCTGCCGTGTTTTCAGATCCTTAACAACAAAGTTAAAAGGAAAAAATTCAATAGACTTAAGATTGTCTTGACATAATTTAGAAACAGAGATAAGCTTGCGTTTGATGGAAGGGGCACACAAAGTGTGAGTTAGATTAAAAACATTATTTGATGCATTTAACTTAGTAGAACAAGTGTGAGAGATAGGAATTTTGTTACCATCACCCATGGAGACATCTTCGTTACCGTGGTATGGTTGTAGGTTGTGCGGCTCTGTTGTGATGTGATGGGTGGCTCCTGAGTCAACTATCCAGGGATTGGTCTCCGTTGTTAGCCCAGCGGCATAGTTAGCTTTGGCTTCAAAGTGATTATGAGATCTCGAGCGGCAAACATTGGTGGTGTGGCCAATTCTGTTACATAGTTGACAGCGAATAATGCCGTTTAGATTTGAATTGGATTGACCTTGTGGTGGAGCGCTTGAATGCAAGTTCTGGCGCCATTCTTGAGAGTTGTTGGTTTGTCTACGGTTGTTGCGATTATTGGAGTTGAATTTAGTGGGAGTAGCAACTGCAGCAGTGATGGTACTAGATAGTTTCTTAGCATCCTCGTGGTGGAGGAAGAGTTCAAAGTCTAGTAACTTTTCAAACAAATCCTCATAGGAGATATGCGTATCGCGTGCACGAATGGAAGCAGATATTTCACGAAATTCAGGACCTAGACCAGTAAGTATTTTGACAATGAGTTCAGGATTGGAAACAGGAGCACCAGCAGTGGCTAACTCATCCGAAAAGGACCGAATAGTATGAATACATTAAGTAATGGAGCGAGAGTCCTTAGTGACACGGGCAAGCTGATCACGCAGACTGAAGACTCGGGTTTGAGATTTGTTCGCATAAGTGGTATGCAAGGCATCCCAAGCTGATTTAGCCGAGTCAGCGGCTGCAACAGTAGGGGCAATAGTGGGTTCGACAGAAGCCATGAGAGCATTCTGGATGAGTTGATCCTGACGGAACCAAGTTAAGAAGGCAGGATTGGGAGAGATATTCGTGCCGAGGGTAATCGTGCGAGTAGGGGACGGAATGGTTCTATCGAGATGGCCAAAGAGGTTGTAGCCATACATAAGCATGGAGAATTTGGCTTTTCAGGTGGCGAAGTTGTGACCACCACTTAGTTTGATGGGTAATTGGGATGCGGGATTGAATTGAATGATAATATTCGTGCTTGTCGTGTTATCAACATTGACAACTCTGGGATTGTTGCCATTGTTGTTTGTCATTGTTGCTGATCTACGTGAGGAGAGAAAAAAAAACTAGATCGTACTCTTTAGAGCGTGAAGAGCCCTGATACCGTATGAATACTGAATGTTCTAAGACCAGATGTTCTAATAGCCGGGAATAGGAAATAGTGACTTTTGGTTTGTAGATAGGTTTTTAAGAGCAACATTTATCAGTGCAAAGAATTTTGTTGAACTGGAATCCATGCCTTTTTAAGGAACTTCACTTTGAAGCTAATTAGTATGTTGGCAGCTTTGATGATTATTATTTTAATATGAAGGGATTTTGATCATTTTGTAAGTTTCTTCAAACACAAATAATTAGGAGAGGTTTGAGATTAATTTGGACAAGCATTACGTGAAAGATAGCTGTGGGGATATTCTGAAAAACAGAAGCCGACAGTGGCGCTACAAGTTAAAACAATTGTTTGAAAGTGCACGCTCAGAGGAAGAAACTCGTAAAATTGAAGTGCCAGAGTTGACCCCAGAAAATTGGAATAGACTTTGTGACATGTGGATCGACCCAAAACATAAGGTAATTTAAATTCATGTTATTCTTATTGTTATTTAAGTTATGATGTTAACATTTTCTTTATAGAAACGATGCGACATAAACAAGGTCAATCGAACTAAGCTAAAATCTGATCATTTCATAGTATCAAAAGCATTTGTAGCGGCTCGTGCTGAACTTGTAAATTATAATGTTTGTATTCCTTTTACTAATAAAATTTTAGTACTATTTCAATTGTTTTTCTTATTTCACAGTGGGGAAATGAACCCAAAAAGGTAGAGCCTGACAGAATCGAGTTCTACAAGCATTCTCATTACACGAGTAAGAAAGGGTAGTCATCTTTAGAGGCTGAGACTCACTATGTAAGGATGGTTATTCAATGCGTTTGTTCGATTAATCTTCTTCTGAAGTTGTGTCTTCTCCTTTAAATTGTATTAATATATTTTTATGTAGAACAACATGAAAGATCTGAAAGATCTACATACTTCTGGAGAGGCTTCCATGACTACTGATGAAATTGTGAATACCGTACTTGGTACAAAGTCGGGGTACATAAGGACTTGGTTATGGTCCAAAACCTAATACTACAAAAGCTACACAAGGAAAATGACAGAGTTAGAGGACTCCCTCAGAAAAGCGAAACAGGAAGTTGCAAGTGCCGAAAATAATTTACAGAATCGATTAAATGCCGCTGAAACTGTGGTAGAAAACCAGCAAACTCAGATACAAGACCAGCAGTCTCAAATACAAGATCAGCAATCTCAAATAGAAGTATTGAACTCTCAATTGAATACTATCGTGGCACGGCAAGAGGAAATGTATAGGAAAATGCAGTGTTTCGCTCGCTCATCGCCTTCAAGGTTAGAAGTAACACAATTTATGTGATAATTTTTGCTTTTTTTTTTTTATGAAATGTATAAATATATAGCATTTGGTATCTAACTTTGCATACTTTCTTTTATGATGCAACAGAGACTGAGCTCCATCAGAATGCCAACTTTAGATATATTTTTACTTCACCAACATAAAACGTCCAGTTTTCCACAGTTATAGTTTATATCAATTATTTTATTTATATCATATTTATATGTTAATACCTTAGATCAAGAGAGTAAAGATAAGTATTGAACATGCCATATACTTTACGCCCTATGTGCATCCTAATCTTACTGGACAGAGGGTATAAAAGGCTATCATACCTTATAGAGGGGAAACATTGCCAGTAGCTTAGTAGAGATAAAGAGAAGAATCTTTTTTCCACTACTTCATAGATTTTCAGACTATGTATATAGAATATCAATATTGTAGAACTGTAATTCTTATCCTTCTCTGTCTCTTACTTCTTGCTTTGGGTGTATCCCGGGAAATTTAGTGATGATACAGTTTGGTTTTCTTTAATTCTTGATAGCAAAGCTTTGTATTCTTAGGGAATCAGTAGCACATAAAACCAACATTGTTTCTTTTTTTAAAAAGCTCTTTCTGAGACAGACAAAAAGAAAAGTAAGACATTAATTGAAATGAATGAAGTACTATCATTGATAGGAAAAGAAAAAAAGTTCACTGTACTCGAAAGTTCAATAAAATCTCAACTTTGTGGTTTTCTCTACGCTTTTATATTTCTGTATACTTTTAAATTCCGTTCTAGCTCTCACACTTAATAGGCAGAAGATGTTTATCTTCCTAGATATCTAATGAAATGTAATACTTATATCGACTCTTAAGGTTTCTTTAGCTGATATGATATATCATAGTAGGATCACATTATCTATGGTTTATTTTTACAATGCTCATAAAACATGAAATTACTACATATTAAAAAACATGTTGTGTTACAAATTCTAATTTTTATTAACTCTTATAAAAAATATTCTCTTTTACACAGGTATAGAAGGTGAGAATTGAATCAAGACTACTGCAAGACAAGTTTCACCTTATTATTGATACTTTGACTGAAATTTCTAGTTTTTTATCTTGGTTTAGAAGTAATTTCTTTTATTTCAGTTAGAATTTCTTATAATTGACATATTTATTTTAATTATGGAGCCTTAAATGACTTAGTACTTTCATATAGTTTAGTTGTTTTTAATTGTTAAGGATGGATTTCATTATGACCTAGTATATTTTATTATTTAATTTTAATTTATGTAATTCTATATTTTAAAATTTTCACTAATATAAAATAATTAAATGTCATCAATGAATGCAATTAGTGACAAAAAGATTTTGTCGATAAAGGTTACATTTAGCAACGACTAAATCAATCTTTTAAGACAAAATAATTTTGTCACAAAAATATAAATTTACCATAAGTTGACTATATTTAGTGACAAAAATATATTTGTCCCACTATCCATTTTTTATAGAATACGAATTAATTTTTATTTTATGACCATTATTATTTTCACTAATCATGATAATTTATAGTGACAATATATTTTGTCGGTATTAACAATACTTTTAGTGACAAAATGAATAGATTCAACTACAAAATAATTAACCTTTTTTAGAATAATAAATTTGTCTCTAATTTATACAGTTAATGAAAAATTTATTTTTGTATATAAAAAGTAGTCATTAGTGACTAAATTACATTTGTTCAACTACGAAATACATATACTTTAGAGACAATTGATGTCGTCACTGTTTGAACTAATTAATTAGCAACAATAATTTTTTGTCGGTAATAATAACATTTTTAGCGACAAAAGACACTATTAATGACAAAAAAATTATATTTTTTATGACAAATAAATTTATGACAAATAATTATTTCATTTGGGGACGATTTTTTCTTTTTGTAGTTAAAATAATACTTTTAGCGACGACGCACAAATCGTCTTTGTATACTTTTAGAGACGCACATTTTGGGCGAATGAGTGACGAATTAATTTTCGTCTCACAAGGTTTTTAGTGACGAAATATGATTTATAAATGACGAAATAATTTATCCCTGATAATTGAAATTGTTGTAATGACCCAAACTCAGGATTTTGGCCTAAATTGGCTATTAAAACAAAACACAAATAATGAGGATTATGGGTTATGGATCAAGAAATGTTACAATGTCATCAAGTTTCTTCCAAGAAAAGGTTATGGTTCAAAGGGTGTTATAGAAACGTTCACATAGTCACGAGGTGGGCAACAAAAGAGGTATAATGTTTAATTGTTTTACACTCTTCAAAATTGCCTAAGATCATATCAAGAGATTTCATCACTTAGTCAACCAGACCAACGAAGCAAATTTTGGTGTCTTCACACATGATTTACGGTAAGCTCATCACACAAGACATTGAAACCAATGAAAAACAACACTTCACACGTTCTCTAGTGTGCAACACTTATTACAAGTGACTCAATTCCATAATTGACTTGTCACAATGAGATGTAAAAAGTCCACATATTGCCTATGCAAGTTATTTTGGCCTCAACGTAACCACACATTCATTTTTGTTCGATTATGAGCATTATTCAATTCATTGATATTGATCAAAACAAATACTCAATTTTGCAAGAGAACAACCACATTCAAACACAAACAAGAGGTGGTACGACTTTTTTCAAGGGTTAAAATCATTAACAATTAAAACGAGATCTACAAGCTCAATCATCCATAAAAATAGTATATACACAAAATAAATCTCAAAAACCAAATATATAAACAAAATCAATATTCTCAAAAGTGTCACACAAAAGGTGGGCCTCACCACACCACAAATAAAGTACTTTGTTATAAAATGAAAATAAAAATATCTAAATGTTAATTTAAAGTAAGACAGAGAGGGGAGTAAATAGGGGATCTTGTCTATACATCTGCTCCATCTGTCGAGGAATCAGGGCATGTTGCATCACTCTGGACTTGGGAATCAATTCTGAGAGTTTCCTTTAAGGAAACATCAGTACCATACCAACTAGGATCTGTCAAGGTTTTGTTCGCCAAAAAGGTATGTATAGTTGCATAGAGTCCCCTGCTCCATGAACGAATAGAGAGGTCTCTGCAAGTAGTCTTCTTATAATAAATAGTCCTTTTTCCTTAGCCTTTCCCTTGTCTGGAAGATGTGGTCAGTTAGGTTTCTTTAGCTGTGAGTGCAGCTGCATCATCATTTATTTTAATCCCCTTAGCATTCCCTTGGGGTAGCAGGTTTCTCCCAGCAACTTTTGGTCTAGCCATGTGTGCAAAACATTAGGAAAAGTTAGAAATCACTAAAAAAAATCAGCACAGAAAATCACTTTGGAGTGCTAGATCGCGCTCATCAAATGTGTTGGCTCTAAAGTATTAGAAAGTCGATGATTTAAAGGGTCTTTCGACGATAAGGGGCTAGCCCTCCGAAAGTTACATTGCGGAAATTGATTAGGGGTACGGACAAAGGGCGATCAAGAAGACTTTCAAAGAGTCTCTAAGTGCCATCGGCAACCTCAACCATCTCTCCAAGAGTTATAGAACCTTACATCGCCTAAAACGTGAAATTAAAGGCAAGGTGGACCTTTGGTGAACCATTGAGTGGTTTGGCAAGCTCGACCCAGCTGGCCAAATGACCCAACATGACTTCTTGCAATCCAACTTCTCGAATTCTACCATGCAACCCCCAAAACAAAAATCAAAGCATGCACAACTCAAATTAATAGTAGAATCATAGCACACATTACTCCGGGATAGTAAAATTTCTCTCGATTTTTCCATATTTGGCCAATTGACAACTTTTTCTCTTAAGAAGGATGTCACCCATTGTATCAATGGGAAAATTAAGTTGTTTTGCACAAATATGGGTTACTCAGACTTCACCAATCTGAACTAAACAACATGAAAGCACAACCCACAAAATTTAATTCAATTTATAGCACAAACTAACGGGAACTCAACAATATAAACAATACGGGCAAGATTAACAATTCAATTCAGGAATTTAATTGTTCAAATCCTATCTATGAGGCCCATCACAATTAAACATGATTATATCATTTGCAAGTGAGTATAAGAGTAGAAGAATACAATCAGGGTTCGAAAAACCAACCCTTTATGATGATTGAAATGATAGGCAGCAATGTAATCCAACTCCAAACACAAACCTTACGCTAAACAACTCTAAAATGCAAGAAATATATAAACTAAGGAGTGGGTGTAAGTTTTGGAAGATTAAAAGCGATGGAAAGTGAAAGAAATTAAAACTTTTAAATTGTTTGCCTTAAAACAGTCTAGTTCTTCACTATTATCTTACATTAGTCACGTTTTCCAATCCACTAAGTGACTCACCGACTTGACACTTACCTCGCCGAGTTTTACAAGACCTCCAGTTATTGTGGGGGTCCAACGAACGACCAAAGTCATGATTGCCAACTAAGTCAGCAGTTTGGCAATCCGCTCATAGACTCACCAAGTTTTACAGAATCCAAAAATCCAAATTATCTTGGGTCAAACGACAGTTCAAGTCGGGCACACCAAAGTCTTCGGAGAATCGCCGAGTGGGACATTTGCTCGCCAATCTGCACTTTTGAAATGCTTTCAACACTTTAACATGCACAAACAACACACTATTATTTCTATAACAAAAATAAATAATCAAGAGTCTTTGATTGCCTCCCAAGCAGCGCCTTAGTTAATGTCACGCCATGACACAAGTTCACGTTCAAACCTCATTCTTGGGGTTGACCATAGTTTAAATAGGCAACCCATGTTGTTGTCTCAGGTTTAGATGAGACTAGATATGGCCCATTTGGCTCCCCAATTGCTTGATCGATACTGAATGAGAGGTAACAATTTTGCTAAGGTTCAACACATTTTCTTCCAATTTATTCTAAATATATTCCAACCGCTCAACTTTGTTGAGGATATGAGAGAGAATATCTATGGACCGTCGTCTTTTTGAATCCTTTGGATTTTTGCACTCATGGGGAAGCACATACAAATCCTTCTTCCCTTCCTTACAATTTGGATTTCGGTATCTCCATTCTCGGTCCCAATCTTTCCAGCCTACATATCTATTCCAACTTTAGTTTCCACCCCACCTCGGGTAGTTTGAATGATAAACACCACCATGGTTTCGTAGGAAATTCACCTCTTCACTGTACAAAGCTTCAAACTTTGCCTCTTCAGTATTAGCACACCAAACACCCACGACATTGACACTTCGAGCACCAACTTCCATAACATTTATTGACAATATGTCAAGTTGTGTCATGATCTTGGCCATGTTTTAGTCCGCTCGAGGTATTCTTCAATCTACTCCTTTGTCAATTTAAATGTGATAGGGGAAACCTAGTCTTCGCTGGTGTACCTAGCCTGATTGATTTTCGTCATGCCATCCAAGAACTGAACAGCTACCATAGGAGTTTGTTGTATTAAACTTTCGAGAGAAATTTTGTCAACAACAACCTTATTTACTGAGTCAAGACTTCGGTAAAAAAACTGCAGCAATATGTTGTCAGGTAAGCCTTGAGTTGCGCATTGTAGCACCAACTTCTTGAATCGCAGCCAAGTGTCATAGATTGGCTCGCCCTCCATACGCTTAAAGCTTTGGATGTTAGCCTGAAGAGTTATCATCTTTGAAAGAGGAACAAATCACACATTAAATGCGGTAAAAACTCCTCCCACAAAGTGATTGATTCACGTGACATTTCAGCCAGCCACTTGCAATCTTCTCCAATAAAATAGAATGGGAACAACCTCATTCAGAACGATTTTGGGATATGTTCTTGAAGGAGAACGGTCCACATACATCCACGAATTTTAAACAAGCTCATGGTTATCCTCATGAGCCAAACTTCATAAAAAGGTCCTTTAGTTACAATAGTTGAAACACATTATGTTTGATGTGGAACACCGTGTTGCCTTAGGATAGAGGCAAGAAAATGAAACAAATACCACCCATGTAATGGGGGTCATTAGCATGAGGCTCATTTACATTTTTGAGGTTTCCATTGTCATCTTGATGGACTACTTGGGTGCC
Organism: Solanum pennellii; assembly: GCF_001406875.1. Taxonomy (NCBI): domain Eukaryota; kingdom Viridiplantae; phylum Streptophyta; class Magnoliopsida; order Solanales; family Solanaceae; genus Solanum; species Solanum pennellii. The sequence goes on along the minus strand of NC_028637.1, from coordinate 28,035,686 downwards.
ATTTTTGCAGTTCACACTACTTCCTGAATTAACACATAAACGAGCAAAACAAAAAAACAACTAAAAATTAGTCAGTTAAAATATGATTAACAAGAGGAAAATTCAACTTAACAAAAATTTCTAAAATAACACCACTCCCTGGCAGCCACACCATTTTGATTGACATATTCGGACGCTTCAACCAATACTAAACATCCAAGATCATTCAATTGTAATATAACAAAACTAGTGAGTTGGGGTCGAGGACCAAGGGAGTTTTTTTTTGAAATTGAGAATCAAAAGAAAAGAAACAGTTTGCTCAAGTCAATCATAGCTACTGACATTTAGGAAGAAAAACCATATCAAATTATGAGTGACACAAGTATCAAATATCAAAAAGAGGGTTTTGTAGTTAATTATCAACTAACCCAATAAATGAAAAAATAGAAATTCTTAAAATGGAATTCTTTGAATGTGATTGGATTATAGGCTAAGGTAAAGAACTGGTTAATTGGAATTAATAGTAAATAACTACATATCGGTAATAAGCTAGACTTTAGTGAGGGTAAATTTTCTCTCGAATAATTTACCGCCAATGAAATTTTTTCTGATGGAAGACGAATAAGCGGCAATTAAGCACAACATTCGCCTTAGTCCATACACTATTTCGAGCTTAATATTTCGAAAAGGATATAGGATTCACTCTCTCGAGATGAACCCATAACAACCCACTACCCACAGACCGTCGATTTAGTAATTTTGGTTTTAAAGTCTCTTTCTTGAGCAAGCCAAAACACTAAAGCTTAGATTTATTTGCAAATACAACCCATTAAAATGAGATGACTTATGACATTAAGGATGGTATATATGTATGTATATATATATATATATATATATATATATATATATAGACACACACATCTTGCATGTGATTTTAACTACTTTATATGTATATCATTTGAGTTAAGTATACTCTTGATTTAAGCAGAGCCAAGGTAAGTTCATCTAATTATCTCAAGCTTAAAGCATTGTTTAGTTCTCAAACTCACATACTCGTACATTCAATGTACTGATGCAAGTTGGCCTGCATCGCTTCATGATGCAGACGCAGGTAACTAGGATCAACATGCGGCGCTTCGTTGATCCAGATTGAGCTTCAGAGTCTATGGTGAGCCTTCTTACATTCTGGAGGAGATCATTTTCATTTATACTTTAACTTTGCTTTTAGGATGTTGTGGGTCTGTCCCAACATCCCTCTTTAGATAGTTTAGAGGCTTCGTAGACTATAATATCTCAGTTTGGAGTTGTTATTAGTTAATAAGACTCAACTGCCATTTTGGCCAAAGTTATGATATGAAGTACTTCTCTTTACATATGTTTTATGCGTGTTAAGTTAGGTTCATAACGAATAATTTAGTTAAGGATGTGCATATTTCCTATTTAAACATTTATTTGAGGTCAAAATGGATACGACACAAAATTTTGAAATTATGATAAAAAAGCCTCCCAAAATTTGTTAAGCAAATAACCGACAAGTTTTTCATGCATATATTATCCTTACACTTAAGCACGAAATAACGATAATATTACAAACTTCTGTAGCGAAATCAGTCTGTTCATGCCTCACAAAACTTACAAAATGTATATGTCGTACTTATGTAACAACCAATGGTGACATGACCAAATCAGCCCTCAATATCTCATGTAAATATACAACATATAGATCATGTACATGTCCCAAAGTTTATAAAGAATATATATGCCTATATACAAGTGTGATCTTCCGTAAAGCTTTCACAATCTTCATCTTCAATGGACAACTTCAAGACACCTCTCGAACATTTCCTACATAGAAGCTATCGGTAAGCATATAGCTTAGTGGTGTAAAAACTATAGATCCCGAGCCTTCAGATTCACAAAGTTATCATTCTCAAGTCAAGGGCAAAAAAATTGAAACAAAATCAGTAAATCAAGTAAACAATATACAAAGAGTATCAAGTTTCATATTTAAAGCTCCAAGTCAAAAACACTCATAGCACCATTTTCCAATGGTTCAATAGCAAGACTAGCCCAACATATGCATCATTTCTTCACACCAAGCACGAAGAGGTATCAAGAAGGGTCGACGCCCTGTAAAAAGAAGTTTCAAATCCCAATAATCAAGAGAATCAAAAACCATATTAAAAATGGCTTTCTAGTTCGTACTTAAAATGTACAACTCCTACACTTCAGAAGAACTAAAATTCCAGAGTCAATATGGAAAATGATTCGAATAAAGAGGCATGCCAATAGTGACAAAGTCACAGCCACAAGAGGAACAAGGTACCAACAAGAGTGCCACGTGATCAAAAAATCCGTACAAGTGGACGAGTTACACAAGAGTCTTTAACGTCTTAAATCACAACAACATGGCAATACAAAGTGACAAGAGGTAATCAAGGTACCAACATAATCTTTCAGATATACCAGCGTGTAAAAATAGTACAAGTAAAAGTTTATACACAAACCTCAGTTCTTTAGACAAGAAACAATCCAACAACACATCAAGAGTTCAAACCATAGGCCCACCAACGCATGAAGCCCTCAACTTGTTCACCAGTATATACAACCTTAAAAATACAATTAAATAACTTCTTTAATGCCTAACATCTCAATAATGTTGATGTATAATAGGAGTATCATCACAAGTAAGCCTAGCCTGTACAAATACGACTAAGCTCCCAAAATAGTAATTTTGTCCAACAAAAGCACTTTATGTCGCAACTTAGATTTGACGTAGGGTACAAAAAAACTGCACTTTATATCCTTCATAAAATATGCAGGTACATCTTTTAATCTTACAAATAATCAAGATCACCACAAGATATATTTTTTACGAAAATATATAATCAAAACATTAATAGTTGAACATACATGATTTCTAATTCCAGAATCTGGACAGAACTTGTCATTTGTTGTGTCCCAAATTTCAAATACATAACTCCAAATTTGAGTTTAAAATTAACATAGGAGTTGTAGGAACATTAATTATATTTCCAAAACATATTTATTTACTATAAACTAAGTTCTATTGAACGAGATATCCTTGAAATACCAAACACTACACAACATAGAAATACACTTCGTGACTTACCAAGAGGGAGTGTGTGTGTGTCGGATTTAATCCAAAAGGAACTAGTTTTTATTTATTTATTTTGAAGAACAACTATTTATCTAACATTAAAATGTTCTTCGACTTTAGGGGAAACGAATTCAATCAAAGGAGGTGTAAAATATATAGATACAAATGTAGTCCTCATCACATGTACACCTGCCCTTCATAGGTGTTGCCCAAATAAAAGTAGGCTGCCCAAAAAGCATACATATATAACTATATGTATATAAATGATACCATAACTTCCAATTATATGCAATTCAAATTATAAAATTATGCAAATACCCCCATATAATACCTTGAATTATGATAACATTTTATGTTAAGCACATTTTCAATTATCACAAAATTTCAAGTTTTCAAAATGAAAATAAAAAATACAATAGCATTTGAGAAATGGTCTATCGACATGCGAATCTTGGTCTAGTATCCTTGGGGTATTACTACTCTCTCCCCATTAAAGAAATTTCGTCTCGAAATTTACCTTAGACTAGTTCCGAAACTGGTGTGGATATTGTGTGCTCATCTCTTCTTCTCTCTCCCAGGTAGCTTCTTTTTCAGATGGTTTTCCAGAGTACCTTTACTAAGGGGACTCTCTTGTTCCTAATCTGCTTTACTTACCGGGCTGGAATTAGGATAGGTTATTCATTATATGTCAAGTAAGGATCAACCTAAATAGATTCAACTGGAAGAACATGAGATGGATCAGAACAGTATCTTCTGAGCATAGAAACATGGAAGACATTGTGGATCTTGTCTAACTCAGGTATCTCATAAGTTCCAATAAATGGGGACTCCTTTTTGGCCAAATCTCATAATCTTTTTCCATGCATACATTTTTAAGAATACTTTATCTCCATCTTGATATTCAATGTCACACCTTTTCAGATCAGCGTACGACTTTTGTCTATCTGAAGAAATCTTTAAACGATCCTTGACAATTTTTACCTTGTCCTCTAGTTGTTATACCATTTCAGGACCAATGAGCTTTCTTTCACCTATTTCACTCCGACAAAGAGGAGTCCGACATTTTCTTCTGTATAAGGCTTCATAGGGAGGCATTCCAATACTTGATTTGTAGCTATTATTATAAACAGTTTCTATCAAATCCAAGTGTTTGTCCCAACTACCCTCAAACTCTATAATGCAATCTCAAAGCATATCCTCCAAAATTTGTATCACTCTTTCCAACTGACCGTATGTCTAAGGATGGAACGAAGTTCTTAATTTCAACTTAGTACCCAAAGCTTCCTGAAAGAGGCCCCAAAATCTAGATGTAAACCTTGGTTCTCCGTCAGATACAATAGACACAGGGATCCCATGGTTTTATAATCTTATTAACGTACAACTCAGCTAAACTCTCAAGTGAGTAATTCATTTTGATTACTAAGAAGTGAAGACTCTTTTTTATCCTATCAACAATCACCCATATTGCATCATGATTTCTCAGAGTGCGAGGAAGTCCAGAAACAAAGTTCATAGTTATTCTCTCCCATTTCCGTTCCGGCATACACAAGGGTTATAGTAAACCGAGTGCAAGGAAGTCCAGAAACAAAGTCCATAGTTATTGTCTCCCATTTCCATTCCGGCAATGTCAAGGGTTGTGGTAAACAAACTGAGACTTGATGTTCAACCTTTAATTGTTGAAAAACCAAACATTTTTAAATGAACTCCAGAATGTCTCTCTTTATACCATTCCATAATTAATATTCTTTGATGGTGTGGTATATCTTTGTACCTCCAGGATGCATTGCATATGATGAAGTATGTGCTTCTTTCAATATTTTTCTCCTCAATTTTTTATCATTAGGGACGCATAGCATGTTTGATAAAGTAAGAGACCATACTTTGTTAATGTGAAACCAAGCTTTTCCCCGTTTTGGACTTCTCTAGTTAATTTTACAAGTTTCTCATCTAACTTTTGTGATTTGTTCACCTATTCAAGTAATATTGGCTTTAGTTGCAAATTAGCAATAACAGAAGCATTTGAATCAGGGTGTAAAACAAACATTCATGGCTCTTAACTCAAGGAGTAATGTCAAAGGACTCAAAGAAATGCTTGCGAAGGATTTTCGACTTAAGAAATCCACTTTCCAGAAGTCTTCATACTTATACCACCTCATGAACCCTTCATAATTTAGAGTGCGTTGACACATGCAGGTTAGTAACCTAGACACTTTTTCCAGAATGGATTCATCAAGTTTGATTATAATTTCCATTGGTGCGGGTGGAGGAAGGTATTCAATAATTATACAATGCGATATATTGAACACTTTCAAATTTTTAACCCCAACAAGAGAATAACCAAATTGTGTTTAGATTAGTCCGTACGCCTCACATTAAAAAAATTCAAGTTTGAAAGAAATGAGACAAGTGCAGATACAAATTGTATGTCGCAATGGAGTCATATTCTTGTCACGACCCAAAACCGGGCCGCGACTGGCACCCACACTTACCCTCCTATGTGAGCGAACCAACCAATCTAACCCTTAACATTTCAATTTAATATCAACAGAAATAATGCGGAAGACTTAAACATCATTAATAAAAAGACAATTCAATAACTTCTAAAATTCAACATCTATTATTCCCCAAAATCTGGAAGTCATCACCACAAGAACATCTATGATCAAATTACTA
>NC_028637.1:27992857-28027776 GCF_001406875.1 Solanum pennellii | reverse complement strand
GAGTCTGTGACGGCCCGTCACGCCTGTGACGGTCCGTCCTGCCATTCCGTTACAAAGTTCAGAGAGTCGATTTCAGTACCCAAATTTCAGAATTCTAAGTATTTTGGAACGAGACCCCTCGACGGTCCGTCGTGTCCATGACGGTCCGTCGTGGGTTCCGTCGTCTCAGCCAGTTTTTCCAGAAATAAAATCTGCTGCTCAAAACGACTAAACAGGTCGTTACAATTCTTGACCTCAGAAATCTTTTTGCAAATTTTCTCGATGACATATGCAGGTTCTTCTGAACTAGGCATAATGAATGATTCAAGATCTTTCCATGCATGTAAAGCAGTGCAGATTGTTTTCTTTTTTAGTTTATCCGAAGCAGGCATAACATGGTATTTAAGCCGTGGACACCTGAAAAAGAGGAGATTTTATTAGCTGTCCAAATTTATGTCAGACGCTTGCTACACAGTTTCTTGATTTAAAGTAAAATACTATAGAAACATTAAAGTTTATAAGGGAATACCTCTTGACAGTATAAGTCAACTGATTGTTCTAAACATAGAAATTGTAATGGATGATCAATGTCAGTATGTTTCCATGACAAAGGTTCAAAAAAATCTTTAGGATGCGGGTAAATATTTCACGAGAAGGAGTATCCACATATATAATAAGCAGATTGCGAAGCAGAATAAGCAGATTTCCAAGCAAGACAAACATGAAGAATTACAGAGATTAACATGAATAGGTCGAAGTACTGAATATCTTCTCCAACATATAAATTTTAAGGTCCTCCCATCTCCATATAGGATAATTTCCTTTTTCCATCACAAAAACTTTAATCTTTTGTTGTTTATGAAACGACATTGTAAAAGCTTCAATCTCGTATGTTCCTGTAGAACAAAGAAAGGTTATTACTTCCTTAGACCAAAGAAGAATATTTGAACTCCTGACATCAAATTGATGTAGCTTATTGTCATTTGTATTCTTTTGAATATTCTCAAACCAGAAAGAATAAAAAGTTAAGCCTAGCAATATAATGAAATATAGAAGATAGTACAGATACATCCGATGAGTACTATGATGCCCAAAGTGAAGAAACTAAGAAAATATAACCTGGATGTAAGTTGATTGTAGATAACGATGTTTGAAAACTATATGGACAACGGAACAAACAAGAATCAAACTACTTACATGAATAATAGACAACCCATAGTTTATGCTTAAACACTTATAATAATTCTTGATCATACAAACTTTTAGAATTAAATTTCATAATTACCTCTTGAAGCGTGAACAAATACCTTTAGATGAATCCACAAGCTACTCGACAATCTAGAACCTTCACTCAAATCCAAAACCTAGTCCATAAACTTGACCAGACTTCTACAACCTTCTACAGTGATCCCAAATTTACTTCCGAACTCTCTCAATACTTGGGTGGAAAACTATTTTATAGAAAACTTATCTCCTTTCAAGGGTTAGAATAAATCATATTTATAGAGATTTCTTCCCAGTCCAAGGTGAAGGAATACCATGTCTTTCCATAGAATAGAATGCGAATAAATCTCCTTTTCCTTAGAATAGAAAAATTTATATACTTCTCCCTTCCTTTAGAACAGAGAGAGTTACATACATTTCCCTTTCCTTAGAATAGACAACGACAAACATTTCTACATTTTTTCTTTAGAATAAATGCTGAGTTCTAGATAAATATGGGCTCTTTAGGGTCCACCGAATTGATAACCGAGGCTTCCTAATATTAAAATAATTCCAAATAATTAATTTGAATTATTTTTACCATAATAAATTACAAATCATCCTAATAGAAATTCGTAGTTGCACTCCTCTATTTATATTTCGAAATTCAGATTAAACACATATGTATGTTTCCATGTTAAGATTATAGATACTAATCAATAAATAAAATTAGTGACGAACATAATTTAATAATCAATTTACTTTAGAGCACTGATTAACTTATTACATAAGTCGCATTCATAAATCCTCTTGCAAGGTTTGACACAAAAAAAACTTTTTATTTTCTCAAAAAGGCATATCATCAATCTCTAACTCGAGATATAGATTCCGTCAACTAACTTATTATTTCACCAATATATCTTATCATCATCCAATCTACTAGACATAATGACCGATCATAGAATCTCACTTTTTAATAAATCCAAACAATAATTAATGTATACATATTATAATAGTTATATCGGGATTAAGAATATAAGTACATTTAATAGTTTAGAGAATATCTTTTTGTTATTCACTCTAAAGCAACTATCTCTCCTCGATTTCGTTAAATACATACAAAATGCACTAGCAATAGAAGTTGGAAATATACCCTTCTCATAATCAAGATAAACTACATATAATCATGCTACAATTGTAACATATTTAATTCCCATCTTAGATTGAAAACAAAAAATACTTTATACTTATAAGAGTCGATGATTTAATAAACTATGTGTAAGCGTAAACTCTACACACTAAATCATCTACTACATAAGTAGGAAGAAACCATAAACGAATATATGATCGATTAAAATTAATAAATAATTATTCTATAATAAATACTATATCTAAATATGGTTAATAGTTTATATCCAAACAAATGACGGAGAACTAAGTTCTTGCAGGCATAGATTACGGTAAAATCACATTCTGGATAAAAAATAATCATCACTCGGAGAATAATGATGCAAAATCAAAAATAAATTGGAACTCACTTTAAATTCTATCGATTTTCTGATGAATGCCTCTCAAAGTGAGAGTCTTTCCATTTTATAGAGAGAATAAATATTACACATCCCTAAAGATATGTCATTACTATTCCTAAAGATTAGCTATTCTATCTCTAGAAATCTTCTATTCAATCCCTTAAAATATGATTTCCTATCCCTCAAACTCCGCTATTCTATCATAATGTTTATTCCTTTAGTTCTACAACAAATCTAACGATCATGCTAATTTATATAACTATCTAATTAAATTAATATATATAATTATTTAGATGTCCATCATGCTAACCTCCGCCCTCAAATTGACGTCGCTAGATTAAGAAGCATCAATTTACCTACTAGAAACTAATGGCGATGTTGTGCCATGGATCTTGTAAAAGCATCAACTATTTGAAGAACACTGGGCACACACGGAAAATTAATCACTCCTTTATCTACAACTTCTCGTATTCAATGACAATCTACTTCAATGTGTTTGGTCGTCTCAAAAACTCGATTAGTTGAAGTCTGGATAGCTCTTGTATTATCAACATGGAGAGGACTAGGATGAGATTGATAAAATTCAATCTCAACGAGCAATCCACAAAGACATAAAATCTTGGAGCAAGCAGTAGACATGGATTAATATTCAGCCTCTATTGAAGAATTTGACACACAATCTTGCTTTTTACTCTTCAAAGATATCAATGACTCTCAAAGAAACATGCACCAACTAGTGACTAAACGACGAGTATCAGGACATCACTCCCATTAAGAGTCACTAAGATCATTAAGACGAATGGGAGAACCACTTAGAAAGATCAATCCACAAGTAGATGTTACTAGAAGATACTGAATGTTGTGACGAACAACCACTAAGTGGAGATGGCGGTGTGATTTCATACAGACTAACTTGTTGAAATGCAAAAGAGATATCAGGCCGAGTAATAGTTAGGTAATATATACTCCAAACTAATTATCCGAAGATTGTTTGATCAGGAAGAATATCGCCTTCCTAATGACAATAGGTGACATTTAATTCCAATGGAGTATCTACGGAGAAAGTCTCTTGAAGAACAGCCGAAGAAACCATATCTTAAGCATATTTGTGTTGGTTTAGAAAAACTTGAAGCAATATTATGAATATACAAACCCAGAAAATAGTAAGAGTACCAAGACCTTTGATAATAATGTAATTTAAATACATAAAAAAAAAAGAACAAAACATGTAGATGTTTTTCGAAGAAGAAAAGACGAGTCATTTTCTCTGCTCAAAAGAAAACTGTAGTAAAATAGATCATAACTTATCATAGCTTGTTTTAATCCATACAAAGACTGCTTCAACTTACATGCATCTTGTGTAGGTGATGAGAAAAATCCAGGTGGAGGTTTATTATCGATATATTCTTAGAGATAAAAATATAATGGAGAAAAATATTTTTGACATCCATTTGATAAAGAGATCAGTTTTGTGAAGCAGCAATAGCAATAATAGTTTGCACCATACTCATTTTTGCTAAGGGTTCAAAAGTATCCTAATAGTCCACCCCATATCATGTCTGTTACCAAGAAAAACCAATCAAACTTTTTACTGATCAAGAGTTCCATAAGGATGAAATTTTATTGAATAAATCCATTTACATCTAATAGGGAGTACATTTGAAGGACATGAAACAATGTCCATGTGTCATTTTCTTTACAAGCCCACAGTTCTTCCTCCATTGCTTTCTGCCAACAATCATTCTTGGAAGCTTGTGAGTAACAAGTTTGAAGTGAAATGTTTGATAAAATAGAGGAAAAGACATACAAATTAGGAGTACACGATACTTTGGTAGATCACCGAGTAGGTTAAAAAGGACCGAATCTTGAAGAATTCTAAGATTCTAGTTGTGGTATAGTTTCAGGAAGCGGACCAGTGTCTGGATAGGACAAAGTTGGCCGACATCTTTGATAGACAAATATGTGATTGAACCTCTTAAAAGAAGATTATAAATCCTCAAAAGTAGGAAGAAGAGGAGAAGAAGAAGATGAATCTATAATCATAGGACAGAAATGTTGATTCTCAAAGAAAGCCACATTTCTAGAAATATGAATTTGTGAGAACACGGATCACAACAAATAAAACCTTTTTGTGCAGAACTATAAAACCTAAAAGCACATTTAGTAGATCATACAAAAAGTTTATTGCGATACGAAGGAGGCAAATTCACAAACAAACACAACCAAATGTATGCAAATCACTATAGTTAGGATTTTGGTGATAAAGACAAAAATATGGACACTCTAGATTTTACACTTTAGATGACAATATAGTAATTAAATAGACAAAAGTAGACAAAACTTCCACATCAATATTTAGATGGTATAGAGAAATTACTCAACAAAGTGCAAGGGACATTTAAAAGATAGCGATTTTTACATTCAGCAACTCCATTTTGTTGTTGTCACACCCCGAGTCTACGCCCTAGGCTGGACTGTCACTCGAACACCATTGCTGGTCTTGAGTGGAACCATGTCCGGGATTTCTTACTCAACAGAAGACAATAATTATATCTATCACATCAATGAACTTAACTAAACTGAAAAAAGAGATATAATAAGTAAGAATGTTTTAAAACTGAAACATTTAACTTGGCCAGAACTGGCGACTCATGTCTTAACAATGAGAGATAATATTGAAAAAACTCAAAGGACTAACATCTATCTGACAATCTATGAAGCCTGTAAAACTGTGGTTGATGTTGCAAAACCCCCATAAAATCCTAATGAACAAAACTAGAAAACAATGAAATGGATCCTACAAAATCAAAGACACTCATCAACGGACTCTTGTGCTCACTGGATCAATGATGCGCCCTAATGCTGATCCTAGTTACCTGCTTCTGCATCATAATATGATGCCGACAAATTGACATCAATACATTGAATGTACTAGTATACGAGTTGGAATGCTAAAACACATATATTGGCTTGAGAGGAAAATTGAAGAGCTTACATGGCTCAACACAACTCTACAAGAGTGAACTCATTTCAATACGAAACAATTTAAAACAAGTGCAATATAAGTAAAAGTTGTTTAAAAGAAGATACCAACTCTGAAGATATGCAAAGAAACGATATAGCTCAGAGATGTATGTAAAAATACAAATGACTATGCATTAAAAATACATTTAACTTATGTGAGATTTTCTCTAACCAAAAATCATCACTTAAGAGTTATTGTGATGATAGAACGTTTTGCCTCATGCTGCCAGGGCCATCCTATACCTTGTCATTAGTTAGAATCTTAACTATTCAGTGGATCCACTAGTCTATGCTTAAAGACACTAAAGGAATAATTTAAAAAGTATGACACTTTTCTACCCATGGTGGCAACATGGTTTACGAGGTCTATGAATTATCTGAACTCTCCCTTATATTTCTTCTCAATACTACTCCCAAAATATACTAGCTCTTATGTTTTTAAAGCATACTTCCTTCTGTGATTTGAGATTGGTGCCCAAAAAACATAGCTCAAAATCTAACTTTGAAATCAAAGTTTTATCTATTGCTAACTTTAGAAAGCTGTACATTTTCTGAAACTATCTTAGAGGCTCTTTGGAAATCTCAATTTCCGTTCTTATCTAAATGTGAAAACATTTTTTTACTCTTTGGTAATATTTAGTTCACATATTCTACTCTGAAGAAAAATTTTGAACTTTACTCTGAACTGAAATCAAAACATAAGTCTTAAAACAAAGTTAAAATATTTTCCAAAGACTTATGAAACTTGAAATGAATTTCTTCTCCTTATCTTTACTTTTAACTCAACTCGATCCTTAAGACATAAAACAAAGTTAAAAGCATTTGCAAAAGATTTCTTGAAAAGAACCTAAGAACTTTCTAAACTTGACTCTTAACTATTCTTGAATTTGAAGTTATTCAAGTTTGAAATTCATGTTTCTTGATGATTTTTATATGTTTAGGAGTCATTTAGAATAGTTAGAATCAATAGGAAGCTTTGTAACACTTTAGAAGACATAGATGGACTAAATTATGAAAGCTGGGTGAAAACACCGATTCCGGCGCATCAAGGGTGTGCTACGCCCGCCCCAAAGTTCAGAGGTCCCATTTGGGTAAACTGCTAGGGCGCCGCCCCAGCACCTCTGGAGGAGATGGGGAGTGCCGCTCCCGACTTTCCCACGTGACGCATGACAAACTTTCCTCTAATTTTCTAACCTCAAATCATGTTAATTCTATTTCTTTTCTCAAATTCACTTAGATTTCATGTACCCATATAATATAAAAATGGATCTGACCCAATGAACTCAAAAAACAACACTTTCTACCTCAATAAAATCCATCAATCTCAACTCATATTCAAGAATGAGAACTATGCAAGAACTACCAACAAGAACATTCAAAATCCAATCGTTTTAGACTAGATTACGCTTAATGAAACATTCATCGCACATGGGTGAACAAACCCAACATTATGAGAGACCCACATACCTTTTTAGGAATCACCCACAACGAAATCCACAAGTTAACTTCGAGGATCTTGATGAACCTTGAACGTGAGACCCACATACCTTTTTAGGAATCACCCCAACGAAATCCACAAGTTAACTTCGAGGATCTTGACGAACCTTGAATTCCCTTTTCCTTTCTACTCTTCTCTCAAAACCTTAATTCTATTGTTGAAAGTGCAAACTGATCTAATTCACTAAGTTAATTAAAAAAAATGAAATTAATAAATAAGGCAAGGAAAATACCAAACTACCCGTTAAAATTAGGATTTGGACTTCCCTAATTCCGATAGCGCAACTTCCAAAGCGCATAACTCACTCATACGAACTCGGAATCTTGCAAACTTGGAGGCGTTGGAAACATAAATCCAATGGATTTCCAACCATATCTAGAAATACTCCTAACTCATCTTGATCTGGGAGTTATATCCGTTTGGAGTTGACAAAAATCACACTTGTTAACTTACTTAAAAATGTCCAGATTTACCTTACACTTCCGATAAATAAGCATTTACTTATTTTAAACTCCTTTCTAGTTATTTCTAGTTGCGAGATGTTACAATATCTACCCTCGAGAATATTCTTCCTTGAATGAGGTTATTCTTACTAGACTAAGGGTAGTAACATCAAGTTTAAAGACCCAACAAGCAAAGTTAATAACAACATGCTTATTCATAACTTAAATAGTACTAAGAAGAAAATTAGTTCCTTATCTACATTTTCTCCAAAAAGAGATGTGGATATCTCTTCTTCATATCTTCTTCAGCTTCCCAAGTAGTTTCTTCAACAACTTCCAAAGGACTTTGACTGACACAAATTCCTTTGTTCTCAACTTGCGAACTTGGTGATTTAGAATTTTCACAGTAATCTCCTCATGAGAAAAGTTATCTTTGATCCCAATAGCTTCAGTTGGTATGATCAAAGAAGGATCGTTGATGCACTTCTTCAACATGGAGACATGAAATACCGAATGAACCGATGCTAATTCTAATGGTAGCCTAACTCATAGCCTATATTGAAAATTCTCTTGGATATCCTATAAGGTCCTATATACCGGGTACTAAGTTTTCCCTTCTCAGTAAACCTCATAACAATCTTCATAGGTGAAACTTTCTAATAAGCCCAATCCTCTACTTCGGACTCAAACTCTCTTCATAAGTGTAGAATTTCGGACGACTCTATGTTGTTTTCAACCTCTCTTTAATGAGCTTCACCTTCTCCATGACTTGATGAACTAGATTATCTTCTATTAACCCTGTTTTACCAATTTCAAACTATTCAATAGGGAATCTGCATATTCTACCATAAAAAGTTTAATATAGAGCCATTTGGATGCTAGAGTTGTAAGTATTGTAAGAGGCAAACTTAATTAGAGGTATGTGATCATCCCAATTACCTTTGAATTTAATCACACATGCGCTCAACATATCCTCTAGGATATGAATAGGGCCCTCTACCTGCCCATCTTTCCGTGAATGAAAGATAGTACTTAAGTTCACCTTTGAACCCTAACTTTTTTAAGTGAATTTGAAAAACCGTGAAGTTATTTGTGCAACTCTATATGAAATATTGGAGACCAGAGTATGCACCGTAGATATGGCCGACACTCATGAACCTTAGCATGTCCCCAAGAAAACCCTCATCACGGTTGACTAGAAGCGCAAGCTAACTTAAGCAAGAAAAGCTTAAAATTGAATATAAAATCAATAACTCAAATACAAATATCTAACTTAAAAAGATTAACTATGAATAAAAATAATATACTGAACTCGCCGTAAACAGAAAAGTTAAGACTTTAAAACATTTTATAAGATAAATGAATAATACATACATCTTTACAATCCTGACTATGTATGAACTTTCTAACTGATACAGATGGAAGTCGGGACAAGACCCATGAGATCCTGAGTAAACTTAAAAGTAAATGAAATCCTCCGGAAGTAAAGAGGATCACCATAACAAACTCAAACTCAAACTCTCGAGTGTATCATCCAAGCTCCTATTGATTATCGCGAATACATGTGTATGCATCGTGAGATGATGTAGGCCAAATGGCTCAGTACATGCAATGTACGAGCATGTAAGTGGAATTCTAAAGCATAACATAACCTTGAACACGATAAAAATTGGAACATACTTACCTCTTCTTAAACTTACCCAACTCACGAAATACTCAAAACTAGTCAAATTACTCTACTAAAAAGTACTAAAAGATAAGATATTGAACTCAGAGATTAGATGCTCAACTAAAAAAATAGATAGTCAACTCAAAGATTTGATATTTGACTGGGTACTGAACTATGGATACTTAACCAATAAAAAGCATGAATATGAATGCAATATATAGAAATCTTTAAAAAATATCAAGAACAAGTTAGTTCATTAACGAAATCAAATTACATATATAATAAAGTAATGTATATTTTGTGGTAGATTTTATAATCAAAAACCACCACTACGAGCCTAAGTGCTGATACAAAACTTTACCTCACGCTGCGAAGGACCATCCTATACATTGCCATAACTATAGGACATAACTTAACTTAGTATATTCACTGGCCTATGCTAAAAAGCATCTGAAGGAGTCATCTAAAAATTATGATCCTTTATTAACCACGATGGCTACATGGTTTGTGGAGACGTTAAATTATCTAAACTCAAGCTTGTCCCTATATCGGTTCTCAACACCAGTCCTAAAATCTCATTAGTTTGTTAAAACAAAACTCTCTCTTTGGTTAGAGATAATTACTCAAAACTTAGCTTAAAAGCTCTCTTGGAAATCATAGTTTCCTCTTCACTAAAAGACTAGCCCTATGGCTTACTTGGAAATCTCAATTTCTTTTCTTGATTAAAACTCGTTTGAAAATCTCAATTTCCTCTCATCGTAAATGTGAAAAGGATGAGTTCTCAAATTGGACTCATCTAGGGCCTTGTTTTTATGAAATAGTGTCCTCAATTGTGTATTATATATGGATATCTAATAAATAATTATATGTTTTAGGTATTTTAAGATTAGGTAGAAGCATGGACACTTACAAGAAAAATAGAAGAAAAGAGTTGAAGATGCAAAGTGCATATTGCCAAACAAACTTGATGATACGCCGTACAACAACGTTCCGCCTTCTGCTATAACAAGTAAGCCTAAAGGAAGTGGTGCTTCACCGAATAGTTCAAGGAAGTAGAGTTATTCTGCCCAATGTTACATCATGCATGGATATAAAACAAAGGCACAAACTACGACGAACCATAGAAAGGGTAAATCACCGAATCACTCGGCGATTCATGACTAAATATGCCAAATGGATCCACCCGCACTAAATCTGAAGTCTATATATATTGAAATTTAGACATATAAATTGAACATTATTATATTTTTCTAGTATTATTTTTAAGTTTTAAGTATTTTCTCTGATGTTTGGAGAGGGTTTTTGGGGAAGCTTGAATAACGAAGTTCTTCTTCCAATCTTGGAAGTGGTTCTTCTCTATTTACCTTCTTTTGTTACTTTTAATGTTTAATCTCTTATACCCACTTGATTCCTTTATCATTTTGAGTAAATTTGATTATTATTTGATGTGTGGCTAAAAACTCCAATTTGGGGGTGTGATTTATCAAATATGTGTTGATATTATGGTCGGGTCTTGCTTGCTGATATGACTAGATGCATTTTAATGGTGATTTCACCTCATGGTTGTGGTCTAATTTTAATTGTTTTGTAATGAAAATACAAAACCACCCATGGGAGGTCGCAAAACAAAGACCACTAGACTGATGGCCTATGGCGTTTGTCGACATGAGGTGAAGCCAGAGAGGCTGAGCCTTTGTCCCATATCCATGCACCCTCTATGGAATGGTTATAGTGTGGGTTATGCATAGGCTGGTTTGTTTAGATAAGTGGGTGTCCGCGAGAAACCTATTTGATATGGGTTAGGTTGCCTAAGAGGGTTTTTACTTTCACCTAAAGCTTATCCTAGTCAACATTGTCGTGTGAATTTTCCTATCGAGAGCATGTACCCATTAGTTTCTGTCAACATATATTGCGGTCACACCCCAAGAACTTTCCCCTATACTTGTTTTCTCCTTTGTTTTTGCTAATTTTACTTTTTGTGACAAAAACCTCCTTTTTGATATTTTACACTTTGATGTCACAAGTTAACCTTGTTTTTTTAATACTCGAAAATGTCTTAAACTATCACTATTTAGAACAGAATTCTAATGTCACATCCGGGGAGCACCTCCTAGAAGTAACATGGAGTACTTGACCTCTTGGAGGTCTTATAAAAGCTCATAGTTATCATTCATCGCATTCTCATAGGTAAATTTAATGGACAATTTAAAACTTTCTTAGCACATCATATGCTAGAACATCACTTCATTTATATAAGAAAAATCATAATACATAGTTAAAGACTCTAGTCTCTTTTTTTCATTCTAGACTCAACATCAATAGAGTATATTAGGGAAACGACCCTTACAACTTAATCATAAGTATATAATTATAAGACTTAAAACATAACTTGACATAGGACATCCTTGAATCTTAAGGACCCCTTTTGCTTGAGCTTGGGAAACACATAACAAGCTCCTCAATCATAAAGACTTCCTTTTAAGCATCCATAATCTACACTTTGTGTAAAAAGTAGAGAAGTATGGAGTTAGTACAAGAATGCACTAAGTATGACAATTATAAAAAATGCATTTAAAAGGGACATTTTTCTTGAAACCACGCTTAATGCCTTTCTGAGAAATCTTCATAAATCTTTGATACAATAACATTCATACAATTCACATACTTCATATAATCATATTCAATGGTCATAAATCACATAGAATCACAAATAGAATTTAAGTCACATTTGGGGTCACTTTACAGTAACCTATTTGCAATTTACAGTAAGCTTCCTTTGTTTCAATTTCTTAACTTCCCAAGTACCTCTCTAGTGATACTTGGTGCAATGGATCACCTTAAGGCCATAAAAAAAGCATACATGCAACCTACATGATCCAACACATACCATCATAGAAATATAGCACACCACAAGACACCTTTAAGTCTAAGACCCTAAAGGCATTACAGTGAACCATAGTCAATGACCTTACTCAATATCGTATCCTAAGTCTACTAGTGCAATGTACATGTGAAGCCTCATAACCTCCCACATACTTAGTAAACCTATTATAAGACCATAAGCATCAAAACATGTACTTCACACTTCAAACATAATACTATATTCAACTACTTGTAACCCAAGTAGGACCTTCATTCACATAGTCAATAAGACCAACATCATACATGTGAGGAAAGACCTCATCATATAGTCAAGACTACAAAGTCATTCATTAGAAACATATACATAGTCACATGCATTAGAACACGTTCCTAGGACATCCCTCATGATCCACTTGTGCAATTCATAGGTGAAGTCCTATACCCCTACCTACACTAAGCAACTACCCTTAGGTTATCCTAGTTGGGGTCCTTACTTTACTTCCATTGTCCATTTTACATTAGGGAAACTATATCCTTAACCGGCACTAAGACCATGGGTTCTAAACATGGAATTTGAGGTTGTAGAGCCTTACACCAATGAAAGGTGTTCTTACCTAGCCAAGGTACAAAACTAATACATGCTAGCATACTAGTGAAATCACTAGCTAGATCCTATGTGGCAAGCATAGTTTATGGAACTAAGAGGTATACGTAATCCTCTACATGCTCATTAGCATTGGAGCCTCATCTCATGAGAAACCATGTGAATCTTCCTCAAGGAAAGTCAACACCTCATGTGGAATCATAGGTTAATGTTCCTCCAAGGGAAGTCAACAACTTATAAGAACCCGATAGAGAATCTTCCTCCAAGGGAAGCCAACACCTCTCATTATCAAGTTCACTCGTTGCTAAGCTAAGTTCCCTTTTTATTAAAAAGCCTTTATTACCTTACTTTATAAAATATTAGGCATTAGGAGATTCACTCCCCATATGCTTAAATCATAGGTCATAGATGAGACTTCATCAACCTAAATCATGAGAGAAACCCTTTCACATGGACATAGCATATGTAAGCACTTATCTAGTTTAGGGTACACTTGAGCACACCATTCAAGGTCCCTCCATTGACTAGATTATCACTCATGTGTGTGTGTATACTTATATGTGAGAAAACCTTTCATATATCACATAATTATCACACATGTTCATCTATCAATGCATAAGTATATAGGCATAACTATATGAACAATCCTTTCATATAAAAACACCAAGACACTGTGCACATTCATACTTCATTATATCATATACTTGACATTATAGCATACAAGTCATATTCATAACATGTTCATACATTACTATTCATGTACTTAGAAGACCAACCTAGGAACTATCCTATCAAGGTAAACATGTGTGATGCATAGAAAAGGTCCCATACCCTTGCCTGTGGTAGTACAACGATCAAGTCATCCTAGTGAATGATATATCACACAACATCATAGAATAGATAGCATAACATAATACTCATTTATTCAAGACTTACAACATTATTACAGTAAGCTCTAGTCATTATGCACCTATATTAACTTTACTTCACATATAGAATTATAAGACCTTATCATAGGCAACACGTATATATAAATTATAATAACCATTTACATGCTCCTAATATTATCCATATAACCTATATCATAGCTAGAATAGGAAACTAGGTATAGTCTTCACATAGAGTGATCATCACCAACACACATTCATAGTATAATTGCTTTCAAGGCCATAATCAACACACATATATTGGGAATAAGGTAGACACCTCCACTACAAGTGGACCATACCACACAATGTCATACAAGGCTTCATCAACTATCAACACTTTAAGGAAAGTAGAAGAAGTGGGAATCTTACCAATTTCTCAACCTTTGGTCATCAATGACCAATACCCATATTTCATAGACAAGTCATATCTATTTCAGTAGCTAATGATATACCAACATAATCGAAATCATACATTAATTATAACAAGATTAAGATCATATTAAGTCCACTACATCATCAAGTTATAGAATGCGAAGGGAAGTTGATCTATTACCAGTTCTACCTTACATAGATCATCAATGATCAACCCCCTTATTCATAAAAATACAATATAGGGCAGTAGCTACAAGTATCTCTTCATAGACGAAATCATACATTCATACCCTATAGAATATACATTACAGAAAATACAATCTATAAGAAGTAGAGATCAAGTTCTTCACGTATGAATCCACAATGGGACAACAACATATAATACCTCATCATAACACATTATGGGCAGAAGCTAAAGTCTAATTAGTCATATACGAAGTCATGCATAAGCTACTATGAGATCATGCTACTAACATCTAACCTACTTCATCAATTCACTAGCAAGTAGAGAAACATAGATCACTTACCATTCTCCCTTCCTTTGATCATCAATTATCCATACTCACAATTCATGAACAATAAACATATAAGGCAGTAGTTAAAGAGACAAACGAAATCCTACGACAATTGCCAACAAATAGAGATTAGAGTGAGCATGTAGAAGAACTTAGGCTAGTCTTTCAAACAATCAAACCTTGATCGACATGGATCACTCATCAAAAATTCACCATCAATATACAATAAAAATATTACATGTAAGCAATTCAACATGGTAGAATCATAATTCAATCAATAAAAAGTCACGATCACAATGCCGATACGTAGGCTAAAATGAGAGTTGAAGGAGACAAGGCTTCATCATGCAATTGGATTGAAATACAAGTTAAAATCATCATATTGACATCAATTTATCATGATTAAGCCTTTGAAAACATTTTGAGAAAGAACTCATGACTAGATTGAAGAAGAAGAGATTTCATCATGAAACTCCTTTGAAAACATTTAAAGGAACTCTCTACATAGAAGATTAACTAGAGATGAAGGATCACCATATCTTAATGTAGAAGAAAACTCTAAAAACTTGGTAAATAACCCATTGGAATCCAATCTCCAAGCTGTTCTTGAGCTTCACATTTAATGGAGGTTCTAGAGAGAGTTTGGTTTGGGGGGGGGGGAGCCTAATTTGTGTGAATTCAATTAGGAATAGGGTTGTCACGTTTTTTATCACTTAAATACACCAAAAAATAACCAAATAAACCATGTAGGGTCAAGTTAGCACGTGGGGTGAATTTCCCATTCACCCCTTAATTAAAACAGCGTGCATGGCTGTAGTTGCAGGCACCATCGACGGACACAAATGACGCCCAGTAGGTCCATTGACGGACCGTACTGCAGGCCATCGTTTGGGTATGAGGCTTGACAACAGACTTAAGCCTTCACCATTATAAGTGTTCATCGACTCCTTCACATCGACGGGGCGCTAGTGGACTGACAATGCATCTTTTGGCTCCGTCAATTGACACTGCCAAGGCAGTGTCTCGACAACCTTTAGGTCCTCCTTGAGGGCTTCTTGCAGGGTCCTTGAGGAGTCGTACCAAACATTTACAACGTCAATATACACCTTAACATGTCAAGGACCATCCACATAAATTTCACCTAAAAATATTACACAAAACACGTCCAAACATGCTAGGCACACTCAAGCCACACACATGCACGTCTCAATCCCTAACTTTCAAACGTCTTGGACGTTCTTGGACGTTTGACCTCTAAACTTCATGAAACTCACCGTAATTACTATGAAATCATTACTACTCATATAAGGACTTCATAAGACAATGAAACACATGGAAGCTCATAAAAACACATAACGACTAGTCGTCAAACGACTTGATCGTCCCTTGACGTTTGACTTCCAAATCACTTCAAATAAATCATACATACTTTAAAACACTCAATTAAGATTTTAAGAAGCTTATATACACAATTTGGGCTCTATACACCCAACTCATTTTTGGAGTCTTACATCTAAGTAAGTAGCTACAACTTTCACTACCACTTCCTTGGGACACAACTCGAACCTTTGGTTGGGCTACATTAGTAGGTTCGATTCGTAGACACTTAACTTGTAGGTTAGTGTCATTGATCACGAAATATAAATATATTCACATATTTAATCGTCAAAATTGCATCGATTCCAGGGAGTGATGTCAAGTGGAGATGTAGTTATTTAGAGTTTTTAGTTCTTTGCAATGTTGTTTCTAATAACTTTACTTTTCGTTTTGTTTTTCTGTTGTGTTTTGTGTTTTGTGTTTGTCTGTGCAGGTCCTCTAAGTATGACAGAGGGAGAGGGTGGCAAGCTATTTGATGCAGATCAAAAAGTTCAGAGTAACTTCATAATAGCTGCACTAGTATCTCAACTAAGCGACTTGACCTCCAAAATATCTGAGGTGGAAAACCAGCATTTTCAAAGGTAAGTATATACCTCCCCACTCCAGGAAAAACTCTAGAGAAAATGAGAAAATTCATGTTGAGGACACTCTACAAATCATTCTCCAAAAGATCACCGATCAAGATCTAATGTTGGACGAAATGACAGAGAGTATTGACGCGGTAAATCAGCTAATCCGATCTCACTCTAGATTGATTCAGCATAGCAGATCACTCGTGATGTTTTCCATACCTCAACTCCACCCAAACGACAAAGTGGGGTTACCTAGTGATTCTAGGCCTAACTCCAATAGCATAAAACGAGGCATGATCTACGTCGAGGCATGCCGTTAAATAAAGCGCTTCTTGGGAAGCAAAAAAAGGTCATAACTTAGGAATTACTTTTGTAAATAATGGTGTTTTATTATTGCAAGTCAAAAAGAAAAGTAAAGGCAATTTTATATTGGCGGGAAGAAGGTCCATTTCACGAAACGCCAAAAAAAGTCGGCGAGCCCAACAGAATTTTGTTGTTTGGCACAATGCAAGAGTATTTCAGAGCATGTAAAACTCGATAAACTCAAAAAAAAATTGGCGTATCACAGATCTATTAGGAGATCTCGATGCAAACAACCAATCTTTCCCCAACAAATTTAATATTTTGTAGAAAGGATGGTATAAAAGACTAGAACGGTTATATAAGGGACAACGGTCAAATTTTTTAATCTCTCACTTTCCCTAATTTCAAACTCTCCAAAATCATACCAAAGGCATTATTTTCTTAGATTTTTTTCGTTAGTTAGTATTTTAGTACGTTAATAGTGCTTGTGGTTGGATTAGTTGTTGCCAAGCATTACAAAAGTTATCTGATCGGCATCAAAGTTTAGTCTCTAAAAAAGCCCAATATTACTTTTGATGATTTTGTAACATTTTGCATGTATAGTATTAGGATGATTCTTTTTGATCCTTCTAATAGAAATAACCTTCTTAGATGCTAATTTTAACTTGTAAACACCTGATATGCCTTCAAGAATCGAATTTCTGAGGGTACTTATTTTGAATGTAAGGATTTTATTTTGGGTGTTGGATGTTCGCTGCCAAATTTGTTGGGCGAAGTCTAAGTAACCCATAGTTGTGCTAATCAACGATACTTATTCTAGGAAGGAATGTTGACAACTTTTTTGAGGGTAATCGTAGTTAATTGGCCAAAACATAGCTAGATCGGGTGACGTCTGAGTATACCGGGGTATTAGGAAGTACGGATTTTGCATAAATTTCTTATTTATATGCCTAAATTATAGTTGTAATGCATGTTTGGTTTTTCGGCAGAGTGGGTCGAGTTCGCCGAAAGACTCGGTGGTTCTCCTAGTTGTAATAGATCGCCCTTAGCATGCCTCTTTTCCCTCTCTCCCTGTATAACCTGGCGGACAATCTCGCTTTCGCAAAACAAGTAGTCTGCAATACGTTGAATTGAACTTTCTACCGCATAGTTTACCAGAGTATATCCTAAACTCCTTTGGTGAACCACCTCGCTCGCCAAGGTGGAGCGGCGATTTGCTGATTGGAAAGGGGAACATCTATGTAGTAATTCTTCCTGTATGTAAAATCAAATGTTATTACAACTAATAAGAGATTATTGCAGATATGATACGTATCAACAAAAACACGTAACTCACAAGTAGAACATCATTAGGTATACAAATTTATGAAAGAGGCTCAAATCGTCCAAAAAATAAGGCGAGGAGCTTCAAAAAGCCAAGGGAAAAAGAAAGAAAAATATCATTAGCAAGAGGACAGACACAGAAATTGGAGTTGAGCAAAATGAGTCAAATGGTGATCAACTGCTAATTCGATGGCAGAATAGGCTAAGAAGTATGCCTCATATTCCAGCTAGAAAGGTTTCATAGGATGCTACTTCCCAAATCAGTGTAGCCTCAACCACAACTACTCCTAGGCAAATTCAAAACCATCAGACTATTCCATTGTCTCCCGCGCATGTGCTAGCCCATCCATCATGGCTATTATACAAATAAAGGGGTGATGGGGAGCGAACCATTATTGAGGAAAAGCTCTTGTTTAAGGAGAGCCTGGCAAAAAATAAACCATGAAATATTGAAAACATTACACTTTTTGTCACATCTGGGAGCACCCCCTATGACCTCTCGCAGGTCTTATACAAGCCCATAATTATCATTCATCGCATTGACATAGTAAATTTAGATGATTTAAAACTTTCAATAGGACATCATATGCTACAAACTTTACTTCATATATATATATATATATATATATATATATATATATATATAAAAGTCATAATACGTATTTAGGCCTTAAGTCTCTTTGCCATCTTAGACTGGATCGACATTAGAGTACATTAGGGACACGGCCCTTAAGACATAAACATAAGTACAATACTTAAGACTTTACAGTAAACCATAACATAAGAAATCCTTGGACTTAAGGATTCTTTCCTTGAGCTTGGGAATCACATATCAAGCTCCTCAATCATATAAACATCCCTTAAGAATCCATAACCTACACTTTGTGTAAAAAATAGAGAAGAATGGGATTAGTACAAGAATGCACTAAGTATGGCAATCATGCAAAAACATGCATTTAATAGGGACATTTTGTTTAAATCATACTTCATGCCTTTTTGTGTAAATCTTTATAACACTTTTAAAAACTAGAATTTATATCATTCATATACTTCATATAAACATATTCAAATTCCAAACATTACATAAGAGCACATATAGAATTTATGACAGTTTTAGTCACATTGAGCTCTTTTTCCCTTAACAGTGACCATTATTTCCTTTTATTCATTAACTTCCCAAGTAACCCACTAGTGATACTTGGTGTGATGTATCACCTTAAGGTTTCAAAAAATAAATAAATATAACCCACATAAGCCAACACATATCATCACATTAGCATAATATATCAAAGCACATTTTAGTCAAGATTTCCTTTAGTTTTACAGTAAGTTATTTCAAGTTATACATATTTTTAGTTGTTTTCATATACATCACTATAAGACCTTGTCCATGACCCCAATCTTCGTCTACTAGTGAAATGCACATGTGAAGCCCCATAACCCCACATATTCTTAGTAAACCCTTCACGACCACAAATATTAACGTTTCATACATCAATATAACAAGTAAAGGTAACTTCATCCAAGCAAGCCAAGACCTTCTTCATATAATTATTAGGACTAGGGGTGTCAAATGGGCGGGCTGGGATGAAATTTAAAACATTAAAATGGGTTAAATAGAAGTCGGGTTGGGTGTTAACAAGCCCAAGTTTACTTTGGGTTCAAATGGGTTGGGCTCAAAATGGCTTAAAAATAGGTTGTGTCTTGACCCGCCCAATTTGACCCGATTAATCTCACTAATTTAATATATTTATATTTAACTTTTATAATCACAATTTGAATTTTAGCTCGAAATTATTTTTATTAAAAAGAGTAAAAAATGCATAGATAAACCCTAAAAGAAGCTAAACAGATAATAATATATACCTTAAATATAGAAACATGTCTTACTAAAAATTTATAAAACAGGTTGAAATTGGAGATTCAATTGGGTTCAATTAAGGATTTTTTTCAAATGGGTTATGCTTGACTGGGTATAGATTGAACCCAATTCAAACTATCATGAGCCCAACCCTTAAAATTATGGACGGATTGGGCGGGTTATCTATTTTTTGTTCACTTTTGACTCTAATTAAGACCAACATTATGCATGTATATCAAGACCACTTCGTATAGACTCATACCATGCATCTCATCACAACAAGTACACCGACAGTACAAAGTCATGCATATGGACATAAACATAAGCATAAACATTAGGTCACCTTCCTAGGACTTCCTAAGAACCTACTTGTGCAATGTCTAGATGGGATCATTACTTCCACCTATCCTAAGTAACTCACATTAACTCCTAGTTAGGATCCTATTCATTTACTTCCATTGTCCATTTTACTTAAGGGAAACTATAGCCTTAATGGACACTAAGACCATGGGTGCTAAACATGTAATTTAGTGTCATCTCCTGTCACCAAAAAGAGGTCATCTTACTTGCCAAGGTAAGACATCCGTAACATACTAGCATCTTAGGTAATATCACTTGCTAGATCATATGTGGCAACATAGTTATGGAACTTGGAGGTACATGTGAAAACCCTCTTTATGCCTAATGGGTCATTATAGTTATTCACTTATGGAAACCCTATATATACCAATTGAGTCATTGTGGTTTTCCACCTCATGAGATTTATGGTAGACCCTCCTTCCCACATTGGGAAGGTACACTCACTCATATTCAAGTTCACTCGGTGTTAATCTAAGTTCCCTTTATTAAAAACATTTATTATCATTTCTTTATAATACATAGGTTTAGGAGAGTCATACCCTCATATGCTTAACTCATAGGCCATCGATGAAAGTTCATCAACCTAAATCATGTAAGGAATCCCTTCACCTTAACATAGTATATGTAAAGAACCATCTAGTTTAGTGTACACATAAACACACTATTCAAGACCCCTCCCTTGACTAGATCTTCATACATGTGTTTTTGAATACTTATATGTGATCAAACCTTTCACATGACACATTAATATCACACATGTTCATATATCAATGCATAAGTCCAAATGTGTACCTATATGAGCAATCCTTTCATATCAACACTTCAAGACACTATGCATATTCATACTTCATCATGTCATATACTTAACATCATAGCATATAAGACATATTCATGACATGTTCATATAATCCTATGCATTTCATTAGAAGACCAACCTAGGAACTATCCCATCAAGGTGCACATGTGCAATGCATAGTCAAAGTACGATACCCTTGCCTATGTTAATATATCTATCAAGTCATCCTAGTGAATGATACATCATACAACATCATAGAATGATTGGCATAGCATAAGACTCATTTATTTAAGACTTACAACTTTTTTACAGTTAGCTTAGGTCTTTATGTACTTATCCTAGCTTTACATCATATATAGCATTAAAAGACCTCATCAAAGGCAGCATGTACATATGACATTAACATAGCCATTTACATGCTCATAACAATAGTAATATCAACTAGATTCACAACTAGAAAAGAGACTAGGCACAAGTTACACATATATAATGATAATAAAGTCAACACTGCCACCATAAGTGGATCATACCACACAATGCCATACAAGGCTTCATCAACATTATATAGAAACGTAGAGGAGATAAGCATCTTTACCAATTTCTCACCCTTTGATCATAATTTTACCATTACTACTCTTTAATTATTTATACGTTATAGAGAAGTAGGTATAAGTACTTAAATCATAAACGAAACCATGTATAAGTCGTCATAAAAGCATGATACAACTAGTGCATTATATCACATATATGGAAGAAAGTAGAGAGTTATAGATCATCAAGTAACTTCCCTAGTTTTGCTCATCAATCATCATGTATCAATAATATACATTTTGGGAAGTAGCTAAATAGACATAATTTAAATCTAAATCATACTTCATCTACCATAGAATTAAGATCACATAATGTTCATTACAACATTCAAATTGTAGGCTAGAAGAACGTAGATTAATTCATGCCAAGACATCTTTCCTTTGGTCATATATAATTAACACCCACAATTGATTATTATCATCAATATAAGGCAGTAGTTAAGGAAAATATAATCTACACGAAATCCTACTATAATATATATGGCGACTAGATCACAGTGAACATGCTACTTTAGACATCCGTGGAAAGTAGAAGAATCATAGGCTAATCGACATTGATCAACATGAATCACTTAGTTACAATTCATAAATAATATCCAATTCAGACAATAGATACAACCAGCTATACACAATCAAATTCCACATTAAATCATTAAGAGGCCAATGTTACAGTGAATCATATAAAACTAAGCTAAACATGTTCAATTCTTCATACAATGATACACATGGATCGTACAACATCAATTCAATACAAATCCATGTAAATAACAGTAGGCATAACGACTTCAACATAATATAAACATAATTCAATTGATAACAAGTCAAGATCACAAAGCCCATGCAAGAACTAAATCAATTTAGGGAGGAAACATGGGTTCATAATGCAATTGGAGTAAAATAACATTCAAACCAATACATCAACATCAATTCATTATTATTTAACCATTAAAAACATTTTGATAAGGATTCCATGGATAGATTGAAGAAGAAGAGATTTGATCAAATTTTCTCTTTGAAAACTTTGAGATTAACTCTCTCGATTGAAAGATAACAAGAGATGAAGGATTACCTTACTTTAATCTACATAAAAACCTCTAGAACGTGATGATTCATCCTTGGAAATTCAAGCTTCAAGCTGTTCTTGAGCTTCACCAACAATGGTGGTTTCTAGGGAGAATATTTTGGAGGGGAAGGTTTGATTCGTGTAGAGGGATTTGGGAATGGGTTGTTCAGGTTTGGAATGACTTATATACGCCCAAAGTAGATAAATAAACCTACTAGAGTCTGTTTAGTACGTGGGGTGATTTTCCCATTCACCCCTTAGATAAAACAAATGCAAGGCAGTAGTTATAGGCCACCATCTATGGACCCAATCGACTAGTCGTTAGTCAATCGATTGGTCATCCTTTGGCTTCTGTCGATTGCTCCTTAGCCAAATTTTGGGTTGAGACTTACCCAAGCTAAGTTTACATCGACGGTACCACACTAACGGGCCGTTGGTGAACCAACTACCCGTCGTTTGGTCCGTCGATTGACCCTGCCAAGGCAGTGGCTCGACCAGCCTTGGGTCCTTCTTGTGGGGCCTTTTCCAAGGCCCTTTAGAGGTCTTACCGAGATGTTTCCAACGTAAACACAACCCTTATCAGGTTTTAGACCTCCAACATGAGTTTCACCCAAAACCAAAACTCACAACTCATCCAAACAGGCTAGGCCCCATCAAGACACACAATGAGTGTCTTAAGGGCTATCTTTCGAACGCCTTGGATGTTCTTGGTCGTTTGACGTCCAAACATCTCAAAACTCCATATACCATTTTTAAAAATCATTATAAATCATTTTAAGACTTCATAATCTCATGAAATACAATATATAAACACGTATAGATATATAAGACACATAGGTGACTAGTCGTCGAACGTTTTAGTCGTCCCTTGACGATTGACTTCCAAATCACCTCAAAATTTACACACTGCCTATAAACCATATTATAAGTAATTTTATGACCTTATAAACTTAAGACAAACATGGTAGGATTTATAAACCCTAACTCATTTTGGGGTCTTACAACTTTCATGGGTTCGATTAATTCACAAGGCCTCAAGGCCCATACATTCCCTCCTCAGTTAGGGAATTTTACAGAGCATATGGAGCATTGGTGCATAAAAATAAAAAGCACGCAATTTATTTTAGACTATTAAGGTCTATCACAATAAGAGTCACGATTATATAATGCTACATCTAACATATTAACGTTGTGATGAGAAGGGCACTACATTCCGAACATCCATTTGAGGGATCGCCCTAGGACTATTCAGTAAATGACCTGAAGCAGTATTGGCTCCTATGATTTATAAACAATCAGAGATATGGATTTATGTTGGAGCTCCTATAGAAAATAGGGACATGAATGTTGCTGCTAGATTCTGGTTTGGCTTTATAAGTAGTACTATCATGCCATCCCAAAAGGAATCTCTCATGAACCTTCCCAAAGCAACTTTCCTTAGTTGTACCATGCATAGGAGGACTAGTAAGCTTGGATTGCTGACATCATAGGAAATGGACATGAGGGCCAAACAAAAGAATACTTCCATGTCGTTTCGTATGTTTATTACTGAGCTATAAAGACATGTTGGAGTGCCTCGGGATCTAGCAAGAGACATCCAGGTCATTCCTTCCGCATTCCTTGACATCACCGATTCGAGGCTGAGTACATACGAGAGGAGTGTGATAGAAGGAGAAAAAATCCAACATACGCCTCTCTAGAGATTACTATCGAGTTTTTTCATGTAGGGCATTCATCCCTACTTATCCCTCGACCATCAGGTACCTTAGTTTCCCCTCACCCCCATCTTTCAAAGAATCCAGATGTTTCTTCATCTGGTCAACTGATTAGGTTTAGTTAGGGTATGATCTTGACAACGGTGCATCTAGCCAAAACAATCGAATAACAGACATTCGATTGGATAAGGAAATCCCTGAGATGATTGAGAGAGAGAGATATATTGCATTCAGTCCATGCCTTAGCCGTGAGAGTTACAACATGTGAAACAAAAAAAAAAGACCATGTGAGAACTAAATTTTATAAGCCGATGTTCCAAATCTGCAGACAAATGTAGATTATCTGAAGTCGATTAACTGCAATGACTTAATGAGAATCGAAACAGACAAGGATGCACCTGAATAGGCAGCAATATAGATACAGATGCTAAACTGAAAAAGAATTGGCAACAACACGGGAGGATATGACATCAACACATGAAGAGCACCACATCTTTGGAAAGCTATCTGATCTAGGATGTACTGTGGCACAACCTGTAATTCAGACATGACATGTTGAATCATCCGCAAAAGATCCTATTTGACTTGACACTACCACCACTGATGTGAGTACTTCAAGTAATGATGCCCAACAACAAGTTTTCACTCAGAGCTCTGGTGGCCTTAAATAAGGAGTGACCACAGAGACAACATTTATCTTCACCTTCCTCCTTGTTTTGCTTTATTTTATTCTCGATACCTATACTGGCACTTGAGGAAAAACTCTTGTCTATGGTGGGGTGAGGCAGACCTTGTTTTGCTCGCTATAAATATTACATGTTTTGATATATGTTTGGGTTGTCTGTTTGTATTGCATTTTAAAAATTTGCTTTCGCAAATGTTTAAAATTATGGCTCTGTTTTGGTCCTAATTTCATAATAAATTTTACCCTTCTGAAAAAAATTCACTTTTGAAAATTTCACCACCTCTTGTGTTGAAAGTGCTTGTTCTTGTACAAATTTAAGTCTCGGTTTCGATCAATAATAATGACTTTCAAAGTGCTCCGAACTGAAAAAACATGAATGTGCGGCTACAATGAGAATGAATGAAGTTCATAGTCAATACTTGAACTCATTTCATGTTATTGTGATTAGCCAATTATCGAATTGATTTATTTGAAATGACCATTGCACACTTCCGAAAGTGTGTTGTCTTGTTTGACTTAAGTGTCACTTTCTTGTGTGATAAGCTTACTTTGAGCCTTGCATAATTAAACCTAGAATTTTCCAGTTAGTCTGATTGATTTATAAAGGTATCCCCTGACATGATCTTATGCTATTCTTAAGAGTATGAGTCAAATTTGACAAATACCCCTTTGCAGCCTACTCGTGAGTGAGTGAAACTATCTTAAAAACCTTTTGAGCCTTACCTCTTCCTTGCAAGGACCTTGATGAATCCTAAATCTTACATTATCCATAAAATATAATCTTTTTTTCTACTTGTGATACAAGTGAATAGCAAGCATAGGCCAAAAGACTATGTTGGGGTATGCTATGAAAGACAAACATATGGCATTGCAGAGAAATGGAAACCATCCATACAAAAAAAAAAGAAGAATAAAAAGAAACAGAAAAGAAAATTACAAGAAAAGAAAATAAAAGAAAAATAATATGAGAAGAAAAGTCAT
The DNA here is from genome assembly GCF_001406875.1 of Solanum pennellii. Classification (NCBI taxonomy): domain Eukaryota; kingdom Viridiplantae; phylum Streptophyta; class Magnoliopsida; order Solanales; family Solanaceae; genus Solanum; species Solanum pennellii. Next base: position 28,001,523 of record NC_028637.1, on the reverse strand, counting down.
GAAATAAAAGCAAAAAATGAAAGGAAATCGAGTTTCAAAGCAATCTATGAAGGGAAATAAAATATGACTTAGAAGAATTTGACTAATGATTGAGGAAGGAACGTAGTGGATAGATTAAGGAAACCATATCTCATTGGAAAAAAAGTCACCAAGACGAAATGACAAAATCTTTGGGCTCAGCCCCGTTACAAGCGTTAGAAAGACCTTTTTGTCTTGAGTAAACCAAAACAAAAGTCAATTAGGAAAAAAGGGCAAACCTATGGGTGAAAAAATGCGTTGTGTTCCTCTTTTTGTGAGCGTGAGCGTTGCATCAAATTCTTTATCCTAAGTTGATATATTAGGTTTATTAAAATTGAATCACTTTTTGTGTGAGGGCATACATATAATTTTGTTGAGCTTGAAATTTCATCAGTAGAAAGAGAGTGAGCTCAAGAATCTTTGGTAATTGTGTGTAACAACTTGAATCTTTGAGTATACAATTGAGCTATGCATGCGTAGTTTTAGTCTTCTTGTGTACATTCATGAAAGATTATTGTGTAGCACTATTTGATACATCCTATTCGAACTACTGAGCTTGAATTTTACTTGAGGAAAAACAAATGTTTATGTTGGGGTGTTGATGAGTCCTCAATTGGACACATCTAGGTCCTTGTTTTAATGAAAATAGTGTACTCGATTGTGTATTTTATCTCTATGTCTACTAAAAAATTCTAAGATTTAAGTATTTAAGGATTTGGTACGAGCATGGAAACTTAGGGTACAAAATGGAAGAAAAGAGCTAAAGATGCAAAGTGCGCACCGCCAAGCACACTTGGCTATACGTCTTACAACAAAGTTTCGCCTTCTATTACAGCAAGTAAACCATTAAGGAAGTTGACCAAAAGGCGAAGAAAAGGAGAAGCTAGCATTTCGATGACTATTTCCGTGATATAAAGTTATTCTACCCAACATTATAACAAGAATTTATATAAAAGCCAGGCACAAACAGCAACAAACTAGAAAACGGCCTAATAGCCGAATCACGACTTAAGACGCCGAATGGATCTGCCAGCACTAAATCTAAAGTCTTTTAATACTGCACTCTTTTATTATTTAGGTATAAAAATTGAGAGACTGAACATTATTATATTTTTCAAGTTTTAGTTTTTAAGTTTTCAGTATTTTACTGTCAAGTTGGAGAGGGTTTTTGGGGAAGTTGAAAAAAAAAGTTCTTCCAATCTTGGAAGTGGATCTTCTCCATTTACCTTCCTTTGCTACTTCTAATTCCTTTATTATTTAAAGTATATTTGATTATTGCTTGATGTGTTGCTAAATAAACCCCATTCTTGGGGTGTGATTTAGAAAATATGTGTTGATATTATCGTTACGTCTTGCTTGTTTATCGGATAAGATGCATCTTAATGATGAATTCACCTATAGTTTGTGGTTTAATTTAATGGGTTTGTAAATTCAAATACGAACCACCCATGTGTTCTTATCTTGCTTGAGAGTGAGGTCACGAAATCAAGACCACTAGACTAATATACACTACTTAAAAAACAGTGAATATCGACCTAAAAATTACCGACCTCAAATGATGTCGGTAATTTCCAACCTCCGGAGGTCAGTATTGTTAAAAATAATAAAACTAGTTGTTTTTTAGGTAAAATAAGGAGGGGTGAAAAATTCTGACCTCAAACAGTCGGTATTTTTCACGGAAAAAATTAATTACAATAAAAACCAACTTTTTGACGTTGGTATTAAATAAAAAAATGAATAAACATATTTTATTTTCGGTATTTTTTTTCATCAATATCCAAATACCGACATCATGAGGTCGATATTTTTATTTCATCCAAATACTGACATCATGAAGTCGGTATTTTTATTTCATCCAAATGCTGAGCTCATGAAGTCGGTACTTTTTCTTCATCCAAATATTGACCTAATGAGGTTGGTATTTCTACTTCATCTAAATACCGACCTCATGAGATAGGTATTTATCTTTCATCTAAATACCGACCTAATAAGGTCGTTATTTTTGTTTCATCCATATCCAAATACCGACATATGAGGTCGGTATTTTTATTTCATCTAAATACTGACATCATGAAGTTGCTATTTTTATTTCATCCAAATACCGACCTCATGAAGTCGGTAATTTTTTATTCATCCAAATATCGACCTCATGAGGTCGGTATTTTTACTTCATCTAAATACCGACCTCATAAGATCGGTATTTATCTTTCATCTAAATACCGACTTAATGAGGTTGGTATAAATACCAACATCATGAGGTCGGTGGTTTTATTTCATCCAAATACTTACATCATGAGATCAGTATTTATCTTTCATCTAAATACCGACTTAATGAGGTCAGTATTTTTATTTCATCCATAAACAAATAACGACATCATGAGGACGATATTTTTATGTCATGCAAATACTGACTTCATTAAGTCAGTATTTTTATTTTATCCAAATACCGACCTCATGAAGTTGGTATTTTTTATTCATCCAAATACCGACCTCATGAAGTTGATATTTTTTCTACATCCAAATATCGACCTCATGTGGTCAGTATTTTTACATCATTTAAATTTCGACTTCATGAGATCGATATTTATATTTCATCTAAATACTGACCTAATGAGGTCGGTATTTTTATTTCATCCATATCTAAATATCGACATCATGAGGTCGGTATTTTTATTTCATCCAAATACTAACATCATGAAGTCGGTATTTTTATTTCATTCAAAAACCGACCTCATGAAATCGGTATATTTTCTTCTTCTAAATATCGACCTCATGAGGTCGGTGATGTTATTTCAGTTAAATACCGACCTCATGAAGACGGATTTGCGTAAATTAAAAAACAAAAATATTATAAATCCGACTTCCAAAAAATGGTAAAATTAAATATCATGCAATTTAATTAGTTATAATTTAAATATTTATATCGTGCAGTTAAATTTAAATAAATCGTACTTTGGATGACGGTTTTACATAAGTTTAAAAATAAACTAATATAATATACCGACCTCTCGATGTCAATATAAATAATATGATTCCTTTTATTTTTCTTAAAATTTAATGTTATACCGACCTCATGAGATCGGCAATTTTTTTATTAATAAAAGCGACATTCAGAGATTGGTTTGTTTAAAATATTTCTAATAATCATAATTTTTGTTATTTAGCATAATACTAAAATTTCATTTGAAACATACAATTAATTGTTAAAAAAGTGCAATAATTTTGTATACTTTATCAATGAAAAGTTAGACTTCGTGAAAAAATTATATATATATATATATATATATGTATATATATATATATATATATTCCATATTTAGAGTATGAAATACGTTGATATGAATTAGGATATATTTATACTTGTACTTCTAGAGTAATTTACAAAAATCAATTAGACCGTCGTCTAATCGTGAACTTAATATCTCATGTTATGATGTAGATGTAATGACCCAAAATGTCATTTTTGATAATTTTGAATAGTCATTTAACTATAGTTAATTCATTTGTGGGTTATTTGTTTAACATTAATAATAGTGGGTCAAGTCTAAAATATTAAAATAGGTTAGTAAAAATTTTTAACTTCTAGTACATAACTAATTAAAGAATAAAGAGAAGTGTTTGACGAGAGGAGTTGCGGTTCAGCGTCAATGAGAAAAGCGGCCAACTGCTTCAGGTAAGTTTCTCACCAAATCCTCTAACTATGTAGTGATTCTAAAAATAGGTGTACACTAAACATATTAACTGGAGGCAAAAGGAATTTAACTCTCAAATTTATTTTTATTAGAATTATATGGACAAGGATTAGTGGAAATCACATGCTACCAATTGACCAACTAACGTGTTGCAACTAATCATTGGGTAGTTTTTGATTACAAATGTATAAGGTTATAATTTTCCATGTAATTGGTTAGAAGTTTCTGCCTTTATATTTATTTTTTCTTTCGTGACTTTGTAAATTGTGTTTAACTGTAGTTTCAATTTTTCTATTCTGACTATTAAGTTACGTTTTAAGTTTGGCAAGGTAAATCAAATTTAGGAATATCATATTATATGAATATCCTTAGATTTATGTAATTTGGAGAGACTGAAACTTAACCCTAGGTATGAAATTCAAAAAAAAATGAGAATTGACATATTAATTGACATCATGGTTAGGAACTTGATTATAGAGTTGAATGAGTGTTTGGGTCTAGGCTAGACTTGTAGTGATATGAGTGTTGTTAGTTTAAAAATCTTATTGTGATTATTTATTTTAATAGATTGTATTTATATGGAGTCAACCCAAAGAGGAAGGCTCAACTTTTTGAGTAATTGTTCGACTATTAGAGGGAAGTGGATTTCTAAACTCTTGTTAAGTGTATGAAATGCGTGTATGTCCTTGTGGTATATGTTTGGAAGTAACGGGATTGGTGATGGGTTCACTTGTCCACATTGATTAATTATAATGATGAAAAAAAGGGGATAACAAAAGGCAATATGATTAATTGTTTATGTGTGATTTTGTTGAGAAAGGGTTGAAGTCTTGTTGAATCATTGTCGATGTGACTTCATGTTTGTGTGGTTGTGAACTGTGCGATGTTATGAAAATGGTCATCTCCTCATTATTTGTGTGAATTTGTCATCTGCATTTTTTTGAGGCATTGGTTGTGACAAGTGTTATGTGCATTGAGAAAGAATGAGTACTTAAGAGGATGTACCATTTCGAGGGACGTATTGCGCGCCGCGATGGATACTGTATTTCGAGAGACGTATCGCGCGCCGCGATGGTTACTTTTATCGAGGGTCGTGTCGTGCGCCGCGACAGATGCATGGAAAGATATGTCCCCCATGTGTCCTGACTGAGAGACAGCGGGTGTGTATCACTAGGTCAGACATGCATCATTATACTTAACATTGCATTCCATTGCATTGCACATACTTATCATTAGTGAACTTGATATCGTATTTTGCTGATCTTCTGATTGCCTTTCTGCGGAACTTGTGATTGATCAATATTGAGCTTGTTATTGCGGATATATAATTTTTTGAAGTATTGTTGTTGAGGATATGTAATTTGTTAAAGTGTTGTTATTGAGGATATGTAATTTGTCTAAGTGTTGTTGTTGAGCTACGTGCTATGTAAAGTGTGAGCTGTTAGGTTGGGTTGATTTTACTGCAGGATGTAGTTGTGGAGGTTCGTTTGGGGGTGGTAGGAGTACCCGTATTTCATCCCCTTAGCTTGTGTTTGGAGGTTTACTTGATGAGTACCGTGTAGTTTGTTACTCACCCCTTGCTTCTACAAATTTTTGTAGGTTATGAGCCTGGATTTTTGTTGTTCTTGTCATTCTCTTATTTTCCGAGGCTCCTTGGAGATTTGTGAGGTAGCTTTTTCCATCTCAGCAGACTTTCTTCTCAATAATTATGATCTTGTTCTATTCTATGAACAAGTTCATTTGATACTTGAGTTTTTCTTTTGAATCAATTGTAATACTTTAGAGGCTTGTACACGTGACTACCAGGTTTTGGGGTTTTATTAAGTTACTTATATTTTATTTCCGCACTTTATTGTAATGGTTGAGTTTTAGGCTGACTTGTCTTGGTGGGATAAGACGAGTTCCATCACGTCCATTTTTGGGTCGTGACAAAATGGTATCAAAGCCCCAGGTTCATAGGTCTCACGTGTGTACAAGTCGACTCTAAATAGAGTCTCGATGATCGGTACGGAGACGTCTGTACCTATTTTCGAGAGGATGTAGTGACTTTTAGGAAATATCTTCACTTCTTGGATCTCTATTGTGCGTACTTGGTCCCATTTTGATTCTTATCGCTTCACTCCATTTGCTCTCATTTATGTGATGACTCGTGCGCAGTTCCTTTTATGACTCTTCCAATGTTTTATTCGGAAGTCTATTTCTTAGTAGTTGATCTTGATGATATAGTATTAAGGAGGATCTCGCCTTGAGAGATATACACATGCAAACTCTGAAAGATCATAACTCACACTTCAAGTAATATCGGTTATTCATCCTTCGCCTACTTTATGTTCGAGGACGAACATGTGTTTTAGTGGTGGATAATGTAATGACCCAAAATGTCATTTTTGATAATTTTGAATAGTCATTTAACTATAGTTAATTCATTTGTGGGTAATTTGTTTAACATTAATAATAGTGGGTCAAGTCTAAAATATTAAAATAGGTTAGTAAAACTTTTTTAACTTCTAGTACATAACTAATTAAAGAATAAAGAGAAGTGTTTGACGAGAGGAGTTGCGGTTCAGCGTCAATGAGAAAAGCGGCCAAGTGCTTCAGGTAAGTTTCTCACCAAATCCTCTAACTATGTAGTGATTCCAAAATAGGTGTACACTAAACATATTAACTGGAGGCAAAACGAATTTAACTCTCAAATTTATTTTTATTAAAATTATATGGACAAGGATTAGTGTAAATCACATGCTACCAATTGATCAACTAACGTGTTGCAACTAATCATTGGGTAGTTTTTGATGACAAATGTATAAGGTTATAATTTTCCATGTAATTGGTTAGAAGTTTCTGCCTTTGTATTTATTTTTTCTTTCGTGACTTTGTAAATTGTGTTTAACTGTAGTTTTAATTTTTCTCTTCAGACTATTAAGTTACGTTTTAAGTTTTGCAAGGTAAATCAAATTTAGGAATATCATATTATATGAATCTCCTTAGATTTATGTAATTTGGAGAGACAGAAACTTAACCCTAGGTATGAAATTTTTAAAAAAAAAGAGAATTGACATATTAATTGACATCATGGTTAGGAACTTGATTATAGAGTTGAATGAGTGTTTGGGTCTAGGCTAGACTTGTAGTGATATGAGTGTTGTTAGTTTAAAAATCTTATTGTGATTATTTATTTGAATAGATTGTATTGATATGGAGTCAACCGAAAGAGGAAGGCTCAACTTTTTGAGTAATTGTTCGACTATTAGAGGCAAGTGGATTTCTAAACGCTTGTTAAGTGTATGAAATGCGTGTATGTCCTTGTGGTATATGTTTGGAAGTAACGGGATTGGTGATGGGTTGACTTGTCCACATTGATTAATTATAATGATGAAAAAAAGGGGATAACAAAAGGCAATGTGATTAATTGTTTATGTGTGATTTAGTTGAGAAAGGGTGAAGGCTTGTTGAATCATTGTCGATGTGACTTCATGTTTGTGTGTTGTGAACTGTGTGATGTTATGAAAATGGTCATCTCCTCATTATTTGTGTGAATTTGTCATCTGAATTATTTTGAGGCATTGGTTGTGACAAGTGTTATGTGCATTGAGAAAGAATGAGTACTTAAGAGGATGTACCATTTCGAGGGACGTATCGCGCGCCGCGATGGATACTGTATTTCGAGGGACGTATCGCGAGCCGCGATGGTTACTATTATCGAGGGTCGTGTCGTGCGCCGCGACAGATGCATGGACAGATATGTCCCCCATGGGTCCCGACTGAGAGACAGCGGGTGTGTATCACTAGGTCAGACATGCATCATTATACTTGACATTGCATTCCATTGCATTGCACATACTTACCATTAGTGAACTTGATATCGTGTTTTGCTGATCTTCTGATTGCTTTTTGCGGAACTTGTGATTGATCAATATAGAGCTTGTTATTGCGGATATATAATTTGTTGAAGTATTGTTGTTGAGGATATGTAATTTGTAAAGTGTTGTTATTGAGGATATGTAATTTGTCTAAGTGTTGTTGTTGAGCTACGTGCTATGTAAACTGTGAGCTGTTAGGTTGGGTTGATTTTACTGCAGGATGTAGTTGTGAAGGTTCGTTTGGGGGTTGTAGGAGTACCCGTATTTCATCCCCTTAGCTTGTGTTTAGAGGTTTACTTGCTGTGTACCGTGTGGTTTGGTACTCACCCCTTGCTTCTACAAATTTTTGTTGGTTATGAGCCTGGATTTTTGTTGTACTTGTCATTCTCTTATTTTCTGAGGCTTCTTGGAGATTTGTGAGGTAGCTGTTTCCATCTCAGCCGACTTTCTTCTCCATAATTATGATCTTGTTCTATTCTAGGAACAAGTTCATTTGATACTTGAGTTTTTCTTTTGAATCAATTGTAATACTTTAGAGGCTTGTACACGTGACTATCAGGTTTTGGGGGTTTTATTGAGTTACTTATATTTTATTTCCACACTTTATTGTAATGGTTGAGTTTTAGGCTTACTTGTCTTGGTGGGATAAGACGAGTGCCATCACGTCCATTTTTGGGTCGTGACAGTAGAGGTGAAGATTTAACTTATAATCTATTCGAGTTTGAAATGCGAGATAGTATTATTATATACTTTCGATCTTGAATGTATGTCAAGTGTAGTGATCACTTCCTAATTATGATGACATGTAAAGGATACTTCATCTCAGTATGAAAGACGTTAATTAATTATATATGAAATACATTATCAATTAAATAAATACCGATGATCAATTTAAAGAGATTTATATATTAGAATTGATATTGATAAACTTTCGTTGATCGATAAAATTAGATTTATATAATTAGGAGGTGTGTAATTTAGATTTATAAAATTAACTTGATAGATAAATTAAAATTATAAAATTAAACTCTCTCTCTCTCTCTCTCTCTCTCTCTCTTTGTTTATATATATATATATATATATATATATATATATA
>NC_028637.1:27965046-27991966 GCF_001406875.1 Solanum pennellii | reverse complement strand
TATATATATATATATATATATACCGACCTATTTAAATTATTATTTTATTAAAATAATATTGAATTCACGATGTTGGTATTTATTAAATATAAATAATTATTCTAAAAAATACTGACATATCGTGATCAGTAAATTAAATACTTCTCCTAAAAAAAGGATAATATCAAAACCCTAACTCAAATGTATCTCTCTCTCATACCCACCCCCTTCGCCCGACTCTCTCTCTTTCCCTCATCTCTTCTCCCTTCGCCCCGCTTTCCTATTCTCCTCCTCCGAACGGATCACCGGCGAGCAGCAGCCCCGGCAACTCCTCTCTCTCCCTCTCGTCTTCCTCTTCTCCTCTTCCCTCGACCCCTCTCTCTTTCTCCCTCCTCTNCCCCCGTCTCTTCTCCACAGCGAACTCGGGCGAGGATTAACAGCCAGCCATCGGCGAGCATCCGTCAGCCGCAGCAGCAGCCACAACTCCAGCACAACCCTAGGCGGCCAGAAGCTCCAACCAACGACAGCAAGCCAGCAGCTCGGCTAGAGGGCGATAGCAACAACACAAACTGCTCAAGATGAGGCTCAAATGTCTGTAATTTCGTACCCAACGGATATATCACGGTTTGTGTTCCCTTTTTCTTATTACCTCATAATTTTCTTAATGATGTTCATAAGTTAGCAACAGTTTGTTAACCCTTTTTTATTATTACCTCATAATTTTTTGTATTGATGTTCATCAGTCTTTAGGACCACCTAAAGGAACTAGTTTTCTGACTTTGGGAGTTGCTACTTTTTGCTTGCGTTTTTGTATGCACATCTCCCTTAAAAGATTTTTATTGAAGTGCTTGAAGTGTTATTAAAATCTATAGTTGAAAACATATTTCCAATTTTGTTTATTGAAGTGCTTGAAGTAATATTATTATGGTAGAGTTGTAATATTTTTGTTGTTAATAAATGGTTCTATCATAAAGAAAAAATCATACATCCTCGTGTTTGGGATAAATTAGTAGGTTGGTGGGAATCCATACTTGAGTTGAGCTATTGATGTTAGTGAATCAAATCGAACTATTTTGAAATAAAAATACAAATGACTTAAGAGTAACATGTGCTTGTGCGTGTATGTTAGTTCAAACTGTTACTTGATCTTCTTGTATGTAACATGTGCGTGTAAGTAAGTTCAAACTCTATTTTTCTAGTGTTAACTTTTTTACCTCTTTTCGTGCTAGGAAACTCAAGAAGCTCAACATATAAAAAATTTGATACAACATAATATTGCTTGATTCATCAAAGTTGGATAAGGTTTGGTGATTCCAAATCTCTAAAGGCCAAGTACAATTATTTTATATAATGAGTTTGTATCCAAGTACTTGATTTGTGTCCATCTTGTGTAGACACTTAGCTTTAAATTTAGAAATAATATATTTGTTAAGGCTAAGTATCAACGCTAGTTGATCCTATTGATGACTAAATCGATTTTCTTGCAAGATCGGTTTGTGTTCATCTAGTGTTCACACTTAGCTTTAAATTTAGATATAATATATTTGTTAAGCATAAGTACAAACACTAGTTGATCCTAGTGATGACAAAATAAATTTTCTTGCAAGATTGATCTATGTCCATCTTGTGTAGACACATAGCTTTAAATTTAGAAATAATATATTAGTTAAGGGTAAGTATCAACACTAGTTGATCCTATTCATGACTAAATCGATTTTCTTGCAAGATCGGTTTGTGTCCATCTAGTGTTGACACTTAACTTTAAATTTATATATAATATATTTGTTAAGCATAAGTACCAACACTAGTTGATCCTATTGATGATAAAATAAATTTTCTTGCAAGATTGATCTCTGTCCATCTAGTGTTGACACTTAGCTTTAAATTTAGAAATAATATATTTGTTAAGGATAAGTATCAACACTAGTTGATGCTATTGATGACTAAATCGATTTTCTTTCAAGATCGATTTGTGTCCATCTAGTGTTGAATCTTAGCTTTAAATTTAGATATCATATATTTATTAAGCATAAGTACCAACACTAGTTGATCCTATTGATGACAAAATCAATTTTCTTGTAAGATTGATTTGTGTCCATCTAGTGTTGACACTTACCTTTAAAATTAGAAATAATATATTTGTTAAGGATGAGTATCAACACTAGTTGATCTTATTGTCACGCCCCGAGCTACCCCCTAGACGCGGACACGGAACCTAGGACCACAAGTGATCCCAAGCTAACCCTGCTTGCATGATCATGAGCATACTAAAGATAATAAATTGTTGCGGAAGCTAAATCATACTTAAAATGAAAGGATGGGGAATACCCATATTCTATAACTCAGATATTTGAAACAATGAGTTTAATACAAAAGAAATATTAACTCAATACTAAGCTGAATCAAACTATGTCTAAAAATAGCCTCTAAGCTAGACTAGAAATACTGGACAAGCCCCAGCTAAATCTAGCAAAAACTGAAACTAAATGACTAAAGACTGAAATGAAACTCATGACTGTTGTCCTCGGAGAATGAGGACTCACCACTGAATCTGCAGAATGGGAGATCAAGCAATCAATCTATGCGTGATCTTGATGCTGAGAACCTGAACCTACATCACGAGAAGATGTAGCGCACGTATGCATGAGTACTTCAAGGTACTGAGCATGTAGGATAGAGTAAATATAAAATAAAACATAACTGAACAAGCACTAAAACAACTATAAGTATATGAACGTGATGTGCTGATTTTTGAGCTAACTGGATGCAATGACCAATTTATAACATGCTGAATCTAAATACTGAATATACTGATAAATGGTCAATGCAAAGAGTCTGACTGAACTGTGGGAGCTACTAATAACCGATAATAAAACCACATGAGCTAAATGCGGAGTCCGATGTATATGCCCTATCGAGAGGACCCAATATGTCCTACCAAAGGTATAAAGGCATGCTGGCGTGATCACTAAACTTATTGTCATAGAGGGGACTTACAACCTACTAGGTTAGTAGTTCTGGGACTATTGGGTACGCTAAACCCTAGGCCACCTCGGTATTATGCTACTCTCAATGAATTCTGTAAATTAACTGATTATATCTGAGTTTTTGTAAATACTGGATAGCTCAAAACTGAACATGCAAACTTAGAATGCAACAACTAATCTGGTAATTATGTATTTATAATTGAGGCATGTATATCCGAAGTGTCTGAAATATATGACCTAGCATATGTAATTGAAGAACTAAAGAAATACAATGCTAGAGTTCTGAAATTCATGTGATAATCTGAGTAATTACATGATAATCAGATTTGGAACATATATTTAATAAATTCATGATGTTATATCAAAGTTCTAGAAATCCTAGGTTTAATCATGATAAGAGAATCAAGAACTGACTGAAACTAAGGATCCAATGGGTGAAAGGAACCCACTAGAGAAATCCCACATGCCTGGTGATGAAATTCACAGAAAAATACTTAAGTTTCGGGGTGGAACTGCTGGAGCTTGTGGCGTTCTTGAACGAGGGTTCTTGTGCTTTTTTCTCCTCGCTTGCTCTAATTTTCTAAGTTTTGATTTAATGATTTGAATTGGATATGTTTTAATTATGTTTCTAGGCTTAAACTAACTAAAATCTTATGATTTAGGGTCAAAACGACGTAATTTAGGGTTTAAACGGTATGGGGAAAGGTCAACAAGACCCCTGGGCAGGTTGCTGTCAGGCCTCACGACGGCCAGGACTGACGGTCCGTCATGAGCCCGACGTTGGGTCCGTCCTGAGGGCCTGTACGACAGGCCTTTACAAAAGTGGGCATAACGTTTTACTTGGAGGTCTGATTTTAGCAAGGTTGGTGGATATGGAAAGATAATTCAATTATCTATCTGTGGGTAGGTCATGAGAGACCTAATTCACTTTTTGCTAAGAGTTATGATCACTTTAAGTTGACCCAACTCAATTTCCTCTTAACTGACTGCAAATTTTCCACCTACGGACCGTAGGTCCAACTCCAAACAATGCTGGTCATCCATAGCTCTTGTCAGAGAGTGGATTAAGGGAGTCTTGATCGACGGTCACGGACTACGGAACGTAAGTCCGTCCATTGTCCAAGACTTAACAAATTTTTCTAGGCTAAAATTTTTGGGAGTTTCTGATCCCACGATTGTGCAGGACGGACCGTGGTTCAGGCTACGGTCCGTCGATGCCAACGTTGGTAGCACCTGCAGATTTTTCTGAAAAACTAATGTTTGGTCTATTTCGGCTACATGGTGTTACACCTATTGATGACTAAATCGATTGATTGCAAGCTTGATTTGTGTCCATCTAGTTTTTACACTTGGTTCTTCAAATAAGTTAATGTGATTTAGTTGATCAATATATTGTTTTAGTTAAGTTAAAACTTAACTAATTAGCCTTAGAAAGTCTTTAAGTTCTCCAAATACTTAATGTGATTTAATTGGTGAATATAGTATTTGAATTAAATTAAAACTTAACTAATTACACTTAGAAACTCTTTAAATTCTTCAAATAAGTTAATGTTATTTAGTTGATGAATATAGTGTTTTAGTTAAGTTAATACTTAACTAATTAAACATAGAAAGTTTTTAAGTTTTTTAAACAAGTAATGTGATTTCGTTGGTGAATAGTGTTAGAAGTAAGTTAAAACCTAACTAAATAGACTTAGTAAAATTGTTAAGTTCTTCAAATAAGTTAATGTGATTTAATTGGTGAATATAGTGTTTGAATTAAGTTAAAACTTAATTAATTAGACTTAGAAAATCTTTAAGTTCTTCAAATAAGTTAATGTGATTTAGTGATGAATATAGTGTTTTAGTTAAGTTCAAACTTAACTAATTAGACTTAGAAAGTTGTTAAGTTTTCCAAACAAGTAATGTGATTTCGTTGGTGAATAGTGTTAAAAGTAAGTTAAAACTTAACTAATTAGACTTACAAAAATTGAAAAGTTATTCAAATAATTAATGTGATTAAGATGGTGAATATATTGTTTGAATTAAGTTAAAACTTAACTAATTAGACTTAGAAAGTCTTTCAGTTCTCAAAATAAGTTAATGTGATTTAGTTGATGAATATAGTGTTTTAGTTAAGTTAAAACTTATCTAATTAGCCTTAGAAAGTCATTAAGTTCTCCAAATAGTTAATGTGATTTAGTTGGTGAATATAGTGTTAGAAGTAAGTTAAAACTTTACTAATTAGACATAGAAAGTTTTTATGTTTTTCATATAAGTAATGTCATTTTGTTGGTGAATATAGTGTTTGGAAGTAAGTTGAAACTTAACTAATTAGACGTAGAAAGTCTTTAAGTTCCACATACCTAATGTGATTTAGTTGGTGAAAATAGTGTTGGAAGTAAGTTAACACTTAACTAATTAGACTTAGAAAGTTATAACTTTTCCAAATAACTAATGTGATTTCGTTGGTGAATATAGTGTTTTGAAGTAAGTTAAAACATAACTAATTAGACTTAAGAAGTCTTTAAGTTCTCCAAATACTTAATGTTATTTAGTTAGTGAATATAGTGTTAGAAGTAAGTTAAACCTAAAATAATTAGCCTTAGAAAGCCTTTAAGTTCTCCAAATACTAAATGTGATTTAGTTGGTCAATATAGTGTTAGAAGTAAGTTAAATCTTAACTAATTAAACATAGAAAGTTTTTAAGTTTTCCAAACAAGTAATATGATTTCGTTGGTGAATAGTGTTATCAGTAAGTTAAAACTTAACTAATTAGGCTTAGAAAAATTGATAAGTTCTTTAAATAAGTTAATGTGATTAAGTTGGTTAATATAGTGTTTGAATTAAGTTTAAACTTAATTTATTAGACTTAGAAAGTCTTTAAGTTCTTCATATAAGTAAATATGATTTAATTGATGAATATAATATTTTAGTTACAATAAAACTTAACTAATTAGTCTTAGAAAGTAGTTAAGTTTTCCAAATACTTAATGTGATTTAGTTGGTGAATATAGTTTTAGAAGTAAGATAAAACATAACTAATTAGACTTAGAAACATTGTTAAATTCTTCAAATAATGTGATTTCGTTGGTGAATATAGTATATGTTTGGAAGTAGGTTAAAACTTAATTAATTAGACTTTAGAAAGTCTTTAAGTTCTCCAAATAAGTTAATATGATTTAGTTGATGAATATAGTGTTTTAGTTAAATTAAAACTTAACTAATTAGCCTTAGAAAGTCTTTAAATTCTCCAAATAGTTAATGTGATTTAGTTGGTGAATATAGTTTTTGGGAAGTAAGTTAAACTTCACTAATTAGACATAGAAAGTCTTTAAGTTCTCCAAATGCTTAATGTGATTTCATTGGTGAATATAGTGTTTCGAAGTAAGTAAAAACTTAACTAATTAGACTTCGAAAGTTGTTAAGTTTGTCAAACAAGTAATGTGATTTCGTTTGTGAACAGTGTTAGAAGTAAGTTAAAACTTAACTAATTAGACTTAGAAAAATTGTTAAGTTTTTCAAACAAATTAATGTGATTTAATTGGTGAATATGGTGTTTGAATTAAATCAAAACTTAACTAATTATTCTTAGAAACTCTTTAAATTCTTCAAATAAGTTAATGTTATTTAGTTGATGAATACTGTGTTTTAGTTAAGTTAATACTTAACTAATTAAACATAGAAATTTTTTAAGTTTTTTAAACAAGTAATGTGAATTCGTTGGTGAATAGTGTTAGAAGTAAGTTAAAACCTAACTAAATAGACTTAGAAAAATTGTTAAGTTCTTCAAACAAGTTAATGTGATTTAATTGGTGAATATAGTGTTTGAATTAAGTTAAAACTTAACTAATTAGACTTAGGAAGTCTATAAGTTATTCAAATAAATTAATGTGATTTAGTTGCTGAATATAGTGTTTTAGTTATGTTAATACTTAACTTATTAGACTTAGAAAGTTGTTAAGATTTCCAAACAAGTAATGTGATTTCGTTGGTGAATAGTGTTAGAAGTAAGTTAAAACTTAACTTATTAGACTTATAAAAATTTATAAGTTATTCAAATAAGTTAATGTTATTTATATGGTGAATATAGTGCTTGAATTAAGTTAAAACTTAACTAATTAGATTTAGATAGTCTTTGAGATCTCCGTATAAGTTAATGTGATTTAGTTGATCAATATAGTGTTTTAGTTAAGGTAAAACTTAACTAACTAGCCTTAGAAAGTCTTTAAGTTCTCCAAAAACTATATGTGATTCAGTTGGTGAATATAGTGTTTAGGAAGTAAGTTAAAACTTGAGTTATTAGACTTAGAAAGTCATTAAGTTCTCGAAATACTTAATGTGATTTCGATGGTGAATATAGTGGTTAGAAGTAAGTTAAAATTTAAAATATTAAGGCTTAGAAAGTTGTTAAGTTTTCCAAAAAAGTAATGTGATTTCGTTGGTGAATAGTGTTAGAAATAAGTTAAATCTTTACTAATTAAACTTAGTAAAATTGTTAAGTTCTTCAAACAAGTTAATGTGATTTAATTGGTGAATATAGTGTCTGAATTAAGTTAAAACTTTACTAATTAGACTTAGAAACTCTTTAAATTCTTCAAATAAGTTAATGTGATTTTGTTGCTGAATATAGTGTTTTAGTTAAGTTAACACTTAACTTATTAGACTTAGAAAGTTGTTAAATTTTCCAAACAACTAATGTGATTTCGTTGGTGAATAATGTTAAAAGTAAGTTAAAGCTTAACTAATTAGACTTAGAAAAATTGTTAAGTTATTGAAATAAGTTAATGTGATTTAGTTGGTGAATATACTGTTTGAATGAAGTTAAAACTTAACTAATTATACTTAGAAAGTCTTTAAGTTCTCAAATAAGTTAATGTCATTTAGTTGATGAATATAGTGTTTTAGTTAAGTTAAAACTTAACTAATTAGCCTTACAAAATCTTTAAGTTCTCCAAATATTTAATGTGATTTAGTTGGTGAACATAGTGTTAGAAGTAAGTTAAAACTTTACTAATTAGACTTAGAAAGTTGTTATGTTTTTCAATTAAGTAATGTGATTTTGTTGGTGAATATAGTGTTTTGAAGTAAGTCAAAACTTAACTAATTAGACATAGGAAGTCTTTAAGTTCTCCAAATACTTAATGTTATTTAGTTGGTAAATATAGTGTTAGAAGTAAGTTAAACATAAACTAATTAGCCTTAGAAAGTCTTTAAGTTCTCCAAATACTAAATGTGATTTAGTTGGTCAATAAAGTGTTAGAAGTAAGTTAAAACTTAACTAATTAAACTTAGAAATTTGTTAAGTTTTCCAAACAAGTGATGTGATTTCGTTGGTGAATAGTGTTATAAGTAAGTTAAAACTTAACTAATTACACTTAGAAAAATTGGTAAGTTCTTCAAATAAGTTAATGTGATTAAGTTGGTGAATATAGTGTTTGAATTAAGTTAAAAGTTTACTGATTAGACTTAGAAAGTTTGTAAGTTCTTCAAATAAGTTAATTTGAATTAATTGATGAATATAATGTTTTAGTTAAGCCAAATCATTACTAATTATCCTTAGAAATTCTTTAAGTTTCCCAAATACTTAATGTGATTTAGTTGGTGAATATAGTGTTAGAAGTAAGATAAAATATAATAAATTAGACTTGAAAAAATTGTTAAGTTCTTCAAATAAGTAAAGTGATTTCATTGGTGAATATAGTATATGTTTGGAAGTAAGTTAAAACTTAACTAATTAGAGTTTGAAAGTCTTTAAGTTCTCCAAATAAGTTAATGTGATTTAGTTGATGAATATAGTGTTTTAGTTAAATTAAAACTTAACTAATTAGCCTTAGAAAGTCTTTAAGTTCTCCAAATACTTCATGTAATTTAGTTGATGAATATATTTTTGGGGAAGTAAGTTAAAACTTAACTAATTAGACTTAGAAAGTCTTTAATTTCTCAAAATACTTAATGTGATTTCATTGGTGAATATAGTGTTTAGAAGTAAGTAAAAACTTAACTAATTAGACTTAGAAAGTTGTTAAGTTTTCCAAACAAGTAATGTGATTTCGTTGGGTAATAGTGTTAGAAGTAAGTTAAAACTTCACTAATTAGACTTAGAAAGGTGTTAAGTTTTCCAAACAAGTAATGTGATTTCGTTGGGTAATAGTGTTAGAAGTAAGTTAAACCTTCACTAATTAGACTTAGAAAGGTGTTAAGTTTTCCAAACAAGTAATGTGATTTCGTTGGGTAATAGTGTTAGAAGTAAGTTAAACCTTCACTAATTAGACTTAGAAAGGTGTTAAGTTTTCCAAACAAGTAATGTGATTTCGTTGGGTAATAGTGTTAGAAGTAAGTTAAACCTTCACTAATTAGACTTAGAAAGGTGTTAAGTTTTCCAAACAAGTAATGTGATTTCGTTGGGTAATAGTGTTAGAAGTAAGTTAAACCTTCACTAATTAGACTTAGAAAGGTGTTAAGTTTTCCAAACAAGTAATGTGATTTCGTTGGGTAATAGTGTTAGAAGTAAGTTAAACCTTCACTAATTAGACTTAGAAAGGTGTTAAGTTTTCCAAACAAGTAATGTGATTTCGTTGGGTAATAGTGTTAGAAGTAAGTTAAACCTTCACTAATTAGACTTAGAAAGGTGTTAAGTTTTCCAAACAAGTAATGTGATTTCGTTGGGTAATAGTGTTAGAAGTAAGTTAAACCTTCACTAATTAGACTTAGAAAGGTGTTAAGTTTTCCAAACAAGTAATGTGATTTCGTTGGGTAATAGTGTTAGAAGTAAGTTAAACCTTCACTAATTAGACTTAGAAAGGTGTTAAGTTTTCCAAACAAGTAATGTGATTTCGTTGGGTAATAGTGTTAGAAGTAAGTTAAACCTTCACTAATTAGACTTAGAAAGGTGTTAAGTTTTCCAAACAAGTAATGTGATTTCGTTGGGTAATAGTGTTAGAAGTAAGTTAAACCTTCACTAATTAGACTTAGAAAGGTGTTAAGTTTTCCAAACAAGTAATGTGATTTCGTTGGGTAATAGTGTTAGAAGTAAGTTAAACCTTCACTAATTAGACTTAGAAAGGTGTTAAGTTTTCCAAACAAGTAATGTGATTTCGTTGGGTAATAGTGTTAGAAGTAAGTTAAACCTTCACTAATTAGACTTAGAAAGGTGTTAAGTTTTCCAAACAAGTAATGTGATTTCGTTGGGTAATAGTGTTAGAAGTAAGTTAAACCTTCACTAATTAGACTTAGAAAGGTGTTAAGTTTTCCAAACAAGTAATGTGATTTCGTTGGGTAATAGTGTTAGAAGTAAGTTAAACCTTCACTAATTAGACTTAGAAAGGTGTTAAGTTTTCCAAACAAGTAATGTGATTTCGTTGGGTAATAGTGTTAGAAGTAAGTTAAACCTTCACTAATTAGACTTAGAAAGGTGTTAAGTTTTCCAAACAAGTAATGTGATTTCGTTGGGTAATAGTGTTAGAAGTAAGTTAAACCTTCACTAATTAGACTTAGAAAGGTGTTAAGTTTTCCAAACAAGTAATGTGATTTCGTTGGGTAATAGTGTTAGAAGTAAGTTAAACCTTCACTAATTAGACTTAGAAAGGTGTTAAGTTTTCCAAACAAGTAATGTGATTTCGTTGGGTAATAGTGTTAGAAGTAAGTTAAACCTTCACTAATTAGACTTAGAAAGGTGTTAAGTTTTCCAAACAAGTAATGTGATTTCGTTGGGTAATAGTGTTAGAAGTAAGTTAAACCTTCACTAATTAGACTTAGAAAGGTGTTAAGTTTTCCAAACAAGTAATGTGATTTCGTTGGGTAATAGTGTTAGAAGTAAGTTAAACCTTCACTAATTAGACTTAGAAAGGTGTTAAGTTTTCCAAACAAGTAATGTGATTTCGTTGGGTAATAGTGTTAGAAGTAAGTTAAAACTTAACTAATTAGACTTAGAAAGTTGTTAAGTTTTCCAAACAAGTAATGTGATTTCGTTGGGTAATAGTGTTAGAAGTAAGTTAAAACTTCACTAATTAGACTTAGAAAAATTGTTAAGTTATTCAAATATGTTAATATGATTAAGATGGTGAATATAGTGTTTGAATTAAGTTAAAACTTAACTAATTACACTTAGGAAGTCTTTTAGTTCTCCAAATAATTTAATGTGATTTAGTTAATGAATATAGTGTTTTAGTTATGTTAAAACATAACTAATTAACCTTAGAAAGTCTTTAAGTTCTCCAAATACTTAATGTGATTTAGTTGGTGAATATAGTTTTTGGGAAGTAAGTTAAAACTTAACTAAGTGGACTTAGAAAATCGTTAACTTCTCCAAATACTTAATGTGATTTCATTGGTAAATATAGTGTTTAAAAGTAAGTAAAAACTTAACTAATTAGACTTAGAAAGTTGTTAAGTTTTCCAAACAAGTAATTGATTTCGTTGGTGAATAGTGTTAGAAGTAAGTTAAAACTTAACTAATTAGACTTAGAAAAATTATTAAGTTATTCACAGAAGTTAATGTGGTTTAGATGGTGAATATAGTGTTTGAATTATGTTAAAACTTAGCTAATTACACTTAGAAAAACTTTAAGTTCTCCAAATAAGTTAATGTGATTTAGTTGATGAATATAGTATTTTGTTATGTTAAGACTTAACTAATTAGCCTTTGAAAGTCTTTAAGTTCTCCAAATACTTAATGTGATTTAGTTGGTTAATATAGTGTTTGGGAAGTAAGTTAAAACTTAACTAATAAGACTGAGAAAGTCATTAAGTTCTCCAAATACTTAATGTGATTATGTTGGTGAATATAGTGTTTAGAAGTAAGTTAAAACTTAAAATATTTAGGCTTAGAAAGTTGTTAAGTTTTTCAAACAAGTAATGTGATTTCGTAGGTGAATAGTGTTAGTAGTAAATTAAATCTTAACTAATTAGAATTAGTAAAATTGTTAAGTTCTTCAAATAAGTGAATGTGATTTAATTGGTTAATAAAGTGTTTGAATTAAGTTCAAACAACTAATTAGACTTAGAAAGTCTTTAAGTTCTTCAAATAAGTTAATGTGATTTAGTTGATGAATATAGTGTTTTAGTTAAGTTAAAACTTAACTAGACTTAGAAAGTCTTTAAATTCTCCAAATACTTAATGTGATTTAGTTGGTGAATATAGTGTTTGGGAGGTAAGTTAAAACTTAACTGATTAGACTTAGAAAGTCGTTAAGTTCTCCAAATACTTAATGTTTTTTCGTTGGTGAATATAGTGTTAAAAAGTAAGTTAAAACTTAAATATTTAGGATTAGAAAGTTGTTAAGTTTTCCAAACAAGTAATGCGATTTCGCTGGTTAATAGTGTTAGAAGTAAGTTAAAACTTAACTAATTTGACTTGGAAAAATTGTGAAGTTATTCAAATAAGTAAATGTGATTTAGTTGGTGAATATAGTGTTTGAATTAAGTTAAAACCTTACTAATTAGACTTAGAAAGTCTTTAAGTTCTTCAAATAAGTTAATGTGATTTAGTTGATGAATATAGTGTTAGAAGTAAGTTAAAACTTTACTAATTAGACTTAGAAATTTGTTATGCTTTCTAAATAAGTAATCTGATTTCATTGGTGATTATAGTGTTTGGAAGTAAGTTGAAACTTAACTAATTAGACTTAGAAAGTCTTTAAGTTCTCCACATACTTAATGTGATTTAGTTGGTGAATATAGTGTTAGAAGTAAGTTAAAACTTAAGTAATTAAACTTAGAAAGTTTTTAAGTTCTCCAAATACTTAATGTGATTTCATTGGTGAATATAGTGTTTAGAAGAAAGTTAAAACATAACTAATTAGACTTATAAAGTTGTTAAGTTTTCCAAACAAGTAATGTGATTTCTTTGGTGAATAGTGTTAGAAGTAAGTTAAACTTAACTAAATAGACTTAGAAAAATTGTGAAGTTCTTTAAATAAGTTAATGTGATTTAGATGGTGAATATAGTGTTTGAATTAAGTTAAAACTTAACTAATTAAACGTAGAAAGTCTTTATGTTCTCCAAATAAGATAAGGTGATTTAGTTGACGAATATAGTGTTTTAGTTAAGTTAAAACTTTACTAATGAGCCTTAGAAAGTCTTTAAGTTCTCCAAATATTTAATGTGAATTAGTTGTTGAATATACAATTTGGGAAGTAAGTTAAAACTTAACTAATAAAACTTAGAAAGTCATTAAGTTCTCCAAATACTTAATAAGATTTCGTTGGTGAATATAGTGTTTAGAAGTAATTTAAAACTTAAAATTTTTAGGCTTAGAAAGTTGTTAAGTTTTCCAAACAAGTAATGTGATTTCGCTGGTGAATAGTGTTAGAAGTAAGTTAAATCTTAACTAATTAGACTTAGTAAAATTGTTAAGTTCTTCAAATAAGTTAATGTGATTTGATTGGTGAATATAGTGTTTGAATTAAGTTAAAACTTAACTAATTAGACTTACAAAGTCTTTAAGTTCTTCAAATAAGTTAATGTGATTTCGTTGATGACTATAGTATTTTAGTTAAGTTTAAACCTAACTAATTAGACTTAGAAAGATGTTAAGTTACTAAATAAGTAATGTGATTTCATTGGTGAATAGTATTAGAAGTAAGTTAATACTTAACTAATTAGACTTAGGAAGTCTTTAAGTTCTCCAAATACTTAATGTTATTTAGTTGGTGAATATAGTGTTAGAAGTAAGTTAAACCTAAACTAATTAGCCTTAGAAAATATTTAAGTTCTCCAAATACAAAATGTGATTTAGTTGGTCAATATAGTGTTAGAAGTAAGTTAAAGTTAACTAATTAGACTTAGAAAGTCTTTAAGTTCTTCAAATAAGTTAATGTGATTTAGTTGATGAATATAGTGTTTTCGTTAAGTTAAAACTTAACTAATTAGACTTAGGAAGTTGTTAAGTTTTCCAAACAAGTAATGTGATTTCGTTGGTGAATAGTGTTAGAAGTAAGTTAAAACTTAACCAATTAGACTTAGAAAATTTTTTAAGTCATTCAAATAAGTTAATGTGATTTAGTTGATGAATATAGTGTTTTCGTTAAGTTAAAACTTAACTAATTAGACTTAGGAAGTTGTTAAGTTTTCCAAACAAGTAATGTGATTTCGTTGGTGAATAGTGTTAGAAGTAAGTTAAAACTTAACCAATTAGACTTAGAAAATTTTTTAAGTCATTCAAATAAGTTAATGTGATTTAGTTGATGAATATAGTGTTTTCGTTAAGTTAAAACTTAACTAATTAGACTTAGGAAGTTGTTAAGTTTTCCAAACAAGTAATGTGATTTCGTTGGTGAATAGTGTTAGAAGTAAGTTAAAACTTAACCAATTAGACTTAGAAAATTTTTTAAGTCATTCAAATAAGTTAATGTGATTTAGTTGATGAATATAGTGTTTTCGTTAAGTTAAAACTTAACTAATTAGACTTAGGAAGTTGTTAAGTTTTCCAAACAAGTAATGTGATTTCGTTGGTGAATAGTGTTAGAAGTAAGTTAAAACTTAACCAATTAGACTTAGAAAATTTTTTAAGTCATTCAAATAAGTTAATGTGATTTAGTTGATGAATATAGTGTTTTCGTTAAGTTAAAACTTAACTAATTAGACTTAGGAAGTTGTTAAGTTTTCCAAACAAGTAATGTGATTTCGTTGGTGAATAGTGTTAGAAGTAAGTTAAAACTTAACCAATTAGACTTAGAAAATTTTTTAAGTCATTCAAATAAGTTAATGTGATTTAGTTGATGAATATAGTGTTTTCGTTAAGTTAAAACTTAACTAATTAGACTTAGGAAGTTGTTAAGTTTTCCAAACAAGTAATGTGATTTCGTTGGTGAATAGTGTTAGAAGTAAGTTAAAACTTAACCAATTAGACTTAGAAAATTTTTTAAGTCATTCAAATAAGTTAATGTGATTTAGTTGATGAATATAGTGTTTTCGTTAAGTTAAAACTTAACTAATTAGACTTAGGAAGTTGTTAAGTTTTCCAAACAAGTAATGTGATTTCGTTGGTGAATAGTGTTAGAAGTAAGTTAAAACTTAACCAATTAGACTTAGAAAATTTTTTAAGTCATTCAAATAAGTTAATGTGATTTAGTTGATGAATATAGTGTTTTCGTTAAGTTAAAACTTAACTAATTAGACTTAGGAAGTTGTTAAGTTTTCCAAACAAGTAATGTGATTTCGTTGGTGAATAGTGTTAGAAGTAAGTTAAAACTTAACCAATTAGACTTAGAAAATTTTTTAAGTCATTCAAATAAGTTAATGTGATTTAGTTGATGAATATAGTGTTTTCGTTAAGTTAAAACTTAACTAATTAGACTTAGGAAGTTGTTAAGTTTTCCAAACAAGTAATGTGATTTCGTTGGTGAATAGTGTTAGAAGTAAGTTAAAACTTAACCAATTAGACTTAGAAAATTTTTTAAGTCATTCAAATAAGTTAATGTGATTTAGTTGATGAATATAGTGTTTTCGTTAAGTTAAAACTTAACTAATTAGACTTAGTAAGTCTTTAAGTTCTCCAAATACTTAATGTTATTTAGTTGGTGAATATAGTGTTAGAAGTAAGTTAAACCTAAACTAATTAGCCTTAGAAAATATTTAAGTTCTCCAAATACAAAATGTGATTTAGTTGGTCAATATAGTGTTAGAAGTAAGTTAAAGTTAACTAATTAGACTTAGAAAGTCTTTAAGTTCTTCAAATAAGTTAATGTGATTTAGTTGATGAATATAGTGTTTTCGTTAAGTTAAAACTTAACTAATTAGACTTAGGAAGTTGTTAAGTTTTCCAAACAAGTAATGTGATTTCGTTGGTGAATAGTGTTAGAAGTAAGTTAAAACTTAACCAATTAGACTTAGAAAATTTTTTAAGTCATTCAAATAAGTTAATGTGATTTAGTTGGTGAATATAGTGTTTGAATTAAGTTAAAACTTAACTAATTAGACTTAGAAAGTCTTTAAGTTCTCAAAATAAGTTAATGTGATTTAGTTGATGAATATAGTGTTTTAGTTAAGTTAAAACTTAACTAATTAGCCTTAGAAAGTCTTTAACTTCTCCAAATACTTAATGTGATTTAGTTGGTGAATATAGTGTTAGAACTAAGTTAAAACTTTACTAATTAAACTTAGAAAGTTGTTATGTTTTCCAGATAAGTAATATGATTTCTTTGGTGAATATAGTGTTTGGAAGTAAGTTGAAACTTAACTAATTAAACAAGTCAGACTAAAACTTAATATCTAACAAAGTGCGGAAGTAAATGCAATCCAACAACAATTTCTATTATGAAACCAAGTCATATTAATTCAAACCCCAAAACCAGGTTGTCACGTGCACAAGCCTCTAATGTAAATATTAGAATTGAAATAAAATAGAAGTCTAAAATGAAGTTGTCTTTCAAGTAAAAACAAAGTCATACACTGGAGTAGGAAAGTTCGCTGAGATGACAAGAAGCTACCTCACAACCCTCCACAAGATGCCTCGTAAACGAAAAGAATGAGAGGTATCACGAAGATCCGGACTCGTAATCTACAAAAAAAAATTGTAGAAGCAAGGGGTGAGTATCAAACACGCGGTACCCAACAAGCAAACCTCTAAACACAAGTTAATTGAATAAAATACGGGTACTCCTTACACCCTATCTAAACCTCCACGCTACAGCCAAACAAATCACAATTTACCAAACACACAAATCAATAACCACACTCTATCATATTACACATTCTTAATAAAACTCAATATTCAGCAGTTAAAAGTTTCACAGAGAAACAATCACAAGATCAGCAAAACACGTGTTCAAGTTCATCAATAATTCAAAATTTAATGCCATGAGATGTAATGTCTAATATAGTGATGCATGCCTTTCCTAACGGTACACACCCGCTGTCTCGCAGTCTGGGACCCATGGGGGACATATCTGTCCATCCATCTGTCACGGCGCATGACACAACCCTTGATAATAATAACCTTCGCGACGCGCGATACGTCTCTCGAAATATAATATTCATCGCGACGCGCGATACGACCCTCGAAATGGTACATTTTCTTACCAAAACTATGTCTCAGATACAATGCAAACGACATGCTCAAATGAAAATGAGGAGATAATCATTTTGATAACAAAACACAATTTACAACAAGAAATATAACACCAACAAATAAGCAACAAGTCTCCAAATCATTCACAACACTAGACATGGACATCCACGAATTTTATACGCTTAATAAGGGTTTAGAAATCCACTTGCCTTAGTAAAATTGAATAGTCACTCCGGTACTTCAGTCTTCCCTTTCCGTTGAGCTTTCGAATTAATTGAATCTATTGAAGTATATATATATTCACAATAAGGTTTTGAAATTGACAACACTCACATTATTGTGTGTTTAATCTTGACCTAAAAATTCACCCACATGCATAATCAAGTTCTTAATTCTTAATGTCAACTACCATTTCAACTATCATATTTTCCAAGTTTCAAGTCTAGGATTTCATCCCAATTTTCTTTTTGAATATCATAATTTAAATGGTACTCACAAAATATCATTCACCCAATATTTAAATAATATACATAACAATATATCAAAACTTGAACCATAATATAATAACTAAGAATCTAAAGTTTATGCTCAAAAGAATTCATATTTACGTTGCAGAATTATTATACATTTTTTTCAACTCTTTTCCTCTAACCAATGATTGACTCATAATGAGCCAATCATTGGTCATCATTACTTACTAAAAAATAATATTTCAAGACTTTCCCAAAATTCCCAGAACTTGAAAAAATTTGCAGAATTCTCGTTACTTTAACACACAACAATATGCCTCCATTTTAATTCCAGTATTTATTACACCTAATTAATTTTATCCTTTGATATAAAAATAATTTCCTTTTAATGCCAAAAAAATAAATTCCCAATATTTGCCCTAATTTTTCCAGTAACTTACGTTCCAATTTTTTCAATATAACACATAATGTATCTTAATATTTTTCCAGTCAATATTTCTAACATATAAACTTTCTATCCTTCTATCTATCCTTGCCAACTCATTATTCCACTATAGCCATTACTAAAGAATAATTTGGCACTCAAAATGATAATTTGTAACAATTTCCAAGGGACAATTCATTATTTTTTTTTCTACTTAATATAATAGTAATATGTATACATATATGCAGCCACCATCTCAAACAAAGAGAATTAAAGTTATGCTTAAGGTTACCTGGAACAATGATGCCGCTTCTGTATTCTTCCTGTTTTCTTACTCTCTCTATTTTTTTCAAATTTAATTGTTTATTAAAACTGACAAACCCACTAACTTATTTTTAATAAATTGGCCTAGTGGTCAAGAATTTTCTATAAATTATCACCTTAACCCATTAACTATCAGTTAAGTCAGTTATCTACAATTACTCATTAATTAATCCACTCAGGTTAGACGAATATTTAAATTGCCAAAATAGACCTTCTGGGTCATCACATTATCCACCACTAAAAATCATGTTCGTCCTCGAACACAAAGTGAAAGAAAGTACCTGAAGCTTAAAAAATCTGAGGGTATCTAGTACGCATGTCAGATTCTATCTCCCATGTTGCCTCTCCCACCGATCGGTGCTTCCACTGCACTTTTACTGAAGCAATCTCCTAGGTTCTAAGCTTTCGAATTTGCCTATCAAGAATAGTTATAGGCTCATCCTCAAATGTCAATTATGGACCCAACTCCACGGAATCAAGTGAAAGAACATGAGATTCATCCGGAATATACTTCCGAAGAATAGAGACATGAAAGACAGGTTGAACTGCCGACAAACTTGGTGGCAAGGCAAACTCATAGGCCACCTCTCCCACTCGGCTCAAAATCTCAAAAGGTCCCAGAATCTAGGGCTTAGCTTGCCCTTCTTTCCGAACCTCATCACACCCTTCATGGGTGATACTCGGAGCCAAACATGATCACCCTCCATAAACAGTAAGGCTCTAACTCTCTGATCTGCATAACTCTTCTGTCGACTCTGGACTGTCAACGGTCTATACTGAATCATACGGACTTTCTCCAGAGCATCTCTAAGCAAGTCTGTATCCAAAGAGTCCATCTCTGTCGAATCAAACCAACCAATCGGAGATCTACACCCTCTACCGTACAAAGCCTCAAATGGGGCCATCTGGATACAAGAGTGATAACTGTTATTGTAGGCAAACTCTGCTAAGGGTAAATGTCGATCCCATCTAGCACCGAAATC
Organism: Solanum pennellii; assembly: GCF_001406875.1. Lineage (NCBI taxonomy): Eukaryota > Viridiplantae > Streptophyta > Magnoliopsida > Solanales > Solanaceae > Solanum > Solanum pennellii. The sequence continues at coordinate 27,972,808 of NC_028637.1, read as the reverse complement.
GATCACACATGCTCGAAGCATATCTTCCAACACCTGAATCGTCCGTTCAGACTGGCCATCTATCTGAGGGTGTAAGGCTGTACTCATATCTAACTGGGTACCACCATGTTGTAATGCCTTCCAGAAGTGAGAAGTAAATAGTGAACCTCAATCTGATATGATAGAAACAGGAACTTCATGTAGTCGCACAATCTGACTGATATATAGCTCGGGCTAATTTTTCTGCCGTATACTTCACCCAAACTGGAATGAACTGGGAAGACTTGGCCAGCCTATCAACAACGACCCAAATAGAGTCATAACCACCAACTGTGGTAGGCAAACCCACAACAAAGTCCATGGTAATCCGCTCCCACTTCCAAGTAGGAATAGTCATCCTCTAACATACACCCCCGGGCCGCTGGTGCTCACACTTGACCTGCTGGCAAGTCAAACACCTCAAAAAAAAGTTTGAAATATCCTTCTTCATCTCACACCACCAGTATTGTTGTCTCAGATCATGATACATCTTCGCCGCTCCCGGATGGATGGAACACCGAGAACAATGGGCCTCCTCAAGAATCACTCTAATCAAATCACCTGTTTTAAGCACACAAATCCTGCCTCCGATCCGCAAGACACCATCAGAGTCAAGGACAACCTCTTTAGCTTCCCCACTCAATACTTCGTCTCGAATGAGACATAATTTTTCATCATCAAACTGGTGTGCATGGATCTGCTTGACTAAAAAAGACCGAGCCTCAATAAAAGCAATCATCCCATCACTCTCTTATGAAATGTACAAGCGGACAAGACTGTTAACAAATATATGCACATCTCTAGCCAATGGTCTCTTCTCAATACTAAGCGCTGCAAGACTCCTTATGCTAGGAGTCATTCTACTCAGAGCATCGGCCACAACATTGGCCTTTCTTGGATGATACAGAATGGTCAAATCATAGTCCTTCAGCAACTCAAGCCATCTCCGCTGCCTCAAGTTCAAATCCCTCTGATTAAAGATATATTGAAGACTCTGATGATCAGTGAAGATCTCATAATGCACCTCATACAAATAATGTCGCCATAACTTAAGTACAAATACCAAAGCCGCCAACTCCATATCATGAGTAGGGTAGTTCTTCTCATGGGATTTCAACTGCCTAGAAGCATAAGCAATCACTTTCCCGTTCTGCATCAACACACCACCCAACCCCACTCCTGAAGCATCACAATACACAGTAAAGTCTACACCCTCCTCAGGTAGAGTCAACACAGGAGCAGAAGTCAGCAAAGTCTTGAGCTTTTGAAAGCTCTCCTCACACTCATCAGACCACTGAAAACCCACATCCTGCCGAGTCAATCTAGTCAATGGAGTTGCAATAGTAGAAAAACTCTGAACAAATCGTCTATAATAGCCTACCAATCCCACAAAACTCCTAATCTCAGTAGGTGAAGTAGGTCGCGTCCAGCCTCTAACTGCCTCAATCTTTGCCAGATCTACTCTAATACCCTCCTTGGACACCACATGTCCTAAGAATGCCACAAAAGTAAGCCAAAACTCACACTTTGAGAGCTTGGCATACAACTTGTCTTCTCTCAACCTCTGAAGTACAATCCTCAAGTGTTGGACATCGTCCTCCTCAGTCTTAGACTAAACCAAGATGTCGTCGATGAAAAAACAATCACAAAAGAATCAAGGTATGGTCAAAACACCCCATTCGTCAACTCCATGAATGTTGCAGGGGCATTAGTCAATCCAAAGGACATCACTAGGAACTCATAATGCCTATAGCGAGTCCAAAAATCTGTCTTAGGGATATTTGATACCTTAATCTTCAACTGATGATACCATGTTTTCAAATAAATTTTATATAACAATGATGCTCCATGTAACTAATCAAATAAGTCATCAATACGTGGAAGAGGATACTTGTTCTTCACGGTTACCTTGTTCAACTGTCTGTAATCAATACACATTCTCATAGTCCCATCCTTCTTCTTCACAAACAATACAGGGGCACCCCATGGTGACACACTAGGGCGAATAAAACCCTTACTCAATAAATCCTGCAAATAATCCTTCAACTCTTTCAACTCTGTTGAGCCATACGGTATGGAGGGATAGAAATAGGCTTAGTGCCCGGCTCCAAATCAATAGCAAAATCAATATCCCTATCGGGAGGAACACCTGGAAGATGAGAAGGAAATACATGTAGAAACTCCTGAACCACGGGAACAGAGTTCATGGAAGGTAGTTCAACACTAGTATCCTTAATAAAAGCTAAGTAAGACAAACACCCCCTCTCGACCAATCTCTGAGCACGGATAAAAGAGATGACCTTGCTAGGATAAGAACAACTAACACTCTTCCACTAAACCCTCGGAATACCAGGCATTGCTAAAGTCACAGTCTTAGCATTACAATCAAGGACATCATGATAAGGAGAAAGACAATCCATACCCAAGATAACATCAAAGTCTACCGTCCCCAGAATGATTAAGTCTACCCAAGTGTCATACCCAGCCAAAGAAACAAGACAGGATCGATACACTCGATCCACCACTAAGGGCTTACCCACGGGTGTAGAAACATGAATAGGTACAGTCATGCTATCACATATCATATTAAATTTAGCAGCAAAATATGTAGACACATAAGAGAATGTAGAACCTGGATCAAACAACACAGACGCAGGTTGATGGCATACTGGGATGATACCTATAATAACAGCATTAGAGGTCTCCACCTCAGGTATCCCTAGGAAAGCATAACAGTGGCCTCCTCGTCCACCTCCAGCCTGGGTGGTACCTCTACCCCCACTGTACTGAGCTGCAACACCACTTCTAGAAACTCTATCACCTCTACCTGACTGAACTCTGCCACGACCTCTACCCTGTGGTGCTGGTGGTCTAGTCTGGAATGAAGAATTAGGTCGAGGCCCAGCACGACCCCTTTGAGAAGTACATTGCTGCATTAGATGATCGGGATCTCCCCAAGTAAAACAAAATCTCTGACCTGGAAACTGCTGTGTGGACCCTAAAAACCCACTATAATTGCCTCGCACTGTAGGTCACTGCTGTGAACCATACTAGCCCTGACCCGGGCTATAAGAACCCCTAGATGTCTAGCCACCCTCAAATATCGGCGTAGATGCATGAATAGGTCCCCGCTGCTGAAAAGAACCACTCACTCTCTGTGATCCCCTACCCCCAGATTCGGCACCATGAAATTGACCTGATATACGGGCCCTTTTAGGGTCCTTTAACTCCTCTCTCTCCATCCATTCCGCCTATTTGGCGGCGCTCACAATGGACTGGAAAGAAGCCCCCTCCCTAGATGTCCGAAACACAGCTGACCTGATAGAGAAGGTCAATCCCCTCACAAATCTGCAGATCCTCTTTGTCTCATTTGGAATAATGGCCAACGCAGGCCTAGACAACTGGCAAAAACGCACCTCATACTCCGTAACCAATAAACCATCCTGTGTTAGACTCTCAAACCTCAAGCGACTCTCCTCTCTCACGCTCCATTGGATAAAACGATCTTGGAATGCACTAGCAAACTGATCCCAAGTCACTAGAGGAGATCCCACTGGCAAAACCCCCAAATAAGTCCTCCACCAGTCTCTCGCTGGTCCACGAAGCTGGAGTGTAGCATATCGAACTCCATTTGACTCAGCTAATCCAACCACCTCTAGTAACTATCGGCAGGTAGTTAGAAACTCATGAGCGTCTTCGCTCTTTCCACCCTGAAACTGAGATGGGTCCATCTTTCGAAATCTATCATACATAATTTGCTCATCCTCTATCAGATTAACCACCGTTGCAACTTGACCCCCAACTGCAGGTGCAACATCATTCTGAACTGCGGGATCCACTGGTAGCTGCCCCATCGCATCATGAACAACTGGAGCTTGATGCTGCTCTTGGGTCTGATCCCCCTCTCTAGTACGAGAGTCATGTGGGGTGGTAGTCGCACCACCACCCTGAGAAAAGCCCTCTAGCACACTTAACACCCTCAATAATGTATCCTGAAGCAAAGGTGTGACTACAGGATGTGCAGGAACCTGGTTCTCTCTATCATCAACCTGAGGCTCTGGAGAGACCTCTCTAGCACGGCCTCTGACTGGTGCTGCTCCACGGGCATGACCCCTGGCTAATATCGTACCATGAGCACGACCTCTATCTCGAGCTCTACCCCTACCCTTAGTTGGGGCCTCAACAACTGCCTCGGGAAGTGCCTCGCCTCTACCACCAGTAATGTTAACTCTAGTCCTCGTCATCTATCAAAAGAGTATACAATGACTCAGTACTAAAGAAGGCAACTACACACGATAAGAAAGAATGAACAAAAAAAGAAATTTCCTAATAGTCTATTTGCCTCTCAGAGATAAGTATAGACGTCTCCGTACTGATCCTTGAGAATCTAAGTAGACTAGGCTTGTATACACGTAAGACCTACGAACCTGGGGCTCTGATACCATTTTGTCACGACTCAAAAATAGACGTGATGGCACTCGTCTTATCCCACAACGACAAGTCAGACTAAAACTCAACTATTACAATAAAATGCGGAAAATTTACTATCAATTACATTATACCCCAAAACCTGGTTATCACGTGTACAAGCCTCTAAAGTATTATTATTGAATCAAAAGAAAATGTAAGTCTCATATGATATTGTTTCTAGAGTAGAACAAAATCATAAACAGGAGTAAAGAGGCATGCTGAGATAACTAACAACTACCTCACAAATATCCAGGAAGCCTCGGAAAAGAAGAGAATATATCATAAAGGTTCGGCTAGTAACCTACAAAAAATTGTAGAAGCAAGGGGTGAGTACCAATAACACACGGTACTCAGCAAGTAAATTCCTAAACACTGGCTAAGGGGATGAAATACGGGTACTTCTACCATCCCCAACCGAACCTCCACAACTACAACCTGCATAAACATCAGTCCAACCTAACAGCTCACAGTTTACATATCACGTAACTAAAAAAATAACACTTAGACAAATTACATATCCTCCACAACAACACTTTAACAAATTACATATCTTCCACAACAACACTTAAATGAATTAGATATCTTCAATAGCAACATTTCAACAATTTACATATCCTCAATAACAACACTTCCACAAATTACATATTCTCAATAAAAGCTCAGTATTCAACAATCACAAGTTTCGCAAAAAGGCAATCACAAGATCAACAAAACACAATATCAAGTTCACTAATGATAAGTATGTGCAATGTAATAGAATGCAATGTCAAGTATAATGATGCGTGTCTGACATAGTGATACACACCCGCTGTCTCTCAGTCCGGGACTCATGGGGGACATATCTGTCCATGAATCTATCGCGGCACACGACAAGACCCTCGATAATAGTAACCATCGCGGTGCGAGATACGTCCCTCTAAATATAGTATCCATCGTGGCGCACGATACGTCCCTCAAAATATAGTATCCATCGCGGTGCGCGATACGTCCCTCGAAACATAGTATCCATCACAGCGCGCGATACGTCCCTCGAAATGGCACATCCTCTTAAGTACCCATTTTTTCTTAATGCACATAACACTTGTCACAACCAATGCCTCAAAATAATGCAGATGACAAGTTCACACAAATAATGAGGAGATGACCATTTTCATAACATCGCACAGTTCACAACCACACAAGCATGAAGTTACATCAACAATGATTCAACAAGCCTTCAACCCTTTCTTAACACATCACACATAATTAATTAATCACATTGCCTTTTGTTATCCCTTTTTTTCATCATTAGAGTTAATCAATATGGACAAGTCAACCCATCACCAATCCCGTTACTCCCAAACATGTACCACAAGGAAATACACGCATTTCATACACTTAACAAGAGTTTAGAAATCCACTTGCCTCAAATAATTGAACAACCACTTCAGGACTTGACCCTTCCCTTTCCGTTGTACCTCCAACTCAAAGCAATATATTCACATTAATAATCACAATAAGATTTCAAAGCTAACAACCCCCATATTACTATAGGTCTAGCTTTGACCCAAAAACTCACTAAGAATACATATTCTTATATCTTGGTGTTCTTATATCTTGGTGCCAATTAACATGTCCACTATCATATTTTTCAAATTCCAAATCTAAGGTTAAGTCTTAATTCTTCCAATATTATAATCTAATGGTATTCACATAATACCATACATTTAATATTTAATTAGGTTTACCAATATATCAAAACTTAAATTGCAATGGTAAAATAATACAAGAGTAAGTCAATTATGAACCATTTGTGAAATTAAAAAAAAGGAATATACATGGAAATTAACATTATTGATCGAATAGTAAGAAATACTGACATGTTTTAAAAAAAAGAGATCCAAAATTGAAACCAAATTGATAGATGGTAACCTTACAAACCTTATACCATATTTATTTCCAATCATGCTCTTATAATTGAAAAATTACAATGAAATCAAAAAGAAAATTGAAGAAAATTGACAACTTTTCAGCAAACTAACGTTGCAACAATCAGAGGAATCCAATTTGATTTCTTATTTTTCTTTTCAAACCAAATTCCCTTAATAATAATCATTTGATAATTATAATCCAATAGTATCTAAACAATCATTGGAGACACCCTTTTGCATCAACCCTTCTGCCGTAAACCAACTCACAATTCACACTTAAATTATCCAATCACAACTTATTTTAGAATTATCAAAATTTACAATCCATAAATATATTTGTTGTTTAGCTTCTAAGAATTTAAAATGGCAGCCACTAATTATTGTTCAATGTATAACCAAATTGATATACAATATTATTATATATTTATATATTGGTGCAACAATTAATGAAAAGATAGCATAACCATTAATGAAGGCAAAATATGAAAGCATCAGATGCATTTTTCTTAAGCGAAGAAGTTTTGCCCTCTGTTGATCTATGTTCACGCCGCCGCAGGTTAGTTTCTGATTCCCTTTCATTTTTTTTAATACTATTTATAAATTAAAACTACTAACTTTCACTACCTTATATAAATATGAGACACATGGTATAGGATCTGAAATTAAAATAATTACTTTGGCCCAATAACTATCAATTAAGTCAATTATCTATAATTACCCATCAATCAATTAACCCAAGTTTAACGAATAATCAAAATTTTCAAAAATGACCTTCCGGGTCATTACAAATATAGTGTTCTGAAGTAAGTTAAAACTTAACTAATTAGTCTTAGTAAGTCTTTAAGTTCTCCAAATACTTAATGTGATAGAGTTGGTGAATATAGTGTTAGAAGTAAGTTAAAACTTAACTAATTAAACTTAAAAAATTGTTAAGTTTTCCAAATAATTGTCACGACCCAAAACGAGTCGTGAGTGGCACCCACACTTATCCTACTATGTGAGCGAACCAACCGATCTAAACCCCAAGATTTTATAGTTATAATAAACAAAATATAATGCGGAAGACTTAAAACTCATTAATGAAAATCGATTAAATAACTTCTAAAAACTCAATACTTATTATTCCAAAAAACTGGAAGTCATCACCACAAGAACATCCATCCTCAAAATACTAAATCTATGAATATCTAGGAAGCTAAAATAAATAACAGCTAGTCCATGCCGGAACTTCAAGGCATCAAGACATGAAGAAGAAGATCCAGTCCAAGCTAGAAGCATTAGCTCACCCTGAGATCCGACGTGATGAAGACTGGCTAGAGTTGCGGTTGAGTTGAAGACGATGGCACGTTTGCTGCACTCCACAA
>NC_028637.1:27957765-27963980 GCF_001406875.1 Solanum pennellii | reverse complement strand
AGAAATCCGACCCAGTCAGGGTCACGCAGCCTGTGACGGCCCGTCACGACTGTGACGGTCCGTCCTACATGTCCGTCACAATGTTCAGAGACTATGTTTCACTAAAGGGTCTGTGACGGTCCGTCGAGCCCTCAACGGTCCGTCCTGCCATTTCGTCGTGAAGTTCAGAGAGTCGATCTCAGTACCCAAATTTCTAAATTCTAAGTGTTTTGGAACGAGATCCCATCGACGGTCCGTCGTGCCCATGACGGCCCGTCGTGGGATCCGTCGACCCAGACAGTGATTTCCAGAAATTAACTCTGCTGCTCGAAACGACTAAACAGGTCATTACAATAGATACCAATTTACCCATCGTTCGTCCTCGAACGATCACAAGAAGAAAGACAAGGGCGAAAAGGAGTACCTGAATCTGTAAACAGGTGTGGGTATCTTTCTTGCATATCAGCCTCCTTCTCCCAAGTGGACTCTTCGACTGGTCGACTCTTCCATTGAACTTTGATGGATGCAATCTCCCTTGATCTCAACCTGCGGACTTCTCTATGTAAACTAGCAACCGGCTCCTCCTCATAAGACAAATTCTCATCAAGCAGAACTGAATCCCAACGAATGATGTAGTTTCCATCCCCATGGTATCTTTTCAACATAGACACATGAAATACCGGATGCACTCCTGACAGCCCTGGAGGCAAGGCTAATTCATAAGCCACCTCCCCTACTCGCTTAAGTACTTCAAATGGTCCAATATACCTTGGGCTTAGCTTACCTCTTTTACCAAACCGCATCACCCCTTTCATGGGCGAAACCTTCAGCAAGACTTGCTCACCCTCCATGAACTCCAAGTCCCTAACCTTTCGATCTGCATATTCCTTTTGCCTGCTTTGAGCCGCTAAAAGCTTTTCTTGAATAGATTTCACCTTCTCTAATGAATCCCTCAAAAGATCAGTACCCCAAGGTCTAACCTCAAATGCATCAAACCAACCAATGGGAGACCTACATCTCCTCCCATACAATGCTTCGAAAGGAGCCATATCAATACTTGAGTGATAGCTATTATTGTATGAAAACTCCGCTAAGGGTAAGAAGTTATCCCAATGGCCACCAAATTCTATCACACATGCACGAAGCATATCCTCCAACACTTGAATCGTTCGCTCAGACTGTCCATCGGTCTGAGGGTGAAATGCAGTACTAAGGTCCAACCTAGTACCTAATTCCGCATGCAATGTTCTCCAAAACTTAGAAGTAAACTGCGTACCTCTATCTGATATGATGGAGAGTGGAACTCCATGCAACCGAACAATCTCTGAGATGTAAAGTTTGGCTAACTTCTCTGCATTGTAAGTCACCTTGACCGGAATGAAATGAGCAGACTTAGTTAACCTATCAACAATTACCCAAATAGAGTCATACTTACCCATTGTCTTTGGAAGACCAACCACGAAATCCATTGCGATTCTCTCCCATTTCCATTCAGGAATGGGCATTCTCTGAAGTGTTCCTCCGGGCCTCTGGTGTTCATACTTTACTTGTTGACAATTTGGACATTTGGCAACAAAATCAACAATGTCGCGCTTCATTCTACTCCACCAAAAGTGTTGCTTTAGGTCACGATACATCTTGGTTGCACCAGGGTGTATAGAATACCTTGAACTATGAGCCTCTGTCAGAATAGTGTTGATCAAATCATCAACACGGGGTACACATACCCTTCCCTTGATTCTCAAAACACCTTCCTCATCGATTGTTGCTTCTTTAGCCTCTCCTCGCAACACTTTATCTCGGATCCGGATCAATTTCTCATCATTAAACTGTTTTCCCTTGATCTTGTCAAGAAAAGAAGATCTCGCCTCCATACTGGCCAAAAATCCTCCCTTCTCATTTACTTCCAATCTCATAAGGTCATTAGCCAGAGTCTGAACCTCTCTAGCCAATGGGCGTCTAGAAGCTTGTAAGTGAGCTAAACTACCCATGCTCCCTGCTTTTCTACTTAAGGCGTCTGCCACCACATTAGCCTTTCCTGGGTGATACAAGATAGTGACATCGTAATCCTTCAGTAGTTCCATCCATCTCCTCTGTCTCAAATTCAAATCTTTCTGAGTAAAGACATACTGTAGGCTACGATGATCCGTATAGACTTCACACTTAACCCCATATAGATAGTGTCTCCATTGCTTTAATGCAAACACTACCGCAGCCAACTCCAAATCGTGGGTCGGATAATTACGTTCATGCACCTTTAATTGCCTCGAAGCATACGCAATTACGTTCTTCTCTTGCATTAGCACTGCACCCAAACCAGAATAGGATGCATCACAATACACAATGAAGTTCTTACCCTCTACTGGCAAGGTAAGGATAGGTGCAGTAGTCAGCAAGGTCTTGAGTTTCTGAAAGCTTTCCTCACATTCATCCGACCATACAAATGGAACATTCTGCTTAGTCAAGTTCATCAATTGGGAAGCAATAGAAGAGAATCCCTTGACAAATCGACGGTAGTAACTGGCTAAACCAACAAAGCTTCTTATTTCTGACACATTAGTAGGTCTTACCCAATTCTTCACTACTTCGATCTTAGAAGGATCCACCATCACCCCATCCTTAGAAACCACATGCCCCAAGAAGGACACTGCATCTAGCCAAAACTCACACTTAGAGAACTTGGCATAAAGCTTTTTCTCCCTCAACATTTCCAACACCATTCTCAAATGCTCCTCATGTTCCTTCTTACTCTTGGAGTATATCAGTATATCATCAATAAATACGATCACAAAGAGATCCAGATATGGCTTAAAAATCCCGTTCATCAGGCTCATGAAAGCAGCAGGGGCATTCGTTAGTCCAAAGGACATTACCAAGAATTCATAATGCCCATACCTGGTTCGAAAAGCAGTCTTTGGCACATCTGCTGCCCGTATTTTCAATTGATGATAACCAGACCTCAAGTCAATCTTAGAGAAGACACAAGCACCTTGTAACTGATCGAACAAATCATCAATGCGAGGAAGAGGATACCTGTTCTTAACAGTTACTTTATTTAGTTGCCGGTAATCTATGCACATCCGAAGACTCCCATCTTTCTTCTTCACAAACAAAACAGGAGCACCCCAAGGGGATGCACTCGGTCTAATAAAGCCTTTCCCTAACAATTCTTGAAGTTGGGCTTTTAACTCCCTTAACTCTGCTGGAGCCATTCTATAAGGGGGTATGGAAATGGGACGAGTACCCGGCTCCAAATCAATGCAAAAGTCAATATCCCTGTCCGGTGGCATACCAGGGAGGTCTGCAGGGAACACATCCAGAAACTCACGAACTACCGAAACCGACTCAATCGAAGGTACTTGGGTAGTATCATCCCTGAGGTGTGCCAAGAACGCTAAACACCCTTTACTAACCATTTTCTTAGCACGAAGAAAGGAGATGATACGAACTGGAGTGGAAGTGTAGTCACCCTCCCACACTAACGGATCTGTCCCAGGCTTGGCCAACGTTACAGTTTTAGCATTACAATCTAAGATTGCAAAATTCGGAGAAAGCCAAGTCATACCCAGAATTACATCGAAATCACCCATTTCTAAGATAACCAAGTCTACATGAGTATTGCTCCCCACAAAAGTCACCAGACAAGACCTATATACCTTTTCAACTATCACAGACTCACCCACCGGAGTAGAAACACGAATAGGCATGTCAAGCAATTCACAATGTAAATTAAGACCGGTAGCAAATGAGGAAGATACATATGAAAATGTGGAGCCAGGATCAAATAATACAGAAGCCATGCAATCACAAACCAAAAGATTACCTGTGATAACAGCATCTGATGTCTCCGCTTCAGACCGCCCAGGGAAAGCGTAACAATGGGCCCTATCACCTGTCTGCCCGTTGCCCCTACCATGTGGGGTTGTAGTAGCTCCAATTTGTCCGTCACCCCGGCCGTTTTGGTGACCACCATTACCTCGGCCACCACGCCCTCCAGAATAACGGCCTCTTCCATGACCACCTCTACCTCTGACTGTTGGGGGTCTGTAACCTTGTTTTGGACAAAACCTCCTAATGTGTCCGATCTCTCCACATTCATAACACTCTCTGGACTCAAGCTTAGGTCTCTGTGAGAACGACGAAGTCTGGGGATGACCTCCAGACTCAGAGAAGTGTTGACCGGTCTGCGGTGGACCCCCAACTACAGTCTGTAGTGAAGACTGAATTGGTCGGACTGAGTAACCTCCTGAACCCTGTCCTCTAGAGTAAGAACCATTAAACTCACCTCCCTTTCGAAACCTTTTAGATGTCGATGCCATGGTGAAGTCGTCTGGCTTCACTCCCTCCACCTCTATCACGAAGTCTACCACTTCTTGGAAGGATTTCGCTGTAGCCGCTACCTGTAAGGCTGAAATCCGCAAATCTGACCTCAACCCTTTCACAAAACGGCGAATCCGCTCTTGTGAACTGAAGCAAAGCTGAGTGGCATACCTAGATAATGCACGAAACTTAGCCTCATACGCAGTGACCGTCATTCTGCCTTGCTCTAGGCTCAAGAACTCATCTCTCCTCCTATCCCTCAAGGTCCGGGGTATATACTTCTCCATAAATAAGCTAGAGAATGACGCCCAAGTCATGGGTGGTGCCTCTGCTGGTTGACACTCAACATGTGATCGCCACCACATTTTGGCGTTCCCTTGAAACAGATAAGTCACAAACTCCACACCAAACCGTTCTACTATACCCATTTTATGTAGTAACTCATGACAATCAACCAGAAAGTCGTAGGCATCCTCAGATTCAGCACCCTTAAAGACTGGAGGTTTCAATTTCAAGAACTTACTGAAAAGTTCATGCTGATCGCTTGTCATTATAGGCCCTGTAGTCAAACGAGGAAATGTGCCTATTTCCAATGGAACATCCATGCGGGGAGCCGCAGCAGTTGCCTGTTGTACTTCCGGAACCTGAGGTGTTGGTGCAGAAAACACTGGAGGTGTCTGGCCTTGATCAGATAACCCACTAAGATAAGCCAGAACCTGATTGATCATCTCTGGGGTAGGTTGGGGTGGCAATCCCTCATTCTGTACTTGTTCATTCTCCCCTTCCTCACCCTCTATTACTACTTCCTCAGTCGGTGGAGGAGTCACCGCCCTAGTACCAGATGGGGCAGGTGCTTGTCCTCTTCCCCTAGAGGACGTCCTCCCACGACCTCTACCACGGCCTCTTGCCGTTGCTCTTCCTCGAGCTACAGCCCCAGCGGCTGCCTCAGACGCACCCTGTTCCGCCGGTGCTGGTGTTGGCGTAGTCGTTGCTCTAGTTCTAACCATCTGCGAAATAGAGTGAAGATGGTCAGATACCAATTTGTATCACCTAGATACCAATTGGATTCAAGTAATAGCACGAAAGAAAGAAAGAATGGAATTTTCCTAAAGTCCTATAGCCTCTCAAAGAAAAGTAAAGGCGTCCCCCTACCGTTCCTTAAGACTCTACTAGACTCGTTCTTGTGTGATAAGACCAACGAACCTAATGCTCTGATACCAAGTTTGTCACGACCCAAAACGAGTCGTGAGTGGCACCCACACTTATCCTACTATGTGAGCGAACCTACCGATCTAAACACCAACATTTCATAGTTATAATAAACAAAATATAATGGGGAAGACTTAAAACTAATTAATGAAAATTGATTAAATAACATCTAAAAACTCAATACTTATTATTCCCAAAAACTGGAAGTCATCACCACAAGAACATCTATCCTCAAAATACTAAATCTAACAATATCTAGGAAGCTAAAATAAATAACAGCTAGTCCATGCCGGAACTTCTAGGCATCAAGACATGAAGAAGAAGATCCAGTCCAAGCTAGAAGCATTAGCTCACCCTGAGATCCGACGTGATGAAGACTGGCTAGAGTTGCGGTTGAGTTGAAGACGATGGCACGTTTGCTGCACTCCACAAATAACAAAGAAAAACAATTACAAGTAGGGGTCAGTACAAAACACGAGTACTGAGTAGGTATCATCGGCCAACTCAAAATAGAAAGCAATATATTTCAGATAATAACATAAAATCAACTAATATTCTTAACAGGTGATAGCAACAAGTATAAGAATCATTTACAACATCACCAAACACATCTATGAGGACTCAAGCCTCCACATCATACTCTTTTTGGGAAACAAGTTCCTTAGATTAAGTATATTAACATATTTCAAGATTCATTCTCTTTACTA
>NC_028637.1:27926873-27957458 GCF_001406875.1 Solanum pennellii | reverse complement strand
TCTCAATCTTTTAGTTCATCAAGCCTTCTTTTATACCAAGGCATCATCATTAACAAAAAGATTTTAAGGTTTAAGATTCAACAGCCTCATCATGCTAATTCATCACAATTATGTAATCATATCATACATACACACAATTAAGCAATATAGGAGACTTTACATTACTACCCAATACATATCATTCGCTATTAAGAGTTTACTATGAAATAGCATAAACCATAACCTACCTCCACCGAAGAATTGTGATCAAGCAATCTACTTTCCCAAAGCTGCGTTCTTCTTCGTTTTCTCTCTCTCTTGATCGTTCGTTTCTCCCTCTCTTTGTTCTTTCTATTTTTCTTATTCAAACCCTCTTTCTTTTACCCTAATTAGCATATAATTAAGTATAAAAGATGATAAAATACCCCACTACTTGTTTCAAGGTTCTCTCTTTTAACCCCCAAGTAATTAAATTATTAACATTAAACCACTAACTTTATAATTATAAGCAGGAATAGTCCAAATTGCCCCTTAAAATATTTAACAGAAATCCGACCCAGTCAGGGTCACGCAGCCTGTGACGGCCCGTCACGACTGTGACGGTCCGTCCTGCATATCCGTCACAAAGTTCAGAGACTAAGTTTCACTAAAGGGTCTGTGACGGTCCGTCGAGCCCTCAACGGTCCGTCCTGCCATTTTGTCGTGAAGTTCAGAGAGTCGATCTCAGTACCCAAATTTCAAAATTCTAAGTGTTTTGGAACGGGACCCCATTGACGGTCCGTCGTGCCCATGACGGTCCTTCGTGGGATCCGTCGACCCAGACAGTGATTTCCAGAAATTAACTCTGCTGCTCGAAACGACTAAATAGGTCGTTACAATAATTAATGTAATTTCCTTGGTGAATATAGTGTCTGGAAGTAAGTTAAAACTTAACTAATTAGACTTAGAAAAATGATAAGTTCTTCTCATAAGTTAATGTGATTTAGTTTGTGAATAAAATGTTTGAATTAAGTTAAAACTTATATGATTAGACTTAGAAAGTCTTTAAGTTCTTCAATTAAGTCAACGTGATTTAGTTGATAAATATAGTGTTTTAGTTAAGTTAAAACTTAAATAATTAGCCTTAGAAAGTCTTTAAGTTTTCCAAATACATAATGTGATTTAGTTGGTGAATATAGTGTTAGAAGTAAGATAAAACATAACTAATTAGACTTAGAAAAAATGTTAAGTTCTTCAAATAAGTAATGTGATTTCGTTGGTGAATATAGTATATGTTTGAAAGTAGGTTAAAACTTAACTAATCAAACTGAGAAAGTCTTTAAGTTCTTCAAATAAATTAATGTGATTTAGTTGCTGAATATAGTGTGTTAGTTAAGTTAATACTTAACTAAATAGACTTAGAAAGTTGTTAAGTTTTCCAAACAAGTAATATGATTTCGTTGGTGAATAGTGTTAGAAGTAAGTTAAAACTTAACTAATTAGACTTAGAAAAATTGTTAAATTATTCAAATAAGTTAATGTGATTAAGATGGCGAATCTAGAGTTTAAATTAAGTTAAAACTTAACTAATTAGACTTAGAAAGTCTTTAAGTTCTCAAAATAAGTTAATGTGATTTAGTTAATGGATATTGTGTTTTAGTTAAGTTAAAACTTAACTAATTAGCCTTAGAAAGTCTAAAAGGTTTTCCAAATACTTAATGTGATTTAGTTGGTGAATATAATTTTAGAAGTAAGTCAAAACTTAACTTATTAGACTTAGAAAGTTGTTATGTTTTCCAAATAAGTAATGTGATTTCGTTGGCGAATATAGTGTTTGGAAGTAAGTAAGACTTAACTAATTAGACTTAGTAAGTCTTTAAGTTCTCCAAATACTAAATGTGATTTAGTTGGTGAATATAATGTTAGAAGTAAGTTAAAACTTAACTAATTAGACTTCGAAAATTGTTAAGTTTTCCAAATAATTAATGTAATTTCCTTGGTGAATATAGCGTTTGGAAGTAAGTTAAAACTTAACTAATTAGACTTAGAAAGTCATTAAGTTATCCAAATACTTAATGTGATTTAGTTTGTGAATATAGTGTTAGAAGTAAGTTAAACTAAACTAATTAGCCTTAGAGAGTTGTTAAGTTTTCCAAACAAGTAATGTGATTTCGCTTGTGAATAGTGTTAGAAGTAAGTTAAAACCTAACTAATTAGACTTAGAAAAATTGTTAAGTTCTTCAAATAAGTTAATGTGATTTAGTTTTTGAATATAATGTTTGAACTCAGTTAAAATTTAACTAATTAGACTTAGAAAGTCTTTAAGTTCTTCAAATAAGTTAATGTGATTTAGTTGATGAATGTAGTTTTTAGTTAAGTTAAAACTTAACTAATTATCCTTAGAAAGTCTTTAAGTTCTCCAAATAGTTAATGTGATTTAGTTGATGAATGTAGTTTTTAGTTAAGTTAAAACTTAACTAATTATCCTTAGAAAGGCTTTAAGTTCTCCAAATAGTTAATGTGATTTAGTTGATGAATGTAGTTTTTAGTTAAGTTAAAACTTAACTAATTATCCTTAGAAAGGCTTTAAGTTCTCCAAATAGTTAATGTGATTTAGTTGATGAATGTAGTTTTTAGTTAAGTTAAAACTTAACTAATTATCCTTAGAAAGGCTTTAAGTTCTCCAAATAGTTAATGTGATTTAGTTGATGAATGTAGTTTTTAGTTAAGTTAAAACTTAACTAATTATCCTTAGAAAGGCTTTAAGTTCTCCAAATAGTTAATGTGATTTAGTTGATGAATGTAGTTTTTAGTTAAGTTAAAACTTAACTAATTATCCTTAGAAAGGCTTTAAGTTCTCCAAATAGTTAATGTGATTTAGTTGATGAATGTAGTTTTTAGTTAAGTTAAAACTTAACTAATTATCCTTAGAAAGGCTTTAAGTTCTCCAAATAGTTAATGTGATTTAGTTGATGAATGTAGTTTTTAGTTAAGTTAAAACTTAACTAATTATCCTTAGAAAGGCTTTAAGTTCTCCAAATAGTTAATGTGATTTAGTTGATGAATGTAGTTTTTAGTTAAGTTAAAACTTAACTAATTATCCTTAGAAAGGCTTTAAGTTCTCCAAATAGTTAATGTGATTTAGTTGATGAATGTAGTTTTTAGTTAAGTTAAAACTTAACTAATTATCCTTAGAAAGGCTTTAAGTTCTCCAAATAGTTAATGTGATTTAGTTGATGAATGTAGTTTTTAGTTAAGTTAAAACTTAACTAATTATCCTTAGAAAGGCTTTAAGTTCTCCAAATAGTTAATGTGATTTAGTTGATGAATGTAGTTTTTAGTTAAGTTAAAACTTAACTAATTATCCTTAGAAAGGCTTTAAGTTCTCCAAATAGTTAATGTGATTTAGTTGATGAATGTAGTTTTTAGTTAAGTTAAAACTTAACTAATTATCCTTAGAAAGGCTTTAAGTTCTCCAAATAGTTAATGTGATTTAGTTGATGAATGTAGTTTTTAGTTAAGTTAAAACTTAACTAATTATCCTTAGAAAGGCTTTAAGTTCTCCAAATAGTTAATGTGATTTAGTTGATGAATGTAGTTTTTAGTTAAGTTAAAACTTAACTAATTATCCTTAGAAAGGCTTTAAGTTCTCCAAATAGTTAATGTGATTTAGTTGATGAATGTAGTTTTTAGTTAAGTTAAAACTTAACTAATTATCCTTAGAAAGGCTTTAAGTTCTCCAAATAGTTAATGTGATTTAGTTGATGAATGTAGTTTTTAGTTAAGTTAAAACTTAACTAATTATCCTTAGAAAGGCTTTAAGTTCTCCAAATAGTTAATGTGATTTAGTTGATGAATGTAGTTTTTAGTTAAGTTAAAACTTAACTAATTATCCTTAGAAAGGCTTTAAGTTCTCCAAATAGTTAATGTGATTTAGTTGATGAATGTAGTTTTTAGTTAAGTTAAAACTTAACTAATTATCCTTAGAAAGGCTTTAAGTTCTCCAAATAGTTAATGTGATTTAGTTGATGAATGTAGTTTTTAGTTAAGTTAAAACTTAACTAATTATCCTTAGAAAGGCTTTAAGTTCTCCAAATAGTTAATGTGATTTAGTTGATGAATGTAGTTTTTAGTTAAGTTAAAACTTAACTAATTATCCTTAGAAAGGCTTTAAGTTCTCCAAATAGTTAATGTGATTTAGTTGGGGAATATAGTGTTAGAAGTAAGTTAAACCCTAACTAATTAGACTTAGAAAGTCTTTAAGTTCTTCAAATAAGTTAATGTGATTTAGTTGATGAATGTAGTTTTTAGTTAAGTTAAAACTTAACTAATTATCCTTAGAAAGTCTTTAAGTTCTCCAAATAGTTAATGTGATTTAGTTGGTGAATATAGTGTTAGAAGTAAGTTAAAAAATAACTAACTAGACTTAGAAAAATTGTTAAGTTCTTCAATTAAGTAAGGTGATTTCGTTGGTGTATATTGTATGTTTGGAAGTAAGTTAAAACATAACTAATTAGACTTAGAAAGTCTTTAAGTTCTCCAAATAAGTTATTGTGATTTAGTTGATGAATATAGTGTTTTAGTTAAGTTTAAACTTAACTATTTAGCCTTAGAAAGTCTTTAAGTTCTCCAAATACTTAATGTGATTTAGTTGGTGCATATAGTGTTTGGGAAGTAAGTTAAACCTTAACTAATTAGACTTAGAGAGTCTGTAAGTTCTCCAAATACTTAATGTGATTTCGTTGGTGAATATAGTGTTTAGAAGTAAGTTAAAACTTCACTAAGTAGACTTAGAAAGTTATTAAGTTTTCCAAACAAGTAATGTGATTTCGTTGGTGAATAGTGTTAGAAGTAAGTTAAAACTTCACTAAGTAGACTTAGAAAGTTATTAAGTTTTCCAAACAAGTAATGTGATTTCGTTGGTGAATAGTGTTAGAAGTAAGTTAAAACTTCACTAAGTAGACTTAGAAAGTTATTAAGTTTTCCAAACAAGTAATGTGATTTCGTTGGTGAATAGTGTTAGAAGTAAGTTAAAACTTCACTAAGTAGACTTAGAAAGTTATTAAGTTTTCCAAACAAGTAATGTGATTTCGTTGGTGAATAGTGTTAGAAGTAAGTTAAAACTTCACTAAGTAGACTTAGAAAGTTATTAAGTTTTCCAAACAAGTAATGTGATTTCGTTGGTGAATAGTGTTAGAAGTAAGTTAAAACTTCACTAAGTAGACTTAGAAAGTTATTAAGTTTTCCAAACAAGTAATGTGATTTCGTTGGTGAATAGTGTTAGAAGTAAGTTAAAACTTCACTAAGTAGACTTAGAAAGTTATTAAGTTTTCCAAACAAGTAATGTGATTTCGTTGGTGAATAGTGTTAGAAGTAAGTTAAAACTTCACTAAGTAGACTTAGAAAGTTATTAAGTTTTCCAAACAAGTAATGTGATTTCGTTGGTGAATAGTGTTAGAAGTAAGTTAAAACTTCACTAAGTAGACTTAGAAAGTTATTAAGTTTTCCAAACAAGTAATGTGATTTCGTTGGTGAATAGTGTTAGAAGTAAGTTAAAACTTCACTAAGTAGACTTAGAAAGTTATTAAGTTTTCCAAACAAGTAATGTGATTTCGTTGGTGAATAGTGTTAGAAGTAAGTTAAAACTTCACTAAGTAGACTTAGAAAGTTATTAAGTTTTCCAAACAAGTAATGTGATTTCGTTGGTGAATAGTGTTAGAAGTAAGTTAAAACTTCACTAAGTAGACTTAGAAAGTTATTAAGTTTTCCAAACAAGTAATGTGATTTCGTTGGTGAATAGTGTTAGAAGTAAGTTAAAACTTCACTAAGTAGACTTAGAAAGTTATTAAGTTTTCCAAACAAGTAATGTGATTTCGTTGGTGAATAGTGTTAGAAGTAAGTTAAAACTTCACTAAGTAGACTTAGAAAGTTATTAAGTTTTCCAAACAAGTAATGTGATTTCGTTGGTGAATAGTGTTAGAAGTAAGTTAAAACTTCACTAAGTAGACTTAGAAAGTTATTAAGTTTTCCAAACAAGTAATGTGATTTCGTTGGTGAATAGTGTTAGAAGTAAGTTAAAACTTCACTAAGTAGACTTAGAAAGTTATTAAGTTTTCCAAACAAGTAATGTGATTTCGTTGGTGAATAGTGTTAGAAGTAAGTTAAAACTTCACTAAGTAGACTTAGAAAGTTATTAAGTTTTCCAAACAAGTAATGTGATTTCGTTGGTGAATAGTGTTAGAAGTAAGTTAAAACTTCACTAAGTAGACTTAGAAAGTTATTAAGTTTTCCAAACAAGTAATGTGATTTCGTTGGTGAATAGTGTTAGAAGTAAGTTAAAACTTCACTAAGTAGACTTAGAAAGTTATTAAGTTTTCCAAACAAGTAATGTGATTTCGTTGGTGAATAGTGTTAGAAGTAAGTTAAAACTTCACTAAGTAGACTTAGAAAGTTATTAAGTTTTCCAAACAAGTAATGTGATTTCGTTGGTGAATAGTGTTAGAAGTAAGTTAAAACTTCACTAAGTAGACTTAGAAAGTTATTAAGTTTTCCAAACAAGTAATGTGATTTCGTTGGTGAATAGTGTTAGAAGTAAGTTAAAACTTAACTAATTAGACTTAGAGAGTCTGTAAGTTCTCCAAATACTTAATGTGATTTCGTTGGTGAATATAGTGTTTAGAAGTAAGTTAAAACTTCACTAAGTAGACTTAGAAAGTTATTAAGTTTTCCAAACAAGTAATGTGATTTCGTTGGTGAATAGTGTTAGAAGTAAGTTAAAACTTAACTAATTAGACTTAGAAAAATTGTTAAGTTCTTCAAATAAGTTGATATGATTTAATTGGTGAATATAGTGTTTGAATTAAGTTAAAACTTAACTAATTAGACTTACAAAGTCGTTAGGTTCTTCAAATAAGTTAATGTTATTTAGTTGATGAATATAGTGTTTTAGTTAAGTTAAAACTTAACTAAGTAGACTTAGAAAGTTGTTAATTTTCCAAACAAGTAATGTGATTTCGTTGGTGAATAGTGTTAGAAGTAAGTTAAAACTTAACTAATTAGACTTAGAATAATTGTTAAGTTATTCAAATCAGTTAATGTAATTTAGTTGGTGAATATAGTGTTTGAATTAAGTTAAAATTTAACTAATTAGACTTAGAAAGTCTTTAAGTTCCCCAAACATGTTAATGTGATTTAGTTGATGAATATAGTGTTAGAAGTAAGTTAAAACTTAAGTAATTAGACTTAGAAAGTTGTTATGTTTTCCAAATATTAATGTGATTTCGTTGGTGAATATAGTGTTTGGAAGTAAGTTAAAACTTAACTAATTCGACTTAGAAAGTTGTTAAGTTTTCCAAATAAATAATGGGATTTCGTTGGTGAATATTGTGTTTGGAAGTAAGTTAATACTTAACTAATTAGACTTAGAAAGTCTTTAAATTCTCCAAATACTTAATGTGATTTAGTTGGTCAATATAGCGTATATTCAGCTCTTCAGGCCCAACTAACGTTTCTTTTTTATTCAGGAACTATTCTTCCTCCATGTCCCGCAAGTAGTGATGATGGGGCTGATCTGGAGGGCGATGAGAATGATAAGGGTGATAAGGAGAGTGACAGGGATAACGAGTAGTTGTATTGGTTTGACATTTTAGACTTCTATATTTTATGGAATTGTTTTATCGTGTTTATTTTAATTTGAAGTTGGTTGAAGTTTATTTTGAAATAGTTTAATTTATATTTTGAAAATATTGTGTTGTTTTGGTTTGATGAAGTTTATTTTAAAATAGATCATTTGGAATTCTTTGATTTGGATGAAGTTTATTTTGAAATAGCTTATTTGAAATTCTTTGGATTGTTTTGATATAAATATACGTGTGGGATACTCAAATCGCAGCTCAATGCTGCCAGATTTGTAGCAGAAATACCGACCTCTGGAGGTCGGAATCGAAAAAATAAGAAATAAATATACCAACCTCCGGAGGTCAAATCTAAAAAATAAGAAACAAAAATACCGACCTCTGGAGGTCGGAATCTAAATAATAAGAAATAGAAATACCGACCTCCGGAGGTCGGAATCTCAAAAATAAGAAATACAAATACCGACCTCCAGAGGTCAGAATCTCAAAAATAAAAAATAAAAATATCAACCTCCGAAGTTCAGAATCTAAAAAATAGGAAATATAAATACTGACCTCCGTAAGTCGGAAACTAAAGAATAAGAAACAGAAATCGACCTTCGGAGGTCGGAATCTAAACAATAAGAAATAGAAATACCGACCTCTAGAGATCGGAATCAAAAAAATAAGAAATGAAAATACCGACCTCCAGAGGTCAGAATCTAAAAAATAGGAAATAAAAATACCGACTTCCGGAGGTTGGTATTCTAAAATTTGATAATTAAAAATTCTTACCTCCGAAAGATGGAAATAATAAAAATAAAAAATAAACAAATACATTAAACTGACCTCCGGAAGGAGGTTCGGGAAATAAAATAAAAAATTTTATCGGCATAAATTAAAACTGACCTCTTTTTTTTCGCAGGTCAGTGAATACCGACCTCCAGAGGTCAGAATTGAATAGTGACCAAGCTTAGTCTGGCTTAAGCTGGGAAGTCGGTTTTTGGTTGGTATTTCAGGAATACTTACCTTTGGAGGTCGGTATTCACTGTTTTTTTAGTAGTGATACTAAGGAATGGGTCAACATGAGGTTTAGCCCAAGAGGATGAGCCCTAGTACCATATCAAACACCCTTTATCGAACGGACAAGGTGTGTGTAAGGCGTAGGCTGGTTAGTTTAGACGACTGGTTGTCCAAGGGAAACCCATTTGATATGGGGTAAGTTTCATGAGAGGGAATTTATTTTCACCTAAAGCTTAGCCTAGTCACCATTGACTTGTTAATTTTTCTATCGAAAGCATGTACCCATTAGTTTGTATCAATATATATTGTGGTCACCCTTAAGAACTTTCCCTCATACTTGTTTTATCCCTTTTTTTTTTTGCTATTTTTACTACTTGTGACAAAAACCTCCTTTTTGATATTTGACACTTTGATGTCACAAATTACACTTGTTTTGTTTTAATATTTCACACTTGGTGCCTATACCCTGGACGTGGCCGGCACCCAATGACCATTGTTGGCCTTTAGTGTAACTTTGGTCTAACTTACTTAACTCAGCGAAAGACTCAACTCAACTCAATCAAGAAATAGAGCATGGTTAAAAAAAATACTTAATGTGATAGTTTGGCAAAAATGGAACTTTACTCTCAACACTTGAACATATGAAATTATAAGGTAAAAGAGACTCCAAAACTAAATTACTAATTATCTACAAAGCCTCTAAACTTACTGAGATGAATGTTGGGACAGACCCCACAACATCCTAATTATCTAAATTAGTAAAGCAAATAAAAAGGATATCCTCCGGAATGCAAGGAGTCTCACCATTGACTGTTGAGCTCAAACTGGATCAATGAAGTGCTGTGTGCAGATCCTGGTTGCCTGCGTCTTTATCATAAGACGATGCAGGTCAACTGGCATCAATACATTGAATGTACGAGTATGCCAGTTGGAATGCTAAACACAGCTATAAAGCTTGAAATGGATTAAGGATGAATTTACCTTGGTTTTGCTTGACTCATAAGATAACAACTCAATATAAAGCAGTAAAGACATATGCAATATATATATAACTGGTAAAACAATGTTAACACTTAGTTCAATAAATATAAAAAAATAAACTCAAATTTACTTATATATTAAAGTAATATAATTTATGTGGGAGTTTCTCTAACAGAAAATTACAACTATGAGCCTAAGTGATGATACAACGTCTCGCCATGCTGCTAGAACTTTCCTATACTTTCTCTTCACATAAGACATCCTCAGATAAGTGGATCCACTAGCTAACTTACATGATCATGTAAAAAGTATGACACAATAATACCAATGATGCCATGGTTTACATGTAGACTTTAGTTAATCTGAACTCTCATCCCCACATCGGTGCTCAATACTACTCCCAAAATATACATTAACTCATGCTGTTAAAATAACCTCTTTCTTCTGATTTGAGATAATTTGCTCAACTCTTTTCACGTTTAGAAAGCCCCTCTTGGAATCAATGTTCCCCTTGTTATTCAAAACTCTTCTGGATCTCTTAGTATCCTCTTGACTTAAATGTAAAAACATTTATGAACTTTCTAGGGAATACGTAGTTCCCTTATATCGTTTGAGAATTGAACTCAACCTTTAAACTTTCTTTAACTTTAAACATGAGACTTAAGACGAAGGTAAAACGTTTAAGTAAGACTTTGGGAACTTTGAAAAAACTTTACTTTAACCCACTCCATAGCTTTAGACTTAACCTCTTACTTCCTTGACTTTGACCCTAACTTCCCTTTAATTTGGATTATGGATTCAAGTATCATGATCTCATTTTTATTGATGATTTCATGATGTTTAGATGTACTTTAGAATGTTAGAATCAACTAGGACTGATAGGTACATCACTTAGGAACTACTACGAAAAGATAGGGAAACAACGGGGTATGTAGGTGACCTTGGCGCTCTAAGAGGCGCGGAGCTCCAGACCCAATAGGGTAGACTCTGGTCTAAGGCACTCTGATCTGCGTGGCACGCCAGAGCTGTTCAGACAGAGCTATGGCAGGTGCGGCTCCCTAGTGGGTGTCAGACGGGACCTCCGACCTTTCTTCTCCATTTTTCATGTCTAAACCACCTAAATACCTCATTACCGAATAGATTAGAGCCAAAACCAGTCTGGAAACTTAAACCAAATCTACTAGATATGGACTGCAATTCAACCAACAAGAATTTCACAATTTTTAATCAAGAATTCCCATATTCATCATTCAATAAACTCAATCATTGCTTAATTGAATTGAATTGGGATGTGGGTGAAAGGACCCAACCTAAAATAATCTCACAAACCTTAAAAGGGATCACCCCAGACGAAATCAACGCAACAATTCTTGGCGTTCTTCCTTCTTCTTCTCATTTCTCCTATTTTCTCTTCGTCTTTTCTATTCTCTCAAAACCCTAAATTGTTTTCTAAAAGCGTGAACTGAGTACGATCATCTTAGACCCCAAATTATTATCCAAAAATGTAATTAAATAATTTGTAAGGAAAAGACCAAAACACCTTTTAAATATCCAAATTGGACTTTCCTCACTCCAACAACCCAATGTCCGAAAGTCATATCTCCCTCATACTACATCAAAATTTCACAAACTCGACGTCGTTGGAAAGATATTTCAATATATTTTCATCCATATAAAAAACTCACCCTAACTTCTCCTGATCTGGAAGTAATGACCGTTGGAAAATGACCAAAACTTGCTTTTATAATCTGGAAATTTTCTAGATTTTTCTATTTATTTCCAAAATTGATTATTCTTAGTTTCTTAACTTATTCTTAGTTGTTTCAAGTTAAGAGACGTTACAATATCTCCCTATTGGGAACATTCCTCCTCGAATGAGAACTATTTCACTATGCTAAGGGTAGTAACATCATTTCAGCACTTAACAACCAAAACAAGTAATAAATGTTCCCATATAGTCTTATAAAGCGCTAAGAAGTGAATTTAATAACTTGATCTGCATTCTCTCCGATCTCAAAGAGATGAGTATATCTATTCCTCATATCCTCCTCATCTTCTCAAGTAGCTTCCTCAACGAATTGGTTCCTCCAAAGGACCTTGACAGATGCAACTTCCTTTGTCCTTAACTTGACAACTTGACGATCCAAAATCTGAATCGAAGTTTCATCATAAGGCAAGTTATCCTTAATCCCAACATTATCTGTTAGTACAATCAAGGAAGGATCACCCTAGAACTTCTTCAACATAAGAAATATGGATACAGGATGAACCGCTGCTAACTCTTGGGGTAGCTCCAATTCATAAGCCACATTACCCACTCTATTGGAATTATATAAGCTCTAATATACCGGGACTAATTATCCCCTTCTTACCGAACCTCATGTCACCCTTTATGGCTGAAATTTTCTGATACACCCAATCATCCACGTCAAAATCTAACGGCCTTCTCCTAACATCGGTGTAGGACTTTTGGTGACTCTGTGTAGTCCTCAACCTTTATTTAATCACTTTCACCTTCTCCGTAGCTTGGTGAACTAGATCTCTTCCTATCAACCTTGCTTCACCAACTTCGAACCACCCAATAGGAGATCTGCATCTTCTCCCATAATGAGCTTCATATGGAGCAATTTAAATGCTCGAATGGTGACTATTATTATAAGTGAACTCAATGAGAGGTATGTGATCATCCCAACTTCCCTTGAAGTCGATCACACAATCTCTCAACATATCCTCTAAGGTCTGGATAGTACGCCTGCTTGTCCATCTTTTTTAGGGTGAAAAGTAGTGCTTAAGTTCACCTTTGAATCCAAACCTCTCTGGAATGATTTCTAGAATGTAGTAGTAAATTGTGCCGCTCTGTATGAAATAATGGATACTGAAACTACAAGAAAACCTACCACTTATTGAAGGTACAACTTAACATAATCCTCTAAATAGTTAGTCTTTATCGACAATAAATGGGCTGAATTTTTCATTCTATCGACAATCACCCGAATGGGGTCATGCAGCCTGCGAGATCTGGGAAAGACTGTAATGAATTCCATATTGATCATCTCCCACTTCCATTTCGTAAGATCCATATTAAGAGCAACCCTCCAGGTCTTTGGTGTATAACATTCACTTGCTGGCAGTTTGAGCACTTTGGAAACAAACTCAGCAATATCTTCTTCATATCGTCCTACCAGTATGACTCTCTCAAGTCGTGGTACATCTTAGTGGAACAGGGATGAATGGAATATTTGGATCTATGAGCCTTCTCAAGGATACTTTCTTGGAGTATATCCACCTTAGGTACACCATAATCTAACCTAGGTAATTCAGCAGACCATCTCCCCTTTGTTCAAAAGCCAATACTCTTTGCTTATGAACATTTTCCTTCAAATCAAGCAAAATAGGGTCTTGGTCTTACTTTTCTTTCACCTTTGACACTAAGGACGACTCAACCCCATTTGTCATCACTATGACTCCTTCTATGAAATCCAAAGTCTGAATCCCAAGCATGCAAGTCTGTGCACATCTTTAGCTAACTTCGTCCTTCCATCTTGAACATGAGTACTTCCCATGGATAATCTTCTTAAGGCATCAAGAACCATATTAGCCTTACCTTGGTGGTAAATAATACTCATGTCATAATCCTTAAGTAATTCCAACCACCTCCTCTGTCTAAGATTGAGCTCTTTTTGAGTGAAGACATATTGCAGGTTTTTGTAGTCAGTGAATATGTCCACATGAACACCATAAAACTAGTAACACCATATATCCAGAGGGAAAACTACTGGAACCAAATGTAAGTCATGAATATGATAATTATTCTCATGAATCTTTAACTGTCGTGAAGCATAAGATATAACCTTGTCATTCTGCATCAACAAACAGCCTAAGAAAACTCTTGATGCATCGCAATACACAACATAACCTTGAGTACCCTATGGTAAGGTCAAAATCGGAGCGATAGTCAATCTCTTTTTGAACTCCTGAAAGCTTTTCTCACAAGCTTTGGACCATTGAGACTTGAATTCCTTCTTAGTTTGCTTGGTCAAAGGAAACGAGATAGACAAAAATCCTTCAACAAATCTGCTATAATATCTGGCCAAACCCAAGAAACTCCTTATATCTATTGGAGATGTGGGTCAAGGCTAACTCTGAACTACTTCTATCTTTTAGGTATCAACTTTAATCCCATCACCCGAAATAATGTGTCCGAAGAATTCCACAGACTTAATACAAAATTCATACTTGGAAAATTTGGCATACAACTCCTTATCTTTCAATGCTTGGACAATAATCTTGAGGTGACTAGCATGATCTTCTTCATTCCTTGAATAAATCAGTATGTCATCAATGAAGACAATGACAAATAGATCTAAATAAGGTTTGAAGACTTTGTTCAGAAGTTCCATGAAAGTTGTAGGTGCATTTGTCAAACCAAAGTACATAACCAAAAATTCATAATGTCCATATCTTGTTGTAAAAGATGTCTTTGGAATACCACATTCCCTAACTTTCAACTGATGGTAGCCTGATCTATGGTCAATCTTGGAAAATCAAAAAGCACAATGAAGTTGATAAAAAAGATTGTCTATCCTTGGAAGCAGAGACTAATTCTTGATGGAAACCTTATTCAACCGACGATGCTCTATACACATCTTAATGGAACCATCCTTTTTCCTTCGAATGAAGCTTTTGTATAACAAGTCTTTTAATTGTTCTTTTAGCTCTTTCAACTCTGCTGGTGCCATTCTGTATGGAGAAATAGAGATAAGATGAGTATCTGGGATGATGTCTATGCCGAAGTCTATCTCTCTTTCAGGAGGGACACCAGGTAGATCATCAGGAAAAACTTTTGAAAACTCACTGACTATAGAATCTGACTTAAGGGTGGGTACCTCAACACTTGAGTCATTAACTCATACTAAGTGATAGACACATCCCTTAGAAACTAACTTACTCGCCTTAAGGTACGAAATGAAACAACTCTTAGGCACTACTGAGCTACTACTTCACTCTATGACTGGCTCATTAGGAATTTTGAACTTAACAACTCGAGTTCTAAATTTATTGACTCATAACAGGCTTGAAGCCAGTCCATACCCAGAATGACATCAAAATCTACCATGTCTAACTCTACTAGATCAGCCATGGGTGTTCTTGTGATTGATGGAAACAGGATAATCACGATAGACTCTATCCGCTAGAATAGACTCCCCAACTAGTGTAGAAACACATAAGGGTTCACAAAGTTTCTTAGGAAGAATATCAAACTTATTTGCAACATAAGGAATTACAAAAGATAAACTTGCTCCTTGGTCTAACAAAACATAAACATCAAAAGTATATACTTTGATTATACCATTGAGAACATCTGGAGAGTTCTCTTACTCTTGGTGGATAGTGATTGCATAAAGTTGGTTTGTCCCTTCGCCGGTACCAGAGTGACTCCTCTAGGTGAAGCCCTGTTTGGTGGAGCAACTCATGAAGATTGAGCTCGATCGTCCAGATTTCCACCACCTTGTTTATTCTTAGGGCACTCTCTCATGAAGTGACCCTCTTGACCACACGTGAAGAAGCTTGTCTGTCCATCTTGACAGTTACCTGGGTGGTCTCTACCAAACTTAGCACATGTAGGTGCCCTACTTCCTCCTGTGCCACTCTACCTTGCGACTGAGCTGTTCTAGCCTTGAAGTTTTGCAAATTCTGGCCACTATACTCACCTCGTTTCTGGACACAGGTACACTAGCAGATGATGGTGCATGCCCCTTTCATTTATGAATTTCTGGTAGACTTCAACCACCTTTCTATTGACCACACTACAACATTTTAGGCCTAAGGCCCACACTAAATCTTAACAACGCTTGTAAAGTGTAGCCTTAATTTTTAAGTTTTGACAACGGTAACATCATCAATATTTGTCAAGCGTGTTCTTTTGTGGTATAGGCTACAATTTTTAAGCGTAGCATATCATAATATAATTGGCAACACTTATTTATATATATGAATACACTTTTAATATGTGGTATTTTTATAATTTAAAAAACAACACTTTACAAGTGTGGCCATTATAAATTTCCTAAAATTTTGACTAAAATATTTTATTCCCTCCGACGTATTTAAGTCACTCTCTAATTTCCAATTGGCACCCAAAAGAAACTCATACAAAATAAATTAAAAATACTCTCACTATAAACAAATTTTGCGCCAAATATGCCCATATGAAAAATCTCACGCCTAAAGCCTACTTCCTCCTTCATCTTCTCATTTGGACTCATAAAATTCTCCATTGTAACCAGATTTGATCATTTTTAAAATCTTGTTGTCACTCCACATTTTTAGTACTTTGATGGATGCTGGTGATTTCCCTAATTTTTCTTCACCTTTATATGATAAACTTCAGTAATAGGTCGAATAATTTAAACATTGTTTGGAGGAAGAATGGATATTATGGTAGTCAATACTTTGTTCGCATATATTCGAGAAACTGGAGAAATAGTTTGAAGAATTTCGACATTGTTTTGAGAAATTAGGGGATATACGGGTCTGGATAATCGGGAGATTTACGGGTCTAGATATGGGTTCTAACGACGAAGACAGATTCAATCACTATGCTCATAAATGGCGACCTTCTTCTGTTCATCAGTTTGCCCGGTTGATGGTCTTCGAAAATCATTATTTATATGACTTTATTTTCATTTTATGAGATTTTGAATCGTTAGTTGCAATTTTAATTCTAAATAATCTGCACATTTTCTAAATTGAGCTTCATTATGTTACATATAATATTAAACTTGGTGCCCATTTAATCTGGCTTAGGTGTTCTGGAATGGTTTTGTAGATTGTCTTTTGAAATGTTTGTGCTTCATTGTTTTCTTTTAGTTTATTTTTTTCTAAGTATGAGTTAGTTGCTTTCTTTTTGAGATAGTATGTACATTAGAGATTGAAATGTTTATTTGAAAGCTCGTAAATGTCTTAGGAATTGTCTTCAATTAGATAACAAAGTCTAATTTGTTTTTGGTAACAGAACAAATTCATGATGTGGCGTTGTAGATATAGTAACAAACCACTTACAATTATCATTAATAATCGTACTATGCCTTTTGTAATCAATTGTACTGGCAAAGTTTGAGTTTCCAAAAATATTCGTAGCGGTGGGAACATGATACTTAAAATCAGAACAGATCCATATAGCCGACTAAGACTTGTTTGGTACTGACGCATATTAGTATAAATAGGAAAAGTTTACAATGTTGCACGACATGCTTTGATCATGTCCATTGAAATTCACTCTTCCTTTGAAGATCGGGATAAACTAGTTTCAATAGTGAAAATTGATGATGTGGTAAAATTATTATTGGCTTTCTTCTTAGTAGAAAGGAGATTATGGGTGTTTGGATCAAAGCCTTGAGAAATAAGGCTTTTTGTGATGCAAGAATTCAAAAAAATTGTCACTTCATTATCAGTTCTACCAGGTAAGTATTTCGCTATTTGTGACCTTCTACTTCCCAAGATTATGTGTAAATCAATTATAATACATTCTTCTTGTTCACTAAAACAACCCCTTTTAAGATCTGGCATTACAAAATTTATCCACCTTAGCCTGCAACTAGTTTAGGAACAGAACTCCAGCAGGAATGGCCATGGGTGTTGATGTGTTTATGAGTTTTTCATCTTCTTCAGTAGACCAAAGACCTCTCTTTACTTTCTGTTTACTACAGTAGTGATGACACATTCTCAATCTCCTCATCCTTTTTTTATTTACTTTTTCCTTCTCATATCACCTGCACCTATCTATATACTACTAGCCCTGCCTCTATGCTTAATTTGTTTCAAGTGTCGAAGTCGCGATTTTTATTAAAAGGTTCCAAAGTATGTGCATAAAAGAACTAATGTTTACTCTTAAATATATAGTGTAATTTTTCATCTATAACACATGTCTGGTTCGGTCCTTGTCTGTTCAAAAGCAAAATATATTGTCTTTATTTTTATAGAAGCTGTAGTCAACGACCCCGAAATGAGCTAAAGTCTGGCATACACATTCTTGGGGCTATAAATGTGATATGTTAGGAAACTTATGACAAATTCCTTACTTCACACGAAGGAAGTTAATCTTAGTTCCCTCATGTTAAATCTCACTGAATTAGATTTTAAGTTGCATCACGATATTTATGCTCTAGACCTGCGGAATCCAATATTTTATGCTTTGTGTATGATGAATTCCTTTGATTGATGTCTCAGTTGTAACTCTCTCTGGCACTGTGTTGAAGCTATATTTTTTTCCTATTTAAATAACTACTCCCAATTATTTCTTCATCTCAATTCTTGAAGAAATTCCATGACCAATAGAACTCTGCTCTACAGTTTTAATGTTTTCTTTTGTGGCTTATGACGTATGTTGTGCCTTCTATCTCGTGCTATATTATTGATTTTGTTCAAAGCTTTGACATCTCCACTGAATATTGTCATATACCAGTTGCAATTAGACATCGTTCTGTTTAGCTTAGACATCTGCATTGCATATTCCTCCACCAGTTTGTAATTACGTAGTTTGGTTTCTGAATAATTCAAATAAATTCTAATAGGTTTGGTACCCAATATTATATTTGAAGCCACACTCTATTGGATTAAGTTGAAAATTATTTTAATTCAAATGCAAGCACCTTCACTATAATGACTATTACTAAGCCTCAATCCCCATAAAAAGATAGTGTGATACTTTCAAGTACTGCAGTTTTGCTGCTAAGAGAATTGTATAGTGCAGTTGGTTTCTTAACTATAATACTTCCAACTTTTTCGTTCCACGCGTGCATGGGTTCTCTTCTATGGTGTTCAATAACGTGAACATATCTCACACTTGAAACTCATTAACGTATGTTATGATGAACCAAAGTAGCTCCGAAGTTTTGGTATTAACTAGCAAAGTGATTTCTTTTGAATGTGAGTCTTTGGTGTAAATCTTGTCTTGCTTGTTCCATCTGCCAGTAAAAATGCTTTTAGTCTAATCACGATAAGAAGTGACAAAAATATTCTTATCACTTCCTAATTGTTCGCAACATCATCGTATATGCAACCTTTCTGAATACAACTTCTAAAAGGGAATAGAATAATTTTTGGTGATTTATTACAGACTGTTATGGAAGAAGGGTAGAAATTATTGGAAATGTACAATTTTATTTGTTTTTTTTTATATTTGAGATTACCTATTTTTATTATGGGTGTTAACAAACAGGAAGGGTCTTTTAAGTATAGTAATAGTGAGTACAGTATGTACATCACTCCGTACTTTTTCTCCAAATTATAATTCGTTACTTGCTGCGCGTATGATGGTTGGAGATGGAGTTGGTGTTGTACCTGTTTGTGAATCTTGGTTTCTTGAATTTGTGGCTTCACAAAACAGGGGAATGTACACGATTATCTGTAGAGGTTTTTGGACAATTGAAACAATACTTGATGTGTTATTAGCACTGGTAAATTATATATCATTTGGAATTATCTTTGTGTGTCATTTGGATTAGTTTTTCTTTGATGTTTCCTAACTTATGGATCTTCTATTATAACGTGCCTTCCAAATAATATCATTTGTTTGAGGCTTTATTAGCACTGCTAAATTATACATCATTTGGAGTTATCTTCTGTGTGTCTTTTGGATTAGTTTTTCTTTGATGTAATGTTCCTTCAAATAATGTCATCTGCGTATAGAAAAGCAGAAATAGCTGGAAAAAATAGAACTCTTTAGCAGTTCTTCTTCTGCAAGAATGAACTACTGCACAATTTACTTCTGATTCATTGTGCTGCAAGCAATATTCTTTCTTCTAAGCTTGAGGGTTGTACAATGCTGACAAAATAGTAAAGGTTGTTAGATGTCACAAAAATTTTGCCGTAATCTCATATATTCTTATTGGTTGATATGTTGCAGATGATTATGCCAAGATTGGGATAGAGGTGGCTACTAGCTTTATCATCCACACCATCATTTGTAGAAATTTTGTTATTTGTATATCGGCTTCACATCGTTCACTACTTTCTCATACCTTTTGAGTGTTCATGCTTGTTTTGTTTTTCTCAGGAATGCCATAATTTTCCTCTTTGTTTTTGTTTTTTCGGACAAGGGCCTAAAATACCCTTAAAGTATTGAAAATGATACAAAATTACCCTTCATCCACCTATTGGCTCCAAAATGCCCTTTTCATCCACCTATTGACTCCAAAATACCCTTGTCATCCACCTTTGGGTTCAAAATTGACCATTTTTTAATTGTTTTAAAATTAAACTCTTTATATATTATTTTAAATACTGGACGTTCAACTATTAATTATAAATTTAATTTATTAATATAATTTATAAACCAATCCACTACCCACTCATTACTAACTAAACCTCACTCAATTAATAATTCAATTATAATATCAAAATTGTCATAAACACTACTAAAACACGATGAACTTATAGATTACTGAAA
Organism: Solanum pennellii; assembly: GCF_001406875.1. Lineage (NCBI taxonomy): Eukaryota > Viridiplantae > Streptophyta > Magnoliopsida > Solanales > Solanaceae > Solanum > Solanum pennellii. The sequence continues at coordinate 27,937,433 of NC_028637.1, read as the reverse complement.
ATGACATTAAGAATTATTCGAGTCCGAATCGAAGCCCCAATTAAATTTAGGTTGAGCCGCTTATTTAGGAGGACACTTTCTTTCAAAATTGAATTAGAAATTTATGATTAAAGGTAAAGAAATAATACGTCCCGAATTAATTCATGCACTTTTTTAAATATAATTTTATAAATATTTATGATTTATTTTAAAACATTTAATATATTATTTTGAAAAAAAAGTTACCTATGAAGTAACATCACATAATTGAGACGTAAGAATAATTAAGATGAACATAGTCAGACTTTTAAGTTTATCGGTGATTTTTATGTAGCCACTTGAATGTATGATAATTTACTTCTATATTTTTTAAAAACACTCAATTGGCAGTAGCTTGCATTAATAATGTGACGGGTTCATTAATTTAGAGGGATTTAATTAGTAGTGGGTGGGTAGTGGATTGATTTATAAATTGCACTAATAAGTTAAATTATAACAAATAGTCGAGCGCCACGTATTTAAAAAAATATTTAAATAGTTTAAATATAAAACCGTTAAATAAGTGGTCAATTTTGAACCAAAAGGTGGATGACAAGGGTATTTTGGACCCAATAGGTGGGTGGGAAGGGCATTTTGGAGCTAATAGGTGGATGAATGGTAGTTTTGTACCATTTTCAATACGTTGAGGGTGTTTTAGGCCCTTTTCCGTTGTTTTTTCATTTACTAACTTAATTTCCTCTTCTTCTGCAGGGGAGAACTTAGAAATTGAGCTTTCTAGAAGCTAGGGATCATCAGACAAATAGCTCGCTGGAGTATTAATGTCATTTTCAAATAAGGATATCTGTTGCATTTTGAGTTGCCTTCGTTTGGAAGCAACAGACAAATAACTCTTTGCATCTATCCTATTTTGCAATGGTTATATTTGCTTTATTTTCATTTGTGTAAAACTCTTCTCTTTAATCTATTGTTAGTTTCTTTGGAATACTAGTGAATCTATCCAAACAAAAATTATTATTTTTCAATTAGAAATTGTGGCTATAAAAAATTCTAGACAATGTTGCCACTCTTTGAAAGTATGGCTAGAGGGATGCCATTTATATGGATTATTGATTATAAAGTGTAGTATGTACATATAAAAAGGCAACACTTTTTAAGTGTTGCTGTTGAAGACGTACAAGAAGCTACACTTTTAAAGTGTGGCCAATAACAATTCAAAGGCTACGCTAGGAAGTGTAGTTTTATTGTATAAAACTTTTGCCATGAGATGGCACAAAGTGTGGGCCTTTGTACCTCATTGGCCACATTTTTTATGTGTAGCCGCTACAGTAACACTTGAAAAGTGGCAAAGGTTGCGCCCTTTTAGGACACCCCCGAAAAAGTGTTGCCCAAATTCAAAAAGTGTTGCCTTTAATTGAATTTTGCTAGTTAAGGCAACACCTGAAAGCCTAAAATGGTGTAGTGCCAACCTCATTCCAAGTCTTAGCTTTCTTGTTTCTGTACTCCTCTTTGTCCCTCAACTTTTCCTTTTCCACTTGTTGCACATAAAACATCAGCCTGGCTATGTCCATGTCGCCTATCAACGTTGCAGCCCTACCTTCTTTACTTTAAGCACGTTCCAAACCAGTGACAAACAAATTCGTCCTACTCCTCATATCCTTAACCATCTCCGGAGCATAGCGAGACAGTTGGGTGAAACTTAACCCATACTCATGCACAATTGAGGAATCTTGTTTCAAAGTAAGGAACTCCCGTACCTTTGCTTCATTAAGTTCTCGGGGAAAAGAACCTCCCCAAGAAGGCTTCTTCGAAACAAGCCCAACTTGGATGTGGTGCATCCTCAGCTTTACCATCCTTCCATTGATCAAACCAGGTTCTAGCCACACTCTTTAGTTGATATGAAGCTAACTTAACTCTCTCTGAACTAACCATATGCATTACATCGAACACCTTCTTCAACTCTTCCACAAAATTTTTGGGTCCTTAGTAGAGCTCGAACTAGTGAAGCTTGGGGGATTCATCCTCAAGAATTTCCAAATTCTCAAAGTGTCAGCCCCTTCTTGTCGAGCTCATCTTTGTTTCCCGACTTGGTTGGTCACAATTTAACTCAACATTCGAATAACCTCAGGGAACTCAGCATTAGTAACCTCTCCTTGAGGTTGCACTTTAGGAACACTCGGTAACTCCTGTTCCTGAGCTTCTACATTTCTCCTAGCTGGACGATATCTTACTACTCTTCATGGAGACATTGTTATCTGAAACACGCGCAAGAACGAATTAGAGAGACTTAAAGAGATGAACTCTAACGCACGAAACAAATACGAAAGAAGTTTGAAATTCCTAAATGTTGTGGTCTCCTAATCATAAAATGTGGAGCGCTTCACACCAACGACTAAGAATATACATATAAGGCTTCATAGACTCCCTAGGACTCTTGAACTCTTTGCTCTGATACCAAGTTTGTCACACCCGGAGCCTACACCAGGGACGTGACTGGCACCAAATGACCATTATTGGCCTTGAGCATACCCTTTGCCTGACTTACTTAACTCAGCGGAAGACTCAACTCAACTCAATCAAGAAATAGAGCATGGTTAAAATAATACTTAATATGATAATCTGGCAAAAATGGCAGCTAGGTCTCAACACTTGAACATATGAAATTATAAGGCAAACAGTATTCCAAAACTAAAGTACTAACTGTCTATGAAGCCTCTAAAATGACTGAGATGGATGTTTGGACAGACTCCACAACATCCTAATGAACTAAACTAGTAAAGAAAATGAAAAGTATGTCATCCGGAATGCAAGGAGTCTCACCACTGACTCTGGAGCTCAAACTGGATCAAAAAAGCATTACGTGCTAATCCTGGTTGTCTGCGTCTTCATCATAAGGCGATGCAGGCCAACTGACATCAATACATTGAATGTACGAGTATGTGAGATAAAATTCTAAACACAACTATAATGCTCGAAATGGATTAACGATGAACTTACCTTGGCTATGCTTGACTAATAAGACAACCACTCAACATAAAGCAATAAAGACATATGCAATCTATATAAAACTGGTAAAACAGTGTAAACGATTAGTTCATTAAAGCTAAAATAATAATAAACTCAAATTTACTTATATATGAAAGTAATATAATTTATGTGGCAGTTTCTCTAACTGAAAACCACCACTATGAGCCTCAGTGAATATACAACATCTCGCCACGCTGCCAGAACTGTCCTATACTTTGGTGTCGCATAAGAAATTCTCGACTAAGTGGATCCATTAGCTAACTTGATCATCTAAAAAGTATAACACCCATGATTGCTACATGGTTTAGATGGAGACTTGACTTAATCTGACTCTCATCCCCACATCATTGTTTAATACTACTCCCAATGCTCTTAAAATAGCCTCTTCCTCTGAGTTCCGATAATTTGCTCAACTCTTTTTTTAGTTTCAAAAAGCCCCTCTTGGAATCAATGTTCCCCTTTTTGATTCAAAAATCTTTTGTAACTCTTAGTTTCCTCTTGACTTAAATGTAAAAACATTTATGGAATTCCTTGGAAATTCCCTTATATCTTTTGAGAAATGAACTCGACCTTTACTCTTTCTTTAACTCTAATCTTGAGCCTTAAAACGAAATTAAAATTTTTAAGTAAGACTCTGAGAACTTTGAAATTTTTTACTTTAACTCACTTTATAGCTTTAGACTTGACTTCTTACTTCCTTGACATTGAAACTAACTTCCCATGAATTTGGATTATGGATTCAAGGATAATGATCTCTTGTTTATGGATGATTTCATGATGTTTAGATGTACTTTAGAGTGTTTGAATCAACTTGGAATGATAGGTACATTACGTAGGAACTAGTATGAAACGGGGTCTCCAGGTGACCTTGGCGCTCAGAGAGGCGCGGAGTGCCAGAGCCTATCAGAAAGACTCTAGACTGAGGCGCTCTAGCTGGCGCGGTGCGCCAGGGCCTGTCAGCCAGTGTCTGCCCAAAGGGGCTTTGGCATGCGTGGCAGCCCAAGGGGTTTCAGACGGGAACTCCAACTTTTCTTCTCCGTTTTTCATCGACAAACCTCTTAAACTTCCATGGATCCCACCACACACACTTATGACTTCTAAATACCTCATTACCCAATAGATTAGACCCAAAAACTGTCCGGAAACATGAATCATGTCTACTCGATATGGACAACAATTCAACCAACAAGAATTTCACAATTTTTCATGAAGAATTTCCATATTCATTGTTCAATAAACACAAACATTTCTAAATTGAATCGAATTGGAGTGTGGGTAAAAGGAACCAACACTAAATGATCTTGCCATACCTTAATAATGATCACCCCCGACGAAGTCCACGCAACAATTGTTGGCGTTCTAGCTTCTTCATTCCTTTCCCTTCTTTTCTCCTCTTCTTTTCTCTTCTTTCAAAACCCTAATTTGTTTTCTAAAAGCGTGAACTGAATAGGATCAGCTTAGACCCCAACTTATTACCCTAAAATGAAACTGAGTAATTGGGTAAGGAAAAGACCAAAACGCTCTTTAAAAATTCGGATTGGTCTTTCCTCAATCCAACAACCCAACTTCCAAAAATCATATGTCCCTTATACGACCTCGAAATGTTGCAAACTCGGTGCCCTTGGAAAGATCTTCCCAATTTCTTTCTATCTATATAAAGAACTCACCCTAAATCCCCCTGAGCTAGAAGTTATGGACGTTTAAAAATGACCAAAACTCACTTTTAAAATTTGGAAATTTTCCAGATTTCTCGATTTATATCCATAAATGATTATTCTTAGTTTCTTAGCTAATTCCTTGTTGTTTCAATTTACGAGATGTTACATAACACATGAAAAATGTCTTAAACTATCACAATTTAAAACATAATTCTAAGTAGCTACAACTTTCACAATCCCTTGAGAAACGACCCCAACCCTTTGTTGGGTTTCTTTACTAGCTTCGATTTATAGACACTCAAACTGTTGGTTAGTATTGTTGATCACAAAATATAAAAAGATACACATATTGAAGCATCACAAAAAATTTAGTCTTTAGAATACTAAGTTCCCATATATCATTTTAAAGAAAATGAACTTTATTCTTACTTTGTACTCAACTCAAAGCTTAAGTCTCAAAACAAAGTTAAAACATTTATAAAAGACTTCTTAAAATATGTTTAATGACGAATTATTGTCGTGAGACTCGATTCAAGGTTTTCAATAACCATAGATGAAATATCAATACTTTGAATTCAAGAGCTCTAAGGTACTTCTCAACTCAAGATTGTTCTAATTATATGGTTCATACACAATTATGTGAATGAACAAGTCAACTTAAGGGTTTCATGTGTAACATGTAATAGTGCCATGATTATAAATATAATCGTATAAGGTATTAGGAATTCAATATTCAAGACTTAGAGCTTAAAGATACTACTCCTCTCAAAGGTACTGAATTGACGGAGTTCATGTAGAAGTTATAACCATGAAGGACTCAACTCGAAGGTCTAAATAACTACATAAAACTCATGTGTACAACTCCTCTCATTCACTAACTTACTTCCTCAAAACTTTGCTCAAATCGATAGTTGATCTCAAAAGGATTCACAAAGGAATTTATTGACTTTCTTGAACTCTACTCCTAACTCTCTCTTGAATTTGAATTATGAATTATGAATTATAGAGTTATGGTATATGATATGAATTATCTCGCGATGACATTGTAGACTCATGAATACATTCTCCTTACTGTCATGCTCACTTACTTGAGTATTGAAACAAGTTACTGGAAGTTGTAGAAGACTCGTCAAAAGGACTCAAAAGGATTCTCTCAAAAGGTCCATAAAAACTCTCAAAAACATAATCTTAAGTTTACCTTGAATTTGAATTATTAATTCAAGATTATGATTCATGTTATAAATGATTTCTAAGTAATTAGAAGTAGTTTAAAGTGTTTAAATCAAAAGGGATGAAGATACACTTTAAATGAGCTCAAACTAGAAGTATTTTAAAGTGTATAAAATCAATAGGGATGAAGATACACTTTAAATGAGCTCAAACGGGACAGCCGAAAGAAAAAGAGTGGGGGCAGGCGACCTTGGTACTTTCCGGGTGAGGGGCGCCATCCCCTAACTTCAGAAACTACATATGTTCACACTTCAGGTGCGCTTCTCTAACCCCTTGGGAAAATCTGGGGTGCGCCACTGTAGCCTATCCGTAAGCAAAGTTTCAACAAATTTTGCCTCTCGTTTTCTGACCCTAAATCTCTTTTAGTCTATTTATTTTGCCATTTTTTTCTTAGCTTCAATTACCCAACCTAATTACACACTAATCCACTAAAAAATAGTCAAAACATTCAATTTCATTTGAAGAAAACATCAAAACCCCAACAAAACAAGATTTAGAATGAACTTCAAGAACACTTCTCTAGACCAGAAATCCTTCAACTTATTAGAGTGAAATCATGGGAAAAAATAACATTACCGGCGTGTGGGTGAACATCACAACACTATATAAGCATACAAAACTCTTAGGGATTAGACTCATAGCAAAATTCTTCAACAAGACGCAAGAATCTCAATGAACCCTTGATCCTCTCCTCTTTTCTCCTCTTTTCTCTTCTTGAACTCTTAACTAACCCCTTCGAGGAATACTTATTTCCCATGTACAACTTTGAAGAAAAGACTTCAACTTTACACTAAATTGAACTCAAAACTTAAGTCGTAAAACAAGTTAATACTTTAAGTAAAAGTCTTATGAAACATGAAATGAACTTCTTCACCTTATGTTTACTCTTTACTCTACTTGATCTTTATGCCTTATAACAAAGTTATAAGCATTTGCAAAGGACATTCTCAAAAGACACTAAGAACTTTCTAGACTTGGCTCTTACTATCCTTGAATTTGAAGTTGAGTGATTTTTATATGTTTAGAAGTCATTTAGAGTAGTTAAAATCAATAGGAAGTGTTGAAAAACTTTAGAAAGACATAGACAGACTAAATTACGAAACCTTGATGAAAAACGTCGATGAAGGTGCATCCGTGGCGCAATGGGCCCACCATAAAGTTCAGAGGGCCCATTTGGCGCACGGCAAGTGCTCCGCCCACCCTCTGGCGTAGATGGGGCACGCGGCGTTTGGCTTTCCCTATGTGACGCCTAAAATGCTTTCATCTCATTTTCTGACCTTAAATCGTTCTAATTAATTGTCTTTTCTCAAATTCATTTATCTTTTATTTACCCACATCATATACACAAGGATCATACCTAATGAACTCAAGAAAAAACACTTTCTACATCAAGAAATTCATAAATCTCAAGTCATATTCATAAACGAAAACAATTCAAGAACAACCGTTAAGAACATTCAAAGTCCAATCGTTTTAGAACTATATTATGTTGAATAAAAAATTCTTTATGAGTGGGTGAACAAACCCAACATTATGATATACCTACATACCTTTTTAGGGATCACCCCCGACAAAATCTACAAGATAACTTCGACGATCTCGACAAATCTTGAACGCCCTTCTCCTTTTGCATCTTTTCTCAAAAGCCTAACTCTTTTTGTAAAAGTGTAAATTGATCTAAGTCAGCGTAGAACTTTAAATCAATTACCAAAAAAGAAATAATTAACAGGGTAAGGAAAAGACCAAAATACCCCTTAAAATTTCGATTTGGACTTTTCTTATTCCAAAAGACCAACTTCCAAAGACTATAACTCACTCATTCGAACTCGAAATTGCACAAACTTTGCGACATGGAAAAGATCGTTCCAAGGGATTTCCAACCATTACTTGAACTACTCCTATCTCATCCTGAGTTATGAGTTATTTCCATTTAGTTTCGACCAATAACTCACTTTTTAACTTAAATATTTCCTGATTTCCTTATACTTTCAAAATATTATAAGAGATATGTTATCCACCATAATAAGATTTTAATAATTTGATTCACACAGAAAATTGAACACTTTGTAGAAGAAAATAAACCAACGTAAATAGATTATAATCATCTATGAATGTCGCAATGTATTTGAAAATAGAATGAGAAATAATTCAGTCTTACTAGCAATAGAAACACAAGCAAAAGATAGAATAGGAGGAATAGAAAAGTGTACATGAAAAAATCGTCCAACTTTAGGCCCCTTCGCGATTATCGTCCCCGACACCTTATCCAGCACAAGACAACCATTACGAGAAAAATTCACATCTAATATTTACATATGGTCCAACTTAAATAAGACTAGTTGAGAGCTTTGGTTAAACAAAAACATTCTTGAAAGTTGAAGTAATATCCCTAATCTTAGTAATGAGCAAATTACTACCATCGCAATCTGTATTTGTGATGAGCCACAATACTTAAGAACGTTTTTTAGGATTCTTATTGAGTTGTTCATATGATTGGAAGCACCTGAATCAACAATCTAAAAATTAGATATCACATCATTACCTTGTAATCCCAATGTTGAAAAAGCTGACACAATTATTTGTTGTACCATATCAGGAGTATGAACTTGTCCTAAAGATGAGTGATCAATGGTGGAACTGTCACACCCCGAGCCTACAACTTGGATGTGGCCGACACTCAATAACCATTGATGGGATTGAACGGATCCTTGGCCTTACTTACTTAACTCAACGGAAGATTTAACTCAATATAAGAAAAAAATCTCATAGAAATACTTGAATTAAATAACTTGGCAAAAATGACACTAAGTCTAATAGTAGAATATCCGCAGTAAAAATAATGAGAGACTCAAACCAAACACTCTGACTGTCTATTAAGCCTCTATAATACTAAGATGGATGTTGGGATAGACCCTACAACATCCTGTAAAAAGAAAGACTGAAAAGGAGTAAATATGTGTCCTCCAAAATGCAAGGAGGCTCACCAATGACTCTGATATCTTAGCTGGATCAACAAGACACTGAATGATGTTGATCCTGGTTACTAGCGTCTACATCATGATACGATGCAGACCAACTTGCATCAGTACATTGAATGTACGCGTATGCAAGTTGGAGTGCTAACAACAACTTAAGCTTGAAAGAGAGTAAGAGGGAACACTTAGCTTGACTCTGCTCAACTCATGAATAACTTGACTTAATATAAAGCAAAATGACATATGCAATATATAAAAGATTGTAAAACATTGTAAACACTTAGTTCGCTAAAGAAAATGCAATAACAAAGTCAACATTACTTATATATAACCGAAAACCAACACTATGAGCCGAAGTGTTGATACATCGTCTTCTCCACGCTGCCAGAACTTTCCTACACATTTCCGTCGCATAGAAAGACTATGAAAATGATAAATGCAAATTAGGCGTTAAAAAAGTAAAAAAAATACTCTAATAATTTGAGCAAATATTACAACACTTACAACAACAATACATTTGTTGATTAACAATATATTTTTTTATTTTACCTAATAATATAATGATTACTAATTTAATATATTTTTGGTAAATTGTATTTCAAACGAAGCCTAAACTTCTAGCAAATTCGAAAATATTTTCTTTACTTCAAATATTATTACTTTTTTGCCTTTATAAAAATAATAACCATTCCTTGATAAAAAATTAATAATTTTTTTCAATATTTAACTTCATCTCGTTGTCTCTTTTATTTTTCCTTCATATAGCAAGCTAGACCTAGTACACATGAAGGAGAGGTATCACTATTTTCGTTGAGGTCGTCACACGAGGTTCTATTTGGTTTTCAAGGCTCATTGAGAATCTCATTTCTCTAAAGTTGTATATTCACCTGAATGTAACAAATATGTTTTCTCTATAAAATCAGCAATGAAGGTCCTTTCTTTACTAATGAAATGCTAATCTAACTTTATCCATATATGAGTTTAATTATTGTGTGCTGAACAATTTAGCATGAATAGTTTGTGAATTTGTGTATAAACATTTTCTTCTTTTGATATTAAGGTTCTGTGCTAATTATGTGATTAAGCAAATTTTAAAGTAAAGAGATTTTTTTAACTGCTACCAGATGTGAGCAGAGGTTGAACTTCAATAAAATGTTTATCCGTTTATCTTCAGAAACCATTTTTCAACACAATAATTTCACGGTATGATTTTTCATCGATCTAGAGATTCTTACACTCATCACTAGTTGAATTATATCACAATTTCCATGTAAAATACTCCCTTGGGAAGATAGTCGAATAGAAGACGATTATTGATTCTGTTGTATACGGGTTTCACAGGAAAGGTAGGAAGTGTATGTATATAAAACTCGATAAGCGTCAAGCCATGGTAAAAATGCCCAAAGTCGTTGATATACCGTGGTTTCACGGTATAATTAATACATTTTCCTTAAGTTTAGTGTGTCCGAAATCCTTTTTGTGCTAATTTTGATATAAGTTTCTCTTTGTTTTGCAGGAAATCTGTCCAAGGCTGAATGCGGAGATTTTGAGCGAAAAAATGCAGAAGAGACCACCTACGGAGCTTATGACGGTCCGTCGTGCTTGTGACGGTCCGTAGGTGGCAACGTAGTGCAGCTGCTGAAGGAAGATGGGGAAGTCTGACCAAGTGTGGGATTACGAAGCTTGTGACGGTC